>NC_091816.1:42123409-42427500 GCF_041296235.1 Equus asinus | reverse complement strand
ACTTGAAAGGATCAAACAGACTCTGATTCAAGGGAGAAGAAAGGAATCATTGGGAACAAGCGATAATAGATGGACAAGCACAGAGAGGAGAACGTTGTCACCTACTCAAGTAGATGGTGAGGTCGTGCAGATTCAATCTTGGAACTTGATTTGAAACAAGAGGCCAGACTTGGGGCTTATCAGACCTACATTGTCCTTCTGCCTTACTCATAATCCAAAGTACAGAATGATCTCTTGGGGACGTTGAAGAGAAGAATCGAGGACTCCTTTCATAGGCCCCTAACATCCTTGGAAGAGAACTCTACCTTTGCATAGCTCTGGCCTCACGGGGGCCCACTGGCTACATGCTAAGGTTTCCCAAGAGATCTCTTTGAAGCCTTGAAGGCATGGACACCTGTCATGCTTGGGGTATGTAGCTTGGTTTGGAAGGGCTCTAGAAGTGTGCTGAAAAGCACCCTTTTCCAGAGGGCTTCATTCCTGTGTGAAGGCTGCCCTCCCAGGCTACAGTGCTCAGTTGGGCTCCAATGAAATTAACTCCCCCATCTCTTGCCGTAGAAGGAGTACTGATTCTGTGTTTTGACACCATATGGAAGGAGGTTGACTGAAAACTAGAACATTACCATGATATTTAAAGAAATATACACACGCCAGAGCTGAGGATGTCAATCAAACAGTAACAGACTCTGTAGAAATAAAGTAAGCCAGTATCTAGATGTAATCTAGGGGAGCGTTCAAGGTTCAGGACTGAACGTTGAAACTTCCAAAATCCAGGGGAAGAGACGGAAGGATTTCTCACCTGGAGAGAGGAATTCATCAGACTCATCGAATTTGTCTCGGAACCATTGTGTCCGTGAAGGTGGTTGCCAGGACAACGTCTAACCTGGAGTTTCTCTTCTCACAATGTCAAATGAACCAAGATGGACACGTGTCCTCAGTTCTCAGTTGGACGTAAGCTAGGATAGCAAAGATTCCCTCAACTGACAGATGGAAATTCAAAGACAACATCCAACAATCACCAAAGCACCCACACGTCGGCCTACAGAACATATGGTGATTAAAAAAATACAGAATTCCTAACCTAGAATGAAGGAGAACCCACTGATAAGCATATCGAAGGGAGAGAGATCAGAAAGACCACTACGATTAGACTAAGGAAAGAAAACAAGCTCCCAGAAAATGGAAGGCAAACAGAAATCACACCTGAATACTCCACAGTGAATGAAGTCAGTGTTTACAAAGAGTCTGCTTGAACGTTTGAAAGTCCGAGAAAGTCACAACCCCAAAATTTGCAGTGAATGTCAAACCTGGGCTAACTGGGAAGGGTGAGTTCTCAGACTGCTCCAAGCTGGCTCTGAAACCCTGTGTCCATGATGCTTGCTGGGACAGCAGAGACCCAATTCTGACAAATCCAAGTGGACCGGAAAAACAACCTGGCCTCGTCTACACTGGACCAGATTTGGGCTCAAGTAGCATATTCAAGTCACATTCCGCTCAACTACAGGTTGCCAATGGAACACGAAAGGGGCTGGCCAGTGTTGCATAGGTGACGTCCGCGTGTTCTGTGTCGGCAGCGTGTGGTTGGCCGCATGGAATTCTGGGGGTGAGCCTCCTCACCGCTCGTGCAGCCTTTCTGGGGCAGGCATCCGAGGTAGTGTAGAGGCAGATGGGAAGCGACGTTAGTCTTCCTCAGCAAATACGGCAGCATTGCCAGCAGATATGAGCACAGCAGTAAACATCTTACTAAAGAAAACCAATTAAATGTTGGAAATGATAGAAAAACTGAACCTCAAAAAACAAAAAAGCATGCTAGAAAGAAAAACAAGTAATCTAGGGATAACCTGCACAAAACAGGTGAAAGCTATGTAAACCGAGAAATAGCAAACCTTTGGGAAAGAAATTCCAGAGGACACAGGGAAACGGAAGGGAATTCAGTGCTCTTGGAATGGAAGAAAACGAAGAAAGCATGAGGTATCATCACAATGATTCCTTTCTCATGCCTTGGATCAGCGTCTCTTTGGTCTCTTCAAGTTTCTGTGCCCGGTTTCTGTTTGGAAAAGCTGTTTCTGGGTATCTCTCACTTGATTCTCCAAGCCTAGGCCAATCCTTGGAGTGTAAACATGTGGCCATCTTGGGTGACATGTTCACCGTGATATCATAAACACCCTCAGAATTCTAAGTTGTACTGACAACCTCCATGCTCTCAGTGTTTCAGAGCCATCTCATACCAGTCTGACTACTCCCGTTTTCCAAGTAGGATAGTTTTCCCAGTTCTGGATTTCTTGTTGGTTTCTAACTTTCTGCTCGAACTTTGCAAGGTCTACAACATTCCCTCTAGACACGTGTTTCTTTCCATGAAGATTATCCCAGGTTTTCTCCCTTATCTTTTGTGGATGTGGTCAAATGGGTGGACCTTCCCCAGAGAAATTCCTGGAGCTCCTCCCAAGTTGAATTTGCCCAGGCAATTCTCTGATGCACAATGAGCGTGTCATCTCCTAGGAGTCTGACAATTCCACCTGGGCAGGTCACATGTTTTCCTTCCTTCATCATTTGGGAAATTGTAACTTATGCATTCATAGGTTGTAATATTCT
This sequence comes from Equus asinus, assembly GCF_041296235.1. Taxonomy (NCBI): domain Eukaryota; kingdom Metazoa; phylum Chordata; class Mammalia; order Perissodactyla; family Equidae; genus Equus; species Equus asinus. Next base: position 42,424,911 of record NC_091816.1, on the reverse strand, counting down.
CAGTGTCCATTTTCTGGTGTGTATTGAAAATGCCTCCTCAGAATTTCTACTTCTTTATGATCTCTGTGCCCACCATACTGTGAAATCTGTATTTCCTAATGCTAGCAATCTGATCTGCAACCCTGATGATAGCAGGTGAAGCCCGGGCCGCCCAATCAGAACTTGGGCACTTACCTGCTACACCACAGGGCCGACCCTGAATTGGGCTTTTGGACAAACATTTGGCCTGATGTTGGGAAGATGTTGGCCTGCTTCGATCATTCGTGAAGGCAGTTAGTAACATCATGGACGGTAGCATTTTCCGCTGGTTCACGAGTTTAGCATGGAACACGTTCTCTTGGTAGTGTTCCTCTTCGTCTCCTTGCAATGGTCTACCTTTCTGTAGCGTCATTAAGCATTTTGAGGTGATTACCAATCCTTCGAAGTTCATCTTCTCTAATTTCTTACAGACTCCAAAGCTTTAAGCCGTGAACCTTAACGTCTTTTGGGAGTTTTGATTTTACGTGAATTGTTTGCCATAACCCAGCATTATAACATCCTATACCTTTCAGATCTACATCCTCATAGATTTAGACTTCTGTGTACGTTACATCATCTTCACCACCGTAAGCCTAATTACAGGCCCTCACCACACAATTGTGTCAAATCAACTATTTCTCCCTCTGGGTCCCGCCACCTTTCCCTCTGGGAACCAGAAATCCCATGTCACGTGCTACCTGTTTCTTGGTCCTTTTTTTCCTCTTCTCCTTGTAAGAGAGACCCTATGGTATTTGACCTTCCCTCTTGGGCTTGTTTCCATGCCCCTAAAACCCTCAGAAGCCATTCTGTTGGTCACAAATGGCTGGAAGGCATCTGTTCCTGCAGCTGAGTGCTATGCCGTTGTGTGGCTATAGCCCATCTTTCTTGTCCCTTGATGGGCACCAGGGAGGCTTCCCTGTCTTCGATATCGGGAGTAAGGCTGTGGTGAGCACAGCGGTGCACGGATCTCTGTGCATTAGCATTTGCATGTAATTTGGATATATACGCCACATAGGAGTACCTGGATCATGTGGTAGATGGATTCTGAAAAGTCTGAAGCAATTCCACACCACTTCGCGTAGTGGCTGCACCGGTTTACACTCCCACCATCAGTGCAGGAGGCTTCCCTTCTCTCCACCTCCTCTCTGAAAATTGTTGGTTCCTCTCTTCATCCTTATAGCCATTCTGACCACTGTGAGCTGCTATCTCAGTGCCGTTTGTATTTGCATTGAGCAGAGACTTAATGTTGATGAGCATGTTTTCATACAGCCTGTTGTCCATCTTTCTATCTTCCTGGGAGAGCTGTCTGTTTCCATCTTTTGCCCAGGATTTATTTGGCTCTTTGATTTTTCTCCTGTGGAGACGTATGACTTCATTGGTTCTTTTGGCTATTCACCCCTTCTCCGATGTGTGGTTTGCAAACCTGCTGTCGCAGTTGTTGTGACGTCTTTGCACTGAGTCGATGGTGTCGTTGGCGGGGCAGAAGCTTCTGTGTTGGATGGAGTCCCGCTTGTTTCTTGTTTTCTTTGTTGCCCTTGCCCAGTCACACATGCTTCTTCCAAATAGGCGGCCAAGCCAGAAGGCATAGAGCAAGAAGCCTGCGTTTTCTCCTCGAAGTGTCAGGGTTTCAAGTCTTCCATTCAAGACTTTAATCCATTTCGAGGTGGTGTGTGTGCCTGGTGTAACATCACGGTCTACTCTCATTGTGTTACATCTGGCTGTGCAGTCTTTCCAGCACCATTTCCTGTCTAGAGTCTCTTTTCTCCACTTTCTCCTCTTGGCTCCCTGGTCGAAAATGGGCTGTCCATAGATGTGTGAGTTCATTTCTGGGCTCTCGATTCTGTTCCATGCAGCTGTGTGCCTCCTTTGCTGGCCAGGCTGTGCTGTTTTAGTACCTAGCTCTTCGTCCTATATGTGGAAGTAAGAAAGTGTGATAATTGCTGCTTTGTTCATTTCCCCCAGGATTCCTTTTGCTATTCAGGGTGCTTTGTTGCTGGATAGAAACTTTAGGATTCTCTCTTCTATTTCTGTGGGAAAGATTGCTGCAACTTTGACTGGGACTGCATGGAATCCAGACACTGCTTTGTCGACAAAAATAATCCGTAACCAATCTGTAAATGAAAATTTTGGGGAGTTTATTCTGAGCTTCAATCTGAGGATTATAACCCGGGGCCTTTCTACCCAAAGGAAGAAAGAGCATCAGAGAAGTGGGGTGCACAGACTGGTTGCATTCCCCTCATAGAGGATGTTTCACATAGGATTGAAATGTCCCATTTACAATAGTCGCAAGACTGCTCTGTTGGCACAGCGATTGATGGAAATAGTAGGTAGGTCTTCTGTCTCAGTGAACACAGTAGGGTGGCAGTCTGTTGTCTCCAGCTGACTGGTCACAGGTGAGCTGGGTGGTCAAAGGTGAGTGCAGCACTCAGTTCCTAGCCTAGGGAGAATTGCTTATCCCTAAAGAAATGCTAATGTGGGGGGAAGTTGCACCTTTATCTCAAGGGCCATAGGAAATGTCTAAGCAGATATGCAATGCGTGCTAAATAGCCATAGTCAGGCCCTTTTGGAAAAAACAAAATCAGGCCGAATTAGGTCTATACCAAATGGCTTCCTCATATAGTCCAATATATCCAATTGCTTCCCATTTTTACTTGAGCTTTATCCCATATGGACGTTTCAAGTGTGTCCGTTGTTGCATTCGAAGTGCACGGAATAGCCTTGCGTTTCCTTGTGTCTTGTGGAATTTCTTTCCCCAAAACTTTGCTAGTTTTTGGTTTCGATCGCTTTCTCCTGTTTGTCCAAGGTTATTCGCAGGTATCATTTTCTTCTCACTGGCATGGGTTTTTTTTGAGGTTCAGCTTTTCTATTCTTTGCAACTTTTAATCGGTTTTGTTTGGCAGAAGTTTATGGCTGTGCTCCAATCTGCTGGCCATGCTGCTCTCTTTGCCGAGGAAGAGTGGCGCTGTTTAACATAGCTTCCCATCTGCCTCTACACTAGCTCGCACGCCTGACCCAGAATGGCTGGACGAGCGTTGAGGAGGCTCACTCCCAGGATTCCACGCGGCCGACCCTGGCCTGCTGACCCAGAACACGTGGACTTCACCGCTGGCCCACTGGCTGGACCCTTTCGTGCTGCATTGGCAACCTGCGGTTGAGTGGAATGTGACTTGAATATGCTACTTGAACCCAACTCTGGCCCTGTGTAGATGAGGCCAGGTTGTTTCTCTGGCCCACTGTGATGTCGGAGGATTTTTCAGAATCGTGTCTCTGCTGTCCAGTCTAGCATGGTGGATACAGGGTTTCAGAGCACGCGTGGAGCAGTCTCATAACTCACCCTTCCCAGTTAGGCCAGGTTAGACCTTCCCCGCAGTTTTGGGGTTGTGACTTTCCCGGACTGTCAATCGTTCAAGCAGAGTCTGTCTAAAGACTGACATCTTTCACTGTGGATTATTGAGGTGTGATTTCTGTTGGCCTTCCATTTTATGGGACCCTGTTTGCTTTTCCATGGTCTAATCGTCATGTTCTTTATGAGCTTGTCCTTTGACATGCTTATCAGTGCGTTCTCCTCTACTCCATTTTAGGAATTTTGCATTTCTTTAATCACCATATGTTCTGTAGGCCAAGGTGTGAGTCCTTTCGTGATTGTTGGGTGTTGTCCTGGAATTTCCATCGTTCACTTGAGGGAATCTTTGCTATCCCAGCCTAGATCCAACTGAGCACTGACTACACGTGGTCATCTTGGTGCGTTTGACATTGTGAGATGATAAACTCCAGGTTCGAGGTTATCCTGGCAACCACTTTCACGGGCCCAATGGTTCCGACACAAATTAGATGAATCTGATGAATTCCTCTCTGCAGGTGAGAGACCTTCTGTCCCTTTTCTGGATTTGGGAAGTCTCGTGCTTGACCACTGATCCTTGAACTTTCCACTAGATTACGTCTAGATACTGGCTTACTTTATTTCTACAGGGTTTGTTATTTGTTTGATTTACATCCTCAGCTGTGGCATGTTTATTTTTCTTTAAGTATAATGGTAATGTTCTAATTTTCTGCCATCCTTTCTATGTGTGCTTTCAAAACACATAATCAATACTCCTTCTACGGTAAGAGATATGGGGAGAGAATCTCACTGATCCCACTGAGCCCTGTAACCTGGGAGGCCAGCCTTCACAAAGGATGGAAGGCCTCTTCAAAAGGGTACTTTTCAGCACACTTCTAGAGCCCTTCCAAACCAAGAGACATACCCAAGCATGGCAGGGTTCCATTCCTTCAGGGCATCAATGAGCTCTCTTGTGAAATATTGGCATATACCCAGTGGGCCCCCGTGACTTGAGAGCTGTGGAAAGTGAGAATTCTCTTCAAGAATGCTAGGGGCCTAGGAAAGGAGGCCTCGATTCTTCTCTTCAATGTCCTCAATTGATCAGTCTTGACTTTGTATTATGGGTAAGGCAGAAGGACAACGTAGGTCTGATAAGCCCCGGGTCCGGCCTCGTTTTTCAGAACACATTTCCAGCTTGAATCAGCATGGCCTCCCTAGACTTCCGTAGATGACAATGTTTTCCTCTGAGTACTTGACCCTCTATTGTCTCTTCTTCCCAATGATTCCTTTCTCATCCCTTGAATTAGCGTCTCTTTGATGTCTTCAAGTTTCTGTGCCCGGTTTGTGTTTGGAAAAGCTGTTTATGTGTACCACTCACCTGAATATCCTAGCCCAGGTCAATCCTAGAGCTGGAAACCTATGGCCAAATTTGGTGACGTGGTCACCGTGATGTCATAAACACGCTCAGAATTCTAAGTTGTCCTGACAACCTCAATGCACACAGTGTTACAGAGCCATCTCATACCAGTCTGACGACTCCCCCTTTCCAGGTGTGATAGTTTTCCTTTTTCTGGACTTCTTGTCGGTTTCCAACTTTCTCCTCAAACCTTGAAAGATCTACTACATTCCTTCTAGACAGTGGTTTCTTTCCTTTAAGATAGTCCTGGGATTTATCTCTTATCTTCTGTGGATGTGGCCAAATGTGTGGACTTTCCCCACAGAAAGTCCTGGAGTCCCTGTGAAGCTGAAGTTATCCAAGCAATCCTCTGATGAGCAATGATCATGTCAACTCATAGCAGTCTGGTGTTTCCACCTTGGCAGGTCAGATGTTTTCCTTCCTTCATCATTTGGGGAAGTGTACCTGATGTGTTCATAGATTGTAATATTCTCATGGTTCATTTCCTGGTGTGTATTCATAAGGTATCCTCACAATTTCTACTTCTTCATGATCTCAGTCGGCACCATACCTTGAAATCAATATTTCCTAATGCTCCTAATTGGATCTGTACCTGAGATGCCAGCCTGAGAGTCCCAGGCCGCCCAAGTGGAACATGGACACTTACCCACTACACCAGAGGGCTGGCCCTTAATTGGACTTTTGGACCAACCTTTGGCTTGAACTTGGGAAGATGTTGGTCTGCATTGATTATTCAAAAAGGTAATTACCAGTAACATCGTGGACATCAACATTTTCAGTTGGCTCAGGAGTTTAGCACGGGTCATGTTCTGTTGGTAGTGTTCCTCTTCATCTCTTTGCAATGGTCTACCTTTCTGTAGCATCATTAAGCATTTCGAGGTGATTGTCAATCCTTTGAAGTTCATAATCTCTAAACTCTTTCAGCCTGCAAACTTTATCCCTTAAACCTGCTTGCCTTTATGGAGTTTTGATTTTAGGTGAATTGATTTCCATAACCTAGCATTAGAAAATCCTATAGCTTTCAGATTTACATCCTCATAGATTTAGACTTCTGTGTATGCTACATCTTCTTCCCCACAGTAAGCCTAATTACAGGCACACACCCCACACTTGTGCCTAATCAACTCTTTCTCCCACCGTCCACTGCCACCCGTTCCCTCTGGGAACCACCAATCCCATATCACGTTCTACCTGTTTGTTGGTCCTTGTTTTAATCTTCTCCTTGTAAGTGAGATGCGATGGTATTTGATTTCTCCCTTGGGATTGTTTCAGTTCCCTTCCCACCCTCAGGAGTGATTCTGCTGTCACAAATCGCTGGACTGCACTGTTTCTTACAGCTGAGTGTTTTGCCTTTGTGTGGATATAGCCCAACTTCCTTCTCTATTGGTCCTTTGATGGGCACCAGGGCGGCATCCAAGTCTTGGATATCGGGAGTAAGGCTGTGGTGAACACAGTGGGGCACGGATCTGTGTGCATTAGTGTTTCGCAGTTCTTTGGATAAACACGCTGGAGAGGAATAGCTGGATCATAAGGTAGATGGATTTGGAAATTTCTGAGGCAATTTCACATGGCTATGCCTAGTGCCCTCACCAGTTTGCACTCCTACCAGAGGTGCAGGACTCTTCCCTTCTCTCCACCTTCTCTCTGACACTTGTTGTTTGCTGTTTTGTTCCTTTTAGCCATTCTGAACACAGGGAGCTGTCATCTCATTGCCGTGAGGATTTTGCGTTGGCCTTATACTTAATGGTGTTGAACATGTGTTCATACAGCTGTTGGCCACCTTTCTGTCTTCTTGGGGTAAATCTCTGTTTCCATCTTCTGCCCAGTTTTAATGGGCTTGTTGTTTTTTCACTTGTGGAGACGTGTGGTTTGAAACATCCTCTCTCTGTTGTTGTGCTGTCTTTGCATTGAGTGGACGGTTTCCCCAGCTAAACAAAAGCTTCTACGTTGGATGGAGTCCTGATTCTTTCTTCTTTTCTTTGTTGCCCTTGCCCAGTCACACATGCTTCTTCCAAATAGGCGGCTACCCCAGATGGCAAAGAGCAAGCTGCCTGTGTTTTCTCCTAGAATTTCCACTGTTTCAAGACTTCCGTTGAAGGCTTTAATCCATTTCGAGATGGTGTGTGTGTAACATCATGATCTACTCTTATTGTGTTACATGTGGCTGTGCAGTCTTCCCAGCACCATTTATTTTAGAGACTCTCCTTTCTTCACTGTCTCCTCTTGCCTTCCTCATTGCAAATGCGCTGTCCATATATGTCTGAGTTGACCCTTGTGTTCTCCATTCTGTTCCATTGGGCTTTGTGCCTGTTTTTGGGACCAGGCTGTGCTGGTTCGGTACCAAGCGCTTCGTCCTACATGTTGAAATCAAAGTGTGATACGTCCTGCTTTGTTCGTTCTCCTCAGAATTCCTTTGGGTATTCAGGGTCCCTTGTTGCTGGATAGAGACTTTAGGATTTTCTCTTCTATTTCTCTGGGAAAGATTGCTGCAAATTTGACTGGGATTGCATGTAACCCAGAGATTGCTTTATCCATTGCGGACGTTTCTGGTGTTTCAGATCTTACATTCCTAGAGCACAGAATACCCTTCTGTTTCTTTGTGTTTTCTGGAATTTCTTTCCCTAAAGCTTTGCTAGTTTTCTTTTTCCATAGCTTGCACCTGTTTGTCTAAGCTTATTCCTAGAAATCTTATTCTTCTTACTTGCATGTTTTTTTCCAGAGGTTCAGTTTTTCTATTCTTTGAAACTTTTCATTGGTTTTGTTTTGGCAGATGTTTATGGCTGTGCTCACATCTGGTGGTGATGCTGTTGTATTAGCTGGGCAAGAATAACGCTGTCTGACGTTGCTTCCCATCTGCCTCTACACTATCTTGGACGCCTGCCCCAGAATATCTGGACCATCGGTGAGGAGGTTCACCTCCAGCATTCTGCATGGTCTGCCCTGGGTGCCGACGCAGAATTTGTGGACTTCACCACTGCACCACTGGCCAGCACCTTTCATGTTCCATTGGAAACCTGCATTTGATGTGGAATGTGAGTTGAATATGGTATTTGGGACAAATCTTGCACTGTGTAGACGAGGCCAGTTTGTCTTTCTTCTCCACTGTGATGTCAGAGGATTTCTCAGAATTGTGTCTCTGCTATCACGGCAAACTTCATTGACACAGGTTTTCAGAGCCACATTTTAACAGTCTCATAACTCACCCTGACCAGTTAGCCTAGGTTTGACATTTGCTACAGTTTTTGGGTTTGTGACTTTCTCTGTCTTTCGAACGTTCAGGGAATGTCTAAAACGGACATCTTTCATTGTGGATTATTCAGGTGTGATTTCTGTGTGTCTTCCATTTTCTGGGACGGTTTTTTGTTTTCCATGTTATAATTGTTGATATGGGCTCAGCGAGGTGAAGACTCGAATGAAAGATTTCTCGGACATTGAATGTCTGGCACTGGTGCTCTTTTATTTAGAGAATAGTATGGGATAGCATGGGGACAGGACCCATGGGTAGTGAAGAGTTGCTGCTCCCTGGGGATGGGGCCCATGAGCATTCAAACCTCCTGCTGCTGCCCTGAGTTGAGGGTTAGGGCTAGTTTTATAAGTCATGGGTACATGATTTATTTTTACTGGAAAAAGAAATGATGTGGTAAAATGTCTTTAAATGATTTCAGTGCAGACGGGGTCTGGTCATTGTGCAGTCATATTACTTTAGATACGGATCTGGCCCTGTAGATCAGCATGTAGGTGAGGATGCGCTGAGCTTCTCACCCTGAGTCAGCCCTATTCCACCTGCTCATATAGTTTGGCATGTAGGCCAGATCACCTTGGGCTTCCCTAGCTGGGCAGCCTTAATCCATATCATAAACACACCCTGAACCCATTTGGACTGGAGAGGTTTGGAGATATGGACGATGGTCAGTCTTCTGTAATTACTTATGGCTGTACAAGGTTGCAGAGCTGTCCCTAAATGGGGTCATAGGTACAGGTAGGATGTTCAGTGGACTGGAAGGCTTCACCTGTGGAGTTCAAGGCTGACAAGGTATACAGAGCTTCTGGAGACCAGAAAATCATTTGACGACAGGTGGTCCAGGAGGTGAAACTTTTTTCACATGCGGAAGACAGACAATGAAACAGACAACAAACTATAGTAAGAAATACAAGCAGTATGTTTAACCCAATGTATAATGTATTGAAGTAGTGCAGAAACCTGGTCCTGACTTGGAGTTCAACAAATCGTTTAGAGTTAGGGTTGATAAGACATGGATTTAATTTGGTGGTTGGGATAGGAAGCCAGAAATATTTTGACAGTAGTCAGGAATATAGACACAACATTCAGTTTTTATAATGGCATAGGTGCCCCCTTGTGCTGCTGTCAAGACATCCAGTGCCATTTGGATTTGGAGGACTGCCTTACACATTTGGGATACTTCTAAATTGAGCAGCGAAATGCTATGTTGTGTATCATTTAATGCCTTCATAATAAATTTGTTTAGGACTTCCATGTGCAAGACGACACTTTCGATTCCTAATTAGGGAAGGAAAATTGCGGAAAGATGGTCATACAGTGGAAGACAGACCTGGTTCAGCGCTGCTGCAGGTTGGGTAGGATAGCAGGAGGAGATGTAGTAAATTTAGTTCTACCTTGCATCCAGCTAAAGCCTAGTGTGCATCATGCAATCCACATACGTGGCAGCAAAGGCCATAAATTGGAGCCGCATAGCCACTGAGCACCATTAGAGACTAACAAAAGCGTGCTGGGCTGTCTATCCAAGTCACTCCCAAACCAATCAGTACTTTTTTAAGACTATGATATGAGAACACATATAACAGCGAATTTTTCCCATAGGTCGGCTGTTATTAGGCCATGTATCACAAGTGTGATTGGTTTGTTCCCAACAGAGAGTGACCTTTTACTGAGTTCACCACTAGTAGGAGTGAACCAAATACATTCATCCCAAATTTCATATGGTCCATCCTGTGTGTATCCATAAGTTGGGAACTTTCCCTTTGGAACTTGTTATTTAGGATCCACCTGTGACAAGGCAAATCTAGTTAGTATTTGGGGAGTAGTTTTAAAGTAAAATGTTTGATTGTGGCCAGGGAACTCGCAGGTGTCAGACATAGATGAGCACAAGGAGACATTATGATTAGTAATAGATGAATCTTGTGGATGAAAAGAGCTAGAATCTAATATCCATGAATGCCTACTATAGCTTCTACAGAACCATAATTTTTTCTCTCTTAAATCACCCTCATTTTTCAAAAGATAGCCAAATCAGGATTAACAGGTTTGCAAGTCCAGTGTAGTTTCAATACAACTTGCTCCAATTATTTACATAACAGCTACAAGAATAGAAATTTTTTGTACAGGCTTTTTAAAGTATGCTTTGCTGGAAATTTTTATGAGGAATCATAGATTGAACTGTGAAAGCCTCTAGAGGCCAGAAAAGCCAAGCCAAGGATTTGCCATCAGATTTTGCCTGCAGTACTTACAGATTTGAGTGGAGTTCTCTTTCAGGTCCCCCAAAGTATTCGGAGGTTACTTGCACTTTCCAGAGAAGCACGCTTCCTTACTTAACGGGTAAGATTGCCAGAATCTCTATAAACAGGTACCAGGCCCGTGTTTCTGAGTGGCTGTATTCCAGAAAGTCCAATCTTTGTTCCTGAAATGCTGTCTTGTCATATCTGAGCCTGTATGTTTCAAATATGACATTCCAGTCAAAGCCTTGATAATATAACCAATGTGTCCTGTTATAAGGAGAACAGATTCTTTTGGAACTTATGCAAATATTGCCACGAAATGATCGTACTCAGTAACAGAGGGTTTGACAATTCCTTAGGGATATGGTAGGGAGTAAAACATAAATGTTTCAGTTTTGCTCATGAAGGTATAATTTCACCAAATTGCTGTAAGTCAAGGTTAGCATAAGAGAAAAGAGAAAATGATTTCCTTCATTATGAGAAAACAAAACAACACATCAAAACTCAACATTTCAAACAGAAGTCCTAAAAAATTATAATCGTCCTCATCAGTGCACACAGTCCTGTATAATCAATTCTTGAGCTGAATCTTCTGTCAGCAGATCGAGGAGCTTACTTTCTGTTACAATTCTGTAGTTTCTTACTCAGCTCAGTTTTACAGTCTGAAAGTTTATCAGAATCCTGTAGTTTAGAACCTCTGTGTCAGAATCCTTTCCCGGAATATCTCAGAAGATGAAACATATTTGCAAAAGAAAAAGGCAGCAGAGTAAAACAACAATTATGTGCAAATGGACAAAGGACTCAAAAGGGCAATTGACAAAGACACTTGGATACTTCTGTGACATATGACCCTTCCAGATAATAAGTGGACTTATGACTGATAACCAGGACAGATCAGAATCTTAGGAATTCTATATAATTTGAAGACATCTATATTAATAACATTTACCAATCTAATACCACCTAAAAATATCTATCATCACTTGTTTCACAGTTTCCCCTTTAATTTAATAGAAAAAATAAGCCTAATTAGTTTAATGTTTTCCTCCTTACAGGAACAGAGAGCAAATTTCTTTGAGAAGTCTCAGGGGCCCTCTGAAAATCCTCAGAGTAATTTCTCTTCTGTCCACCAGGTCAAAAGAAAGACTTCATTCAGGATTTCAATATTTTTGAGGGAGAAGCTTGTCAAAACATAGCCAAAGTTTTTAAAATGCTTCTTCAAATAGGAAACAACACTCACTGTGAAACAATGCTCAGGTATCTATTCAAAGTGATGACAGAAAGAGTAAAAAATCTTAAGAGTGACCTCAGTCATTATTTTCACAAAACACATTTCTCTCTTAGGTAGACTTACTCAAAGGAACAGCTTTTATAACCTCTTTATCAAGAGCAGATCCAAAGTTCAAGAAAAAGTATCCTTTTAGAGGAAACCAAATTTCAATTTCTGCACCTACTTATTTTGAACATTCAAACTCATTCACTTAATTGAACTTACTTTAGTCTACGTGACCAGGCATAAAACTCCTTTCAGAATTTCTCCTTCACAAACCTTCTAAAACTTTCTTTCTTGGTTTCAGATTTTGTCCCAAACTCTTTCTTTTTTCCTTTCTAGTACATTAGGACGCATTTATCTTTCTTAACCCATCAAACAAAAATATTTCCATTCTTTATACCGTTTTTACTGAAATCATACATTTTAACTTCCCTGAATACAGAGCTCTTTTCCTTATTAATTTCCTGTAGCTTTAATTCCATAAGATAATTAGAACTTTTAAGCCTTAACAGATCTACTAAACACTAAAAAGTAAGCAATTATGAATTGTCTTTTATATCAGCATTCTAAACACTTCATAACTTTAGAAACATGCAGCTTTACAATAAAACACAGGCATGCTTTTTGATACACCCAGACTCTTTTAGCCTCTTCAAGAAGAAGCCCAAAGTAGATAACTTAGATATGTTTATTAATAATGATTCAGTGTTTCATCCTATCCAAAAATGATCCGCATATTCATCTTTTATCATTTAACTTACCTTTGCAAAAGTCAAGATTGTTACACAGAAAAATTTTGAAGCTGTTTTGTTTCAACAAGTATACTGACCATAAAAGTAATTGTACTCACCTTTATGAGTTTTATGTATTTAAACCATTTGTTTCCAACAACCATGTTCAGATTAGCTATGAAAACCTCATGAGGAATTAGACAAAACTGGTCATCATTTAAAGCTATTATTTTACTGACAAATTTAAGAAAGTGAACTTATATGACTAGATAACCCAGGCTGAATGCCTGCATCCTATGCAAATACCGACAACTCTGACAAGATAATTTTCAATCAAACCAACAAACTTTAACAAGCTTTCATTTACCAAAGGTTAATTCACATCATGTTAACTTTGAAAGGCACTGAGTTAATTTCTACTACATTTAGAATTTATGTAAGCACTTTCTTTAAGCCAACTAAACAGAGATCTTAATTTTGGCCATACCATCCATGGGTAAAAATATCACACGTATAATGTACACATAGACACACATAGACAGAGACTGTATAACCATTGTTTTAAAAACTACTCCAGTGAATCAGGTACAATAATATAAAGCTCACCAGTTATGAATCCACACTTTGTTTTGAGCCTTTTTACTAATACTTATGGAGAAGACCCTCGAGATGGTAGACTTTTTGCAAGGGTGCACTTATGACCATTTATCCTTTCCCCTCTTTTTTTTTTCAGTCTTAAGAATGAGTGATGGGCTACATAGTAGTTCCTTCAGAGGGGGAATGAGAATCCTTTTCATCATAAAGGAAGTAGGTGGAATCTGAACTGCCTCTAGAGCTGTCTTTCCAGTCTTGCAAGGATTTTCTAAGGACGGTTTCTCTTGATTTCTCAGAAACTGGACTGAAACATGAAGGACATTCTAGTTTAATCTACCTGTCCAACTGCACCAGAAAGGCACAGAGATACATCACAAATTTTCTCCCAGATGAAGTTTCTGGGGTATACCCATACAATTGAAAGTGTTTCTAATTAGTTAGAATGACCCTGAGTGGTGAGTCTCTTGGGATGCTTACGTCATTCCCCATGGTAGTAAAGCCAGTGTCGGACTGACAGTGAACTGTTCAAGGGTGCAGTGCCTACAAAGGCCTGGAACATGCTGGAGGCTGGGGCTCCCAGTAGCCGGGTTGAGAGGTAAGTCCCTTGCAATATATTTTCAAGTTTTTTAATTTTACAGAATGTCCAGGTTCTGGTCAAGTCCAGCCTGAAATTAAGCTCGACTTGGTGACAACAGAGGACATGATGAGCAAAACAAAGAAATTAAAAGAAGACACCAGACCTCACCCTCATGGCCATTCCCAGAGGGTTATCATGATAAAAGTCACACAAAAGTTCCAATGCTGGGGCACACTACCCTAGCATGACAGTTCACAGAAAAAATCACAGGTCTCCTAACCTCATAGCCAATTCAGTAGGTGACTAAAATACGCAATGAGTCAACCGCCAACAGGGGGCACCCTACTTGGCATCACCAGGGTGGTCAGACCCAGAAAGCCAAAGGTGGGTCTCCCAGTGTTGGAGGACTTGACTCTTGAAAGATTTCTTTGTTTCCCGGTTGCAAAGCTCAAAAGGAGACGAAATTGGCCATTGTAACTCTAAGAAAGATGAAAGAGACAGGTCCATTACCTTAAAAATCCCCCCTGAACCTAGGGAAGCATCCTACCTGTTGTTCCTACTGTGGGGTGCCTATAGCAAGGGGTGATGGGGGTGTCCCCCAGAATTGCATCCCTTGGGTACCTTCCCTGCTATGCCTGGCAGTAACAGGTGCCTGGTGAACATCTTTCCTTTTCTTCCTGGAAGTAATGGGTGCCTGGTGAGTGGTCCCCAAGAGAATAGGAGAAGTTTAAGAGAGAACATGATAGAGAGAAATAGTGAATAAGTTTCCACCACGCTGGGGTCATTCTACCCAATTGCGTGTTGGAGTGATTCTCCAAAGAAGGGTTTCCAATACTCAGCCAAAGATTAGACGTTGGTACGTTCCTTGAACTGAAGTCCTGATTAGGACATTCACACCATTCAGATGGTCAAGTGCATGGGAGGTATCCCAATCCAGCTTTAGGGATAGAAACCTTCCACGAGAGTCTTGGAGATTGCCAACCATCCTAATGACTTAAATGGCTGACCCTTTCCCACGTAAAATTTATGTATTAGAGATAGGGTCAGGAAGGAATGGATTAATTCATTCTACATCACTCTTAGGCTTAAGCCACTGATTCTCTTCAAGCTGAATGCCAGATTTGCACCATAGAGTAGCCATGGGCAGCAAACATGAATTCATACAGCTATTCAAGACAGTTCCTGATGGAGAAGTGAATTTAGATCCATCCTCGAAAAAGAGAGAGGCACAAGGAAGGAAAGGGCACTTACCAGAATTCGAGCTCACAAACCAATGAAGCACGTTCCCTATATGGGCCACGAGATATGATGTGGGGTCGGCAAGCTCAAGAGTTGAAAATAAGATTTCTTGGACCCTCAAGGTCTGGCAGTGGTGCTCTTTTATTTAGAGAATGGTACAGGATAGCATGGGGACAGGACCTATGGGCAGTGAAGAGCTGCAGGCATGGGGACAGGACCCATGGGCAGCAAAGAGCTTCTGCTGCTGCTGAATGCGGAAAGGACACATGGGTAGTCACAGCTCCTGCTGCTGCCCGGAGTTGAGGTTAAGGACTAGTTTTCTCAGGCATGGTTACGTGACTTATTTTTCCTGGAAAAAGAAAAGATGATGGAAAACGTCATTAAATGATTTCAGTTCAGATGGGTTCTGGATATTGTGTGGTCATATAACACTAGATATGAAACTGGCCCCATAGATAGGCATGTAGGTGAGCATGACCTGGGCTTCTCTCACTGGGGCACCTCTAATTCATACCAAAAGAAATTCAACGGGTCATATAGTTCTGCATGTTCACCAGCTAACCTTGGGCTTTCCAGTGGGGGCAGCCTTAATCCACATCAATCCTCATGGTCTTTCACAGCTGTCTCCCATAGATATGCTCATCAGTGTGTTCTCCTTCGTTCCAAGTTAGGAATTTTGTATTTCTTTAATCACCATATGTTCTCTAGGCCGATGTGAGTGCTTTCGTGATTGTTGGGTTTTGTCTTTGAATTTCCAGCGTTCACTTGAAGGAATCTTGGCTATCCTAGCCTAGGTCCAACAGAGCACTGAGAACACGAGGTCATCTTGGTTGGTTTGATATTTTGAGATCAGAAACGCCAAATTCTAGTTTGTCCTGGCAACCACCTTATGGACATAATGTTTCCGAGACACATTAGACAAATCTGATGAATTCCTCTCTCCAGGTAAGATATTTTTATGTCTTTTTTTCTGAATTTGGGTAGGCTAGACCTTGACTTCGGATACTTCATTGTTCCAGTAGATTACGTCTAGATACTGGTTTACTTTATTTCTGTAGGGTTTGCTAGTTGTTTGCTTTACATCCTCAGCTCTGGCATGTTTATTTTTCATTAAATATAAGTGTAATATTCTAATATTCAGCCAACTTCCTCACATACGGTGGCAAACCACATAATCAATACTCTTCTATGACAAGAGACAGGGGGAAAGAATTTCATTGAGGCCAAATGGAGCACTTTAGCTTTGATGGCAGCCTTCACTTTGGATTGGTGGTTCCCAGAGGGAAAGAAAAAATCCAAAAAGCTGTGCAGATTTACGGCATAAAGCTTTTGAGGCTGAAAGAGATTAGAGAAGATAAACTTTCAAGGATTGTGAATCTCCTACAAATGCTTAATGATGCTACAGAAAGGTAGACCATTGGAAATATATTAAGAAGAATACTACAAAGACAACGTGTTCCATGCTAAACTCATGAACCAAGGGAAAATGTTACCTTCTGTGAGGTTACTACTCATTACCTTCACGAATAATCACAGCAGGCCAGCTTCTTCCCAAGTTCAGGCAAAAGATTGGTCCAAAAGTAAAATTCAGGGAGAGTCATGTGTTCTGGTGTGTAAGAGCCCACGTTCCTAGTCTGTGGCCTGGGACTGATGGATTCGCATCACGGGTGCTGATCAGATTAGTAACATCAGGAGAGATAGATTTCATGGTATGGTGCGGGCAGAGATCATACACAAGTGGAAATTGTGAGCATACCTTATCCATATGCACCAGGAAAACAACATGAATATATTGCAATCTATGACGCATCTGGTAGACTTCTCAAATACAGAATGGAGGAAGTGATGTGACTTGCATAGGTGGAATTGTCGGACTGCACAAGATGACACGATCATTGAACATCAGAGGATTGGCTGGGCAAGTTCAACTTGGGAGGGACTCGTGGACTTTTTCTGGGGAAAGTCTACATATTTGGCCATATCCACAAAATGTGACAGATAAAACCAAGGATAAACTTAAAGTAAAGAATTCAGTGTCTAGAGAGAATGTAGTAGACATTTAAAAGTCCCAAGATAGTTATAAACAGACAAGAAATCCAGGAAATGGAAAACTATCAGACTGGCATCAGATGGCTCTGAAATACTGTGTGCATGGAAGACACCAGGACAACAGAGAGGTTTGAGGGTGTTTATGACATCACAGTGAACATGTCACCCAAGATGGCCTCATCTTTATAGTCCGAGGATTGTCCTAGGCTACGATACTCAAGTGAGAGATACCCAGAAAAGAATTTAAAAACAGAAACCAGCACTGAAACTTGAAGAGTTAGAATTGCCGCTGATTAAAGGGATAAGAAAGAAGTCATTGTGGAGAAGCAATAAATAACAGAGAGACAAGCACGGAGTGGAGAACATTGTTATCTACTCAAGTAGATGTGGAGGCCGTGCTGATTGAAGCTTGCAACTTGATTTGAAACCAGAGGCTGAACTTGGGTCTTATCAGACCTACGTTGTCCTTCTGCCTTAATCATAATCCCAAATCAAGAAGGATCTCCTGAGGACATTGTAGAGAAGGATCGATTCTTCCCTTCCTATGCCCCTAGCACTCATTGAAGAGAACTCTCACTTTCCATAGCTCTGGCTTTACGGAGGCCCACTGGGTACATGCTAATTTGTCACAATACATCTCTTTGAACCCTTGAAGTACTAGAACCCCGTCATGCTCCAGGTATGTCGCATTGTTTGGCAGGGCTCCAGAAGTGTGCTGAGAATCACCCTTTTCCAGAGGGCTTCATTGCTTTGTGAGGGCTGCCCTACCAGGCTAGTGTGCTCAGTTTGGCTCCAATGAAATACTCTCCCCCATCTCTTGGAGTAGAATGATTACTGATGATGTGTATTGACATCATGTGAAAGGAGGTTGTCTGAAAATTAGAACATTACAATTATCTTTATAGAAAAATAAACATGAGGTTGTAAATCAAACAAATAACACACCTTATAGAAATACAGCAAGCCAGTATCTAGACGTAATTTACTGGAACGTTCAAGGATCGGGGGTCAAGATCGAAACTTCCCAAATCCAGAAATGAGACAGAAAAGTATCTTACCTTGACGGAATTCATCACATCTGTCTAATTTGTCTCGGGTACATTATGTTCATGAAGAAGGTTAACATGACAAACTAGAATTTGGAGTTTAAGATGTCAGAACGTCAGACCAACCAAGATGAACACGTGTTCACAGTGCTCATTTTGACCAAGTCTAGCATGGTAAAGATTGCTACAAGTGATCAATGTAAATTCAAAGACAACACCCAACAATGAAAAGCACTCACACGTAGGCCTATAGAACATAGGGTGGTTAAAGAAATAGAAAATTGATACCTTGGGATGAAGGAGAACTGGCTGACAAGCATACCAAACGGGGAAATCTGAGAAAGACCACGATGATTATGCTATGGAAAAACAAAACGGGCTCAAAAGAAGGAAGGCAAACACAAATAACACCTGAATAATCCACAACGAAAGGTGTCAGACTTTAGACAGACTCTGCTTGAACCTTTGAAAGTCAGAAAGTGACACAAACCAAAAAACTGCAGCGAGGTAAAACCTGGGCTACCTGGAAAGGGTGGGTATGAGACTCCTCCAAACATCCTATGAAACCCTGTGTCCATGAAGCTTGCCGGGAGAGCAGAGACACAATTATGACAAATTCTGAGACATCACAGTTGACCAAAAATACAAACTGGCTACATATACTCAGTGCCAGAGTTGGGCTGAAGTAGCCTATTTAAGTCACATTCCACTCAAATGCAGGTTGCCGAGGGAACATGAATGGGGCTGGTCAGTAAAGAATTGGGGAAGTCCACGCATTCTGAGTTGGCAGCCAGGAGTTGGCAGGGTAGAATCCTGGGGGTAAACCTCCTCACCGCTGGTCTAGCCATTCTGGGGCAGGCGAGGGAGGTAATGTAGAGGCCGATGAGAAGCGACATTAGACAGAGCCACTCTTCCTCAGCAAATACAGGAGCATTTCCAGCAGATGTGAGCACAGTGATAAATCTCTTTCAAAAGGAAACAAATTAAAAGTTGCAAAGAATAGGAAAATTGAACCTCAATAAAAAAGAAAAAGGATTCCAGTAAGAAGAATAAGATACCTAGTAATAACCTCACCCCAACAGGTGAAAGCTCTGTAAACAGAAAACTAGCAAACCTTTGAAGAAAGAAGTGGGAGAAGACACAAGGAAGCGGAAGGATATTCCATGCTCTTGAAATGGAAGAATTAACACACTTGAAATGTCCACACCGCATAGAGAAATCTCTTGATGCCATGCAGTCCCAGTCAAAGTTGCAGCAATATTTCTCACAGAGATAGAAGCGAGCATCCTAAAGTTTACATCCAGCAACAAAAGACCCCGAATAGCCAAAAGAATCCTGAGGAAAAAGAACAAAGCGCAATGTATCACACCTTCTGATTTCAACATATAGGACGAAGAAATTGAAATGGAAGAAGCGCAGGCTGGGATGCAAAACAGAGAAACAGAACCATGGAACAGAATCAAGAGCACAGAGGTATAGGGACACATATATGGACAGCCCATTTTCGATCACAGCCCCAAGAGGAGACAGTGGAGAAAGGAAAGTCTCTACAATGAACGGTGTTGGGAAGAGTGCAGAGTCTCATGTAAGACAAGGAGAGTAGACCATGCTGTTACACCAGGCACAAACACCAACTCGAAATGGATTAAAGTCTAGAATGTAATACTGGAAACCATGAGACTTCTGGAAGAAAACATAGGTAGGGTGCTCTTTGTCATTTTTCTTAGCCTCATATTTGGAAGAAGCATATCTTTCTGGGAAAGGGCAATAAAGGAAACAAGAAACAAATGGGACTACATCAGACACAAAAGCTTTTGCATAGCCAAGGAAATCATTGATTCAATGCAAAGACAGCACAACAACTGGGAGAGGATTTTTGCAAACCACACATTTGGGAAGGGGTGAATAGCCAAAAGATCCAATAAACTCATACGGCTCCACAAGAAAAAAAAAAAACACGCCCCATTAAAATCTGGGCAAAAGCTGGAAACAGACATTTCTCCCAGGAAGATAGAAAGATGGTCACCAGGCTGTATGAAAACATGTTCATCATCATTAAGTCTCTGGTCAGTGCAAATCTGAAAGGCAATGAGAGAGCAGCTCACGGCAGTCAGAATGGCTATAAGGATGAAGACAGGAAATAAGATTCGGAGAGGAGGTGGAGAGAAGAGAAGCCTCCTGCACTGCTGGAGGGAGTGTAAACAGGTGCAGCCACGACACAAAACGGTGAGGAGTTGCCTTAGACATTTCAGAATACATCGACCATATGATCCAGCTATTCCTCTGTGGTGTGTTTATCCAAAGAACGTGGAAACACTCATACACAGAGATCGGTGCACACCTCTATTTACCCTGGCCTTATTCCCGATATCCAAGACTTGGAAGCCTGCCTGGTGCCCATCAAGGGATGAATGGAGAAGGAAGATGGGCTATAGCCACACAAAGGCATAGCACTCAGCTATAGGAACGGAGTCAGGCCAGCCATTTGTGACCACCAGAATGCCTCCTGAGGGTATTGGGGGAACTGAAAGAAGCCCCAGGGGTATGGTCAAATACCACAGGATCTCACGTACAAGGAGAAGAGCAAGAATGGACCAAGAAACAGGTATCACATGACAATGGATTGGCATTTTCCAGAGGGAAAGTGGGGCAGTGGCCAGAGAGAGAAAGTGTTGATTAGGCACAGATGTGTGGTTAGGGACAGTAATTAGTCTTACGTTGGTGAAGATGATGTAACCTACTCTGAAGTCTAAATCTATGTGGAAGTAGATCTGAAAGCTATAGGTCATTAGAATGTTGGGTTACGGCAATCAATTCACATAAAACCAAAACTCCCAAAAGAGATGCAGATTTACAACCAGAAGCTTTGGAGACAGAAAGAGGTTAGAGAAGATGAACTTCCAAGTATTGGTAATCACCTCAACATGCTCAATGACGCTACAGAAAGGTAGACCTTTGCAAAGAGATGAAGAGGAATACTACAAAGAGAACATGATTGGTGCTAAACTCATGAACCAACAGAAAACGTTACCGTTCATGATGTTACTACTGATTCCTTCACGAATGATGGAAGCAGGCCAACATCTTCACAGGTCAGGTCAAAGGTTGGTCCAAAAGTGCAATTCAGGGCCGGCCCTGTGATGTAGCAGGCAGGTTCCTACGTTCCACTTGGGCGGCCTGGGCTTCACCAGCTAGCATCAGGGGTGCGGATCAGATTACTAGCATTAGGAAATATAGATTTCAAGGTATGGTGGGCACAGAGCTTATTAAGAAGGAGAAATTGTCACGAGACCTTAACAATATGCACCAGAAAATGAACCATGAGTATATGACAATCTATGAACGCATCAGGAACACTTCCCCAAATGATGAAGGAAGGAAAACATGTGACCTGCCAAGTGGAATTTTTAGATTGCTAGGAGATCACATGATCATTGTGCATCAGGGGATTGCCTGGGCAACTTCCAATTGGGAGGGCCCCCAGGACTTTCTCTGAGGAAAGTCCACCCAATTGGGCATATACACAATGGATAAGATATAAAACAAGGGATAATCTTAAAGGAAAGGAACCGGTGGGTAGAGGGAATGTAGCATACCTTTCAAGTTCCACGAGAAAGTTAGAAACTGACAAGAAATCCAGAACAAGGAAAACTATCCTACCTGGAAAGGTGGAGTCGTCAGACTGATATGAGATGGCTCTGAAACACTGTGGGCCTGGAGGTTTTCAGGACAACTTAGAATTCTGAGGCTGTTTATGACGTCTCGGTGAACGTGTCACCCAAGATGACAGCAAGTTTAGAGTCCGAGGATTGCCCTGGCTAGCATACCCACGTGAGAGATATGCAGAAACAGCTTTTCCAAACAGAAACCGTACACAGAAACTTGAAGAGATCAAAGAGGCACTGATTCAAGGGATAAGAAAGGAATCATTGGGAAGAAGGGATACTAGAGGGGCAAGCACTGAGAGGAGAACATTGTTATCTACTCAAGAAGATGTGGAGGCCGTGCTGATCGAAGCTTGCAACTAGATTTGAAACAGGAGGCTGGACTTGGGGCGTATCAGACCTACATTTTCCTTCTGCCTTACTCATAAACCCAAGTTAAGAATGATCTCTTGAGGACATTGAAGAGAACAATTGAGGCCTTCTTTCCTAGGCCCCTAGCATTCTTTGAAGAGAGGTCTCCCTTTGCATAGCTCTGGCGTCACGGGGTCCCTCTGGGTACATGCTAATGTGTCCCTAGACATCTCTGTGAAGACTTAAAGGAATGGATGATTGTCATGCTTGGGGTGGGTCGTTTGGTTTGAAGGGCTGTAGAAGTGTGCTTAAAAGCACCCTTTTCGAGAGGGCTCCGTTCCTGTGTGAAGGCTGCCTTCCCAGGCTACAGTGCTCAGTTGGGCTCCAATGAAATTCTCTCCCCCACCTCTTGCCATGGAAACAGTATTGATTTCTTGTTCTGACAACATATGGAATGAGGTTTGCTGAAAATTAGAACATTGCCATTATGTTTAAATAAAAATCACCTGCCAAATTTCAGAATGAAAATCAAACCAGTAGGAAACCATGTAGAAATAAAAAGCCCAGTATCCAGACGTAATCTGTTGGAGCATTCAGTGATCAGGGGTCAAGTTTGAAACTTCCCAAATCCAGAAGAGACAGACAAATCACTTACCTGGAGGGAGGAATTCATCAGATTTCTCTAATTTCTCTCAAAAACATAATGTCCGTGAAGGTGGTTGTCTGGAAAACCTTGAATCTGGAGTTTCTGATCTGAGAATCTCAAACCTACCAAGACGACCATGTGTTCTCAGGGCTAAGTGTCACCTGGGCCGGGATAGCAAAGATTCCTACAAGTGACCGATGGAAATTCCAAGACCACACCCAACAATCACGAAATGACTCACACGTCCGGCTACAGAACCTATGGTAATTAAAGACATACAAAACTCCTAACTTGGAAAGAAGGAGAACGCACTGATAAGCAAATCGAATGGAGATATCTCAGCAAGACCATAACAATTAGACTATAGAAAAGAAAAAAGGATCACGGAATATGGAGGCCAACAGAAATCAAAGCTGACTAATCCACAGTGAAAGACGTCAGTCATTAGACACACTCTGAACGTTTGAAAGTCAGAGAAAGTCACAACGCCTAAACAGCAGCAAAGGTCAAACCTGGCCTAAATGAGAAAGGTGACTTATGAGACTGCTCCCCGCAGGCTCTGAAACCCTGTGTCCACGAAGCTAGACTGGACAGCAGAGACACGATTCTGACAAATCACCCAACATCACAGTGGGCCAGAAAAGCAAGCTGGCCTCATCTACACAGGGCCAGAGTTGGACTCAAGTAGCATATTCAAGTCACAATCCACTCAACTGCAGGTTGCCAATGGAACATGAAAAGGGCCAGCCAGTGGGGCCGTGGTGAAGTCTGCACATTCTGGTTCAGCAGCCCAGCTTCGGAGATGTGGAATCCTGGGGGTGAGCCACCTCACCGCTCGTCCAGCCATTCTGGGGAAGGCATCTGACGTAGTGTAGAGGGAGATGGGAAGCGATGATAGACATCACCATTCTTCCTCAGGAAATGCAGCAGCATGGCCAGCAGATGTGAGCACAGCCATAAACTTCTGCCAAAACAAAACCAACTGAAAGTTGCAAAGAATAGAAAAACTGAACCTCAAAAAAGAAAGCATGCCAGTAGGAAGAAAAAGATATCTAGGAATAAACGTGGCCAAACAGCAGAACGATATGGAAACAGAAAACTTGCAAAGGTTTGGACGAAGATATTACAGAAGACACAAGGGAACGGAAGACTATTCCGTGCTCTTCCAATGGAAGAACGAACACACTTCAAACGTCCATACCGCATAAAGCAGTGTCTGGATTGCATGCAGTCCCAGTCAAAGTTGCAACAATCATTCCCGCAGAAATACTACACAGAATCCTAAAGTTTCTCTCCAGCAACAAAGGACCCGGAATAGCCAGAGGAATCCTCAGGAAAACGAACAAAGCAGAAAGTATCACACTTTCTGATTTCAACATATAGGACGAAGCCCTAGTATGGAAACAGCACAGCCTGGCCCCCAAAATAGGCACACAGACTCATGCAACAGAACGAGAGCCTGCAGGTCAACTCACACATCTACTGACAGTGCATTTTCGAACAGTGAGCCTAGAGGAGAAAGTGGAGAAAGGAGAGTCTCCACAAGAAACGGTGCTGAGAAGACTGCACACCAACAGGTAACACAATGAGAGTAGACCATGATGTTACACCAGACATAGACACGACCTCGAAATGGATTAAAGCCTTGAATGGAATACTTGAAACCGTGCAACTTCTAGGAGACAACCCAGGCAGCTTACTCTTTGCCATCTGTCTTGGCTGCCTATTTGGAAGAAGCATGTGTCAGTGGGCAAAGACAACAAAGGAAACAAAAAACAAGCGGGACTCCATCCAATGCAGAAGCTTCTGCCTGCCAACGACTCCATTGGACTCATTCCAAACACAGCACAACAACTGCGACAGGCTGTTTGCAAACCACACATCGGAGAAGGGGTGAGTAGCCAAAAGATCCAATGAACTCATACGTCTTCACAGGAATAAAAACGAGCCCAATAGAACCTGGGAAAAAGATGGAAACAGACATTTCTCCCAGGAAGATAGGAAGATAGCCAACAGGCTGTATGAAAACATGTTCATCATCATTAAGTCTCTGGTCAATGCAAATCCAAACGGCAATGAGATAGCAACACACAGTGGTCAGAATGGCTATAAGGATGAAGACGGGAAACAATAAGTTTCACAGAGGAGGTGGAGAGAAAGGAAGCCTCCTGCACTGCTGGTAGGAATGTGAACCAGTGCGGCCACTACACAAAGTGGTGTGGAATTGCCTCAGAAATTTCAGAATCCACCTACCATATGATCCGTCTATTCCTCTGTGGCGTATATATCCAAACATCATGGAAACACTAATGCACAGAGATCGATGCACTGCTGTGTTCACCACAGCCTTACTCCGATATCCAAGACTTGGAAGCGTCCGTGGTGACCATCAAGAGATGAATGGAGAAGGAAGATCGGCTATAGCCACACGATGGTATAGCTCTCAGCTGTAGGAATGGATGCAGTCCAGGCATTTGCGACCACCAGTATGACCATGAGAATATTACAATCTATGAACGCATCAGCTACACTTCCCCAAATGATGAAGGAAGGAAACATGTGACTTGCCTGGTGGAATTGTCAGACTGCTAGGAGATGACACGATAAGTGTGCATCAGGGGATTGCCTGGGCAACTTCAACTTGGGAGGGAGTCCAGGACTTTCTCTGGGGAAAGTCCACCCATTTCACCATATCCACAAAACATAAGAGATAAAATCTTTGATAATCGTAACGGAAAGAGACTGGTGTGTAGAGGGAATGTAGTAGACCTTTCAAAGTTCGAGGAGAAAGTTAGAAACCGACAAGAAATCCAGAGAAAGGAAAACTATCCTACCTGGAAATGGGGAGTGGTCAGACTGGTATGCGATGGCTCTGAAACACTGTGTGCATGGAGGTTGTCAGGACAACTTAGAATTCTGAGGGTGTTTATGAACATGTCACCCAAGATGGCCACATCTATACAGTCCGAAGATTGGCCATTGTGTGGCTATAGATCGTCTTCCTTCTCCATTCATCACTTGATGGGCACCACGTAGGCTTCCAAGTCTTGGATATTGGGAGTAAGGCTGTGGTGAACACAGTGCTGCATGGATCTCTGAGCATTAGTGTTTCCAAGTTCTTTGGATACATATGCCACAGAGGAATAGCTGGATCATATGGTAGATGGATTCTGAAAATTCTAAGGCAATTCCACAGCACTTTGGGTAGTGGCTGCACCTGATTACACTCCCCCCAGCAATGCAGGAGGCTTCCCTTCTCTCCACCTCCTCTCCGAGACTTGTTGTTCCGTGTCTTCATCCCTATAGCCATTCTGACCACAGTGAGCTGCTGTCTCATTGCCGTTCGTATTTGCATTGCCAAAGAATTAATGATGAAGAACATGTTTTCATACAGCCTGTTGTCCATCTTTCTATCTTCCTGGGAGAAATATCTGTTTCCATCTTTTGCCCAGATTGATGGGGATCGTTGTTTTTTCACTGTGGAGGCATATGAGTTCATTGGATATTTTGGCTAATCACCCCTTCTCCGATGTGTGGTTTGCAAACATCCACTCGCAGTTGTTGTGCTGTCTTTGCATTGAGTCGATGGAGTCGTTGGCTGGGCAGAAGCTTCTGCATTGAATGGAGTCCCGCTTGTTTCTTGTTTCCTGTGTTGCCCTTGCCCAGTCACACACGCTTCTTCCAAATAATCGGCTAAGCCAGATGGCAAATAGCAAGCTGCTTGCGTTTTCTCTTAGAAGTTGCACCGTTTCAAGTCTTCCATTCAAGGCCTTAATCCATTTCCAGGTGGTGTGTGTGGCTGGTGTAACATTATGGTCTACTCTCATTGTGTTACATGTGGCTGTGCAGTCTTCCCAGCACCGTTTCTTGTCGAGACTCTCCTTTCTCCGCTGTCTCCTCTTGACTCCTTGGTCTACAATGGGCTGTCCATATATGTGGGAGTTGACCTCTGGGCTCTCGATTCTGTTCCTTGTGTCTATGTCCCTCTTTTTGTTGCCAGCCTTTGCCGTTTTGGTACCTAGCAGTTCGTCCTATATGTGGAAATTCGAAAATGTGGTATGTGCTGCCTTGTTCGCTTTCCTCAGGGTTCCTTTGGCCGTTCCTGCTCCTTTGTTGCTGGATAGAAACTTTAGGATTCTCTCTTCTATTTCTGTGGGAAAGATTGCTGAAACTTTGACGGGGCTTGCGTGGAATCCAGAGATTGCTTTATCCAGTACGGACGTTTCAAGTGTGTTCATTCTTCCATTCGAAGAGCTTGGAATAGACTTCCGTTTCCTTGTGTCTTCTTTAATTTCTTTCTGCAAAGCTTTCCAGTTTGTTGGTCCTTGTTTGTCTCCTCTCCTTGTAAGTGAGCTCCTACGGTATTTGAGTTTCTCCCTTCGGGCTGTTTCACTTCCAATGAAACCCTCAAGAGCCATCCTTCTGGTCACTAATGGCTGGATTCTCTCTTTTGTTATGGCTCAGAGATATGCCATTGTGTTCATAAAGCCCAGCTTCCTTCTCCAATCTTCTTTCTCTATTTGTCCTTCTGCCTTGATGGGCATCAGGGCGGCTTCCAAGTCTTGGATAACGGGAGTAAGGCCAGGGTGAACACAGGGGTGCACATATATCGGTGCACGAGTTTTTCCAAGATCTTTGGATAAACCCGCCACTGAATAATAGCTGGATCATATGGTAGATGGATTCTGACATGTCTGAGGCAATTCCACACTGATTTGCGTCGTGGCTGCACCAGCTTACACTCACAGCAGCACTGTAGGAGTCTTCCCATCTCTGCAGCTCCTCTCTGACACTTGTTTCCTGACTTTTTACCTATAGTCATTCTGACCACATTGAGCTGCTATCTCACTGCCGTTTGGATTTCAACTGCCCTGAGTCTTAATGATGATGAACATGTTTTCATACACCTGTTGACCATCTCTAACTCTTCTTGGGCGAAATCTCTGTTTCCACCTACTGCCCAGGTTTTAATGGGCTTATTTTTTTTTCTCTTGTGGACCCATATGAGTTCACTGCATCTTTTGGCTATTCACCCGTCCACCGATGTGTGGTTTTCAAACATCCTCTCCCAGTGGTTGTACTGTCTGTGCATTGAATCGATGGTTTCCTTGGCTGGGCAGAAGCTTTTGCGTTTGGTGTAGTTCCATTTGTTTCTTGTTTCCTTTATTGCCCTTGCCCAGACAGAAAGACTTCCTCCAAATAGTAGGCTAAGACAGATGACAAAGAGCAAGCTGCCAGCGTTTTCTTCCAGAAGTCTCATGGTTTCCAGTCTTACATTCAAGACTTTAATCCATTTCGAGTTGGTGTTTGTGCCTGGTGTAACACCGTGGTCTATTCTCCTTGTCTTAGGTGAGGCTCTGCAGTCCTCCCAGCACCATTTATTGTAGAGACTTTCCTTTCTCCCCTGTCTCCTCTTGGCGCCGTGGTCAAAAATGGGCTGTCCATATATGTGTGCGTATACCTCTGGGCTCTTGATTCTGTTCCATGGTTCTGTGTGTCTGTTTTGCATCCCAGCCTGTGCCGTTTCCATTCCTAGTTCTTCGTCCTCTATATTCAAATCAGAAAATGTGATACATTGAGCTTAGTTCTTTTTCCTCAGGATTCCTTTGGTTATTTATGGCCTTTTGTTGCTGGATGTAAACTTTAGGATGCTCGCTTCTATCTCTGTGAGAAATATAGCTGCAACTTTGACTGGGATTTCATGTAATCTAGAGATTGCTTTAGCCGGTGTGGAGGTTTCCAGTGTGTTAATTCTTCCATTTCAAGAGCATGCAATATCCTTCCTCCTCCTTGTGTCTTCTCCCATTTTTCTTCTGCAAAGGTTTGCTAGTTATCGATTTACAGAGCTTTCACCTGTTGGGGTGAGGTTTTTCGTAGGTATCTTATTATTCTTACTGGCATTTTTTTGAGGTTCAATTTTCCTATTGATTGCAACTTTTAATTTGTTTCCTTTTGACTGAGGTTTATCGCTGGGCTCACATCTGCTGGAAATGCTCCTGTATTTGCTGAGGAAGAGTGGCCCTGTCTCACGTTGCTTCTCATCTGCCTCTACACTCCCTCCCACGCCTGCCCCAGAATGGCTGGACCAGCGGTGAGGAGGTCTGCCCCCAGGATTCCACCCAGCCAAGTGCAGACTGCCGACCCAGAACCCGCGGACTTCCCCAGTTCTCCACTGCCCGACCCCTTTCAAGTTCCCTTGCAACCTGCAGTTGTGTGGAATGTGACTTAGGCTACTTCAGCCCAATTCTGGCACTGAGTTGATGTAGACGGTTTGTATTTTTGCTCAACTGTGATGTCAGAGAATTTGTCATAATTGTGTCTCTGCTGTCTAGGCAAGCATCATGGACACAGAGTTTCACAGCAGGTTTGGAGCAATCTCATACTCACCCTTTCAAGGTAGCCCAGGTTTTACGTCACTGCAGCTTTTTGGTTTGTGACTTTCTGACTTTCAAAAGTTCAAGCAGAGTCTGTCTAAATTCTGACATCTTTTGTTGTGGATTATTCAGGTGTTATTTGTGTTTGCATTCCCTGTTCTGAGCACATTTTGTTTTTCCATAGTATAATCATCATGGTCGTTCTCAGATTTCCCCCTTTGGTATGCTTGTCAGTCGGTTGTCCTTCATCCCAAGGTATCAATTTTCTATTTCTTTAACCACCCTATGTTCTATAGGCCTACGTGTGAGTGCTTTTCATTGTTGGGTGTTGTCTTTGAATTTACATGGTCCCGTGTAGCCATCTTTGCCATGCTAGCCTTAGTGAAGATGAACACTGAGAACACGTGTTCATCTTGGTTGGTCTGACATTCTGAGATCTTAAACTCCAAATTCTAGGTAGGCATGGCAACCTCCTTCATGAACATAATGTAGCCGAAACAAATTCGGCAAATCTGCTGAATTCCGCTCCAAATAAGATACTTTTCTGTCTCATTTCTGGATTTGGGAAGTTTCAATCTTGACCCCCATCCTTGAACGTTACTCTAGATTACGTCTAGATACTGGCTTACTTTATTTCTATAGGGTGTGTTATTTGTTTGATTTACATCCTCAGCTCTGGCAAGTTTATTTTCCTATAAAGATAATTGTAATGTTCTAATTTTCAGCCAACCTATTTACATATGGTGTCAATACACGTCATCAATAATCATTCTACTCCAAGAGATACGGGGATAGAACTTCATTGGAGCCAAACTGAGCACACTAGCCTGTTATGGTGGCCCTCACAAAGCAACGAAGCCTTCTGGAAAAGGGTGCTTCTCAGCACATTTCTGAAGCCCTGCCAAACAATGAGATATACGCAAAGCATGACGGGGTCCATTCCTTCAAAGGTTCAAAGAGATATCTTGTGACACATTAGCATGTACCCTTTGGAGCTCCGTAATGCCAGAGCTATGGAAAGTGATACTTGTCTTCAATGAATGCTAGTGGCATAGGAAAGGAAGCATCAATCCTTCTCTACAATGTCCTCAGGAGATCACTCTTGATTTTGGATGATGATTAACGCAGAAGGAAAATGTAGGCCTGATAAGACCCAAGTCCAGCCTCTGGTTTCAAATCAAGTTTCAAGCTTGAATCTCCATGGCCTCCCCCTATACTTGAGTAGATCACAGTGGTCTCCACTCAGTGATTGTCCCGCTATTATTGTATCTTCACAATGACTTCTTTCTTATCCCTTTAATCAGCGTCTATTCTATCTCTTCAAGTTTTAGTGCCTGGTGTCTGTTTTTCAATCCTTTTCTGGGTATCTCTCCCTTGAGTATCAGTAGCCTAAGACAATCCTCGGACTATTAACATGAGGCCATCTTGGGTGACATGTTCACTGTGATGTCATACACACCCTCAAACTTCTCAGTTGTCCCGGCATCTTCCATGCACACAGCATTTCAGAGCGATCTCATACCAGTCTGACGACTCACCCTTTCCAGCTAGAATAGTTTTCCATTTCCTAGATTTCTTGTCAGTTTCTAACTTTATCCTTGAACTTTTAAATGTC
Source organism: Equus asinus (assembly GCF_041296235.1). Lineage (NCBI taxonomy): Eukaryota > Metazoa > Chordata > Mammalia > Perissodactyla > Equidae > Equus > Equus asinus. The sequence continues at coordinate 42,394,522 of NC_091816.1, read as the reverse complement.
TAGTACATTCTCTCTAGACACTAGTTTCTTTACTTTAAGTTTATCCTGGGTTTTAGCTGTTACATTTTGTAGATATGGTCAAATGTGTAGACTTTCCCCAGAGAAAGTACTGGAGTCCCTCCCAAGTTGAAGTTACCCAGCCAATCCTCTGATGTGCAATGATCACGTCATCTCATGCAGTCCGACATTCCACCTATGCAGGTCACATCACTTCCTTCATTTTGTATTTAGAGAAGTGTATCGGATGTGTCATAGACTGCAATATTTTCGTTTATTTCCTTGTGCGTATCTATAAGGTATGCTCACAATTTCCATTAATTTATGATCTCTGTCTGCACCATACCATGAAATCTATCTTTCCTAATGTTACTAATCTGATCAGCACCCATCATTGACTCCATGAATCCCAGGTCGTCCACTAGGAACGTGGGCACTTACACACCAGAACACATGGCTGGACCTGAATTTTACTTTTGGACCAATCTGTTGCCTGAACTTGGGAAGAAGCTGCCCTGCTGTGATTATTCGTGAAGGTAATTAGTAGTAAGCTCACTCATGCTAACATTTTCCCTTGCTTCATGAGCTTAACACAGAACACGTTCTCTTCATTGTATTCCTCTTAATCTATTTGCTATGGTCTACCTTTGTGCATCATCATTAAGCATTTGGAGGAGATTCACAATCCTTGGAAGTTCATCTTCTCTAACGTCTTTCAGCCTCAAAAGCTTCGTGGTGCAAATCTGCATGCCTTTTTGGAAGAGTATTGATTATGTGTTTCGAAAACATATGTGAGGAAGTTGGATGAAAATTGAAACATTACACTTATATTTAAAGAAAAATAAACATGCCAGAGCTGAGGATGTAAATCAAACAACTAAAATCCCTACAGAATTAAAGTAAAGCAGTCCTTAGACGTAATCTACTCTAATGATCAAGTTCGATCCTTCCCAAATTCAGAAAAGAGACATGAAAATATCTTACCTGGAAAGAAGAATTTATCAGGTTTGTCTAACTTGTCTCAGAAACATTATGTCCATAAGTTGCTTGCCTGGACAACCTAGCATTTGGAGTTTCTGATCTCAGAATGTCAAACCAACCAAGATGACGATGTGTTCTCAGTGCTCAGTTGGATCTAGGCTAGGGTAGCAAAGATTCCTTCTAGTGAACAATGGGAATTCAAAGACAATACATAACAATCACAAAAGCATTCATGCATCGGCCTACAGAACATATGGTGATGAAAGAAATACAAAATTACAACTTGGAATGAAGGAGAATGGACTGATAAGCATACCTATGAGAGATAGCTGAGAAAGAAAAAGAAGATTGATGTGGATTAAGGATTGAAAATAGTCTTTTTGTCAGAGTTCTTGGTATTTGCATAGCATGCAGGCATTCAGCCTGGGTTTTCTAGTCATATAAGTTCACGTTGTCTGTTAAATTTGTCAACAAAATAATAGCTTTAAATGATGACCAGTTTTGTCTAATGCCTCATGAGGTTTCTGTAGGTAATCTGAACATAATTGTTGGAAAAAAATGGTTTAAATACATAAAACTCATAAAAATGAGTACAATAACTTTTATGGTCAGTATACTTGTTGAAAAAAAACAGCTTCAAAGTTCTTTTTGGTAACAATCTTGAGTTATGCCAAGTTAAGTTAAATGATAAAAATCTGAATATCTGGGTTGTTTTTGGATTGGATGTAACACCGAAACATTATTAATAAACATATCTAAGTTATCTACTTTTGGCTTCTTATTGAAGAGGCTAAAAGCGTTTGGGTGTATAAAAAGTATGCCTTGTGTTTTATTGTAAAGTGGCGTGTTTCTAAAGTTATGAAGTGTTTAGAATGCTGATATAAAAGTCGATTCATAACTGTTTGCCTTTTTAGTGTTTACTACGTCTGTTAAGGGTTAAAAGTTCTAATTAACCTATGGAATTAAAGCTACTGGAACTTACTAAGGAAAAGAGCTCATATTCAAGGAAGTTAAAGTCTACGCTTTCAGTAAAAAAAGGTATAAAGAATGGAAATATTTTTGTTTGATGGGTTAAGAAAGATAAATGCGTCCTAATGTACTAGAAAGGAAAAAAGAAAGAGTTTGGGACAAAATCTGAAACCAAAAAAGAAAGTTTTAGAAGGTTTGTGAAGGAGAAATTCTGAAAGGAGTTTTATGCCTGGTCATGTAGACTAAAGTAAGTTCAATTAAGTGAATGAGTTTGAATGTTAAAAATAAGTAGGTGCAGAAATTCAAATTTGGTTTTCTTTAAAAGGATAAATGTTCTTGAACCTTTGATCTGCTCTTGATAAGGAGGTAATGAAAGCTGTTCCTTTGAGTAAGTCTACCTAAGAGACAAATCTGTTTTGTGAAAATAATGACTGAGGTCAGTCTTAAGATTTTTCACTCTTTCTGTTATCACTTTGAATAGATACCTGAGCATTGTTTCACAGAGAGTATTGTTTCCTATTTGAAGAATCATTTTAAAAACTTTTGATATGTTTTAACACGCTTCTCCCTCAAAAATATTCAAATCCTGAATGAAGGCTATCTTTTCACATGGCAGACAGAAGAATGATTACTCTGAGGATTTTCAGAGGGCCCCTGAGACTTCTCACATAAATTTGCTCTCTCTTCCTATAAGGAAGAAAATACTAAACTAATTAGGCTTATTTGGTCTATTAAATTACATGGGAAACATTGGGAAATAAGTGATGATAGATCTTCTTAGGTGGTATTAGATGGGTAAATGTTATTAATATAGATGTCTTAAAATTATATAGCATTCCTAGAATTCTGATCTGTCCTGCTTATCAGTGATAAGTGCACTTAATATCTGGAAGTGTTATATGTCACAGGAGTAGCCAAGTTTCTTTGTCAATTGCCCTTTTGATTCCTTTGCAAATTTGCAGTTAGTTCTTATTTTACTCTGCTGCTTTTTACTTTAGCAAATATGTTTCATCTTCCGAAAAATTTCTGGAAAGGATTCTGTCACAGAGGATCTAATCTACAGATTTTTGATAAACTTTGAGATTGTAAAACTAAACTGAGTAAGAAACTGCAGAATTCTAACAGAAACTAAGCTCCTCGATCTGCTGACAGAAGATTCAGCTCAAGACTTGATTATACAGGACTGTCTGAACTGATGAGGATGATTATAATTTTTTAGGACTTCTGTTTGAAATATTGTTCAGTTTTGATTTGTTGTTTTGTTTTCTCATAATGAGGGAAATCTTTTTCTCTTTTCTCTTATGCTAACTATGACACAGCAATTTGGTGAAATTATACCTTTATGAGCAAAACTGAAACTTTTATCTTTTTCTCCCTAACTTATCCCTCCGGAATTGGAAAAACTTTGTGACTGAGTATAGTTATTTGGTGGCAATATTTGTATAAGTTCCATAAGAATCTGTTCTCCTTATAACAGGACACATTGGTTATACTACCAAGGCTTTGACTGGAATGTCATATTTGAAACATACAGGGTCAGATATCACAAGACAGCATTTCCGGAACAGAGATTGCACTTTCTGGAATTCAGCCACTTGGAAACATGGGCCTGGTACCTTGTTTACAGAGATTCTGGCAATCTCACCCGGTAAGTAAGGAAGCTTGCTTATCTGCCAGGTGTAAGGAACCTCCGAATATTTTGGGGGAACTCAAGGAGAACTCCACTCAAATCTGTAAGTACTGCAGGCCAAATCTGATGACAAGTCCTTGGCTTGGCTTTTCTGGCCTCGAGAGGCCTTCACAGTTCAATCTGAGATTCGTCAGAAAAAATTCTAGCAAAGCAGATTTTAAAAAGCCTGTATGAGCAATTACTATTCTTGCTGCTGATATGTAAATAATTGGAGAAAGTTGTCTTGAAACTGCACTTTATTTGAAAACCAGTTAATCCTAATTTGGCTATCTTTTGTAAAAATGAGGGTGATTTAAGAGACAAAAATTATGTTTCTGTAGAAGCTATAATAAGCATTCCTGGATACTAGATTCTAGCTGTTTTCTTTGGCAAGATTCATCTATTACTAATCGTAATGTCTATTTGTTGCCATCTATGTCTGACACCTGGGAGTTCCCTCGCCATCATCAAACATTTTCCTTCAATACTACTGCCCAAATACTAACTAGATTTGCCTTGACATAGGTGGATCCTAAACAAGTTCGAAATGTAAAGTCCCCAACTTATCGATACGCATAGGATGGACAATATCAAATTTGGGATGAATATATTTGGTTCACTCCTACTCGTGGTCAACTCAGTCAAAGGTCACTCTCTGTTGGGAACAAACCAATCACGCTTGTGATACATCGCCTATTAACACCTGACCGATGGGAAAAATTTGCTGTTATATGTGTTCTCATATCATAGGCTTAAAAAAATACTGATTGGTTTGGGACTGACTGGGATAGATGGCCCCACACACATTGGTTAGCCCCTAATTGTGCTCAGTGGCTATGTGGCTCCAATTTACAGCCTTGGCTGCCACCTGGATGGATTGGATGATGCACACTAGGCTATGTCTGGATGCAAGGTACAACGAGATCTACTATATCTCCTCCTTCTAACCTACCCAACTTGCAGCAACGCTGAACCAGCTGTGTCTTCCACTGGTGTGACCATCTTTCCTCAATTTTCCTTCCCTCATTAGAAATCCAAAATGTCGTCTTGCACATGGAAGTCCTAAACAAATTTATTATGAAGGCATTACATGACACTCAATATAGCACTTCACTGCTCAATTTAGAAGTATCCCAAATGTGAAAGGCAGTCCTCCAAATCCAAATGGATCAGGATGTCTTGACAGCAGCACAAGAGCAGCACTGTGCCATTATAAAAACTGAATGTTGTGTCATATTCTTGACTACCATCAAAATATTTCTGGCTTCCTATCCCCACCAAACTAAATCCATGTCTTATAAACCCTAAGTCTAAACGATTCATTGAACTCCTAGTCCGGATCAGTTTTCTGTACTACTTCAAAACCTTATTCATTGGGTTAAACATACTGCTTGTATTTCCTATGATAATTTGTTATCTGTTTCGTTGTTTGTCTTCCGCATGTCAAAAATGTTTCACCTCGTGGACCACCTCTCATCAAATGATTCTCTTGTCTCCAGAGGCTCTGTATACCTTGTCAGCCTTGAACACCATGGGTGAAGCCTTACGGTCCACTGATCTTCCTACCTGTGCCTATGGTCCCATTTAGGGACAGCTCTATGACCTTGTACAGCCAGAAGTAGTCACAGAAGACAGCCCATCGTCCATATCCCCAAAGATTTCTGGTCCAAATGGGTTCAGGGGGGGTTTATGATGTGGATTAAGCCGGCCCCAGCTAGAGAAACCCAAGGTGACCTGGCCTACATGCCAAACTATGTGACCAGGTGGATTTCTTTATGGTATGAATTAGGGCTGAGAAGCCCAGGGTATCATCACGTACATGCTGATCTATATTGCCAGATTTGTATCTAAAGTTATATGACCGCACAATAACCAGACACATTCTGCACTGAAATCATTTAAAGATATTTTACATCATCATTTCTTTTTCCAGTAAAAGTAAGTCATGTACCCATGCCTTATAAAATTTGCCATTACCCTTAAATCAGGGCAACAGCAGGAGCTGTGACTGCACATGGGTCCTGTCCCCATGCTATCCCATACTATTCTCTAAATAAAAGAGCACCAATGCAGGATCTTGAGAGTCCAAGCAATCTTTCATTCGAGTCTTCAGCTCGCCGAGCCCCTATCAACGATTATACCATGGAAAAGAAAAAACGGTTCAAGAAAATGGAAGGCACACAGAAATCCCACCTGAATAATGCACAATGAAAGACGTCAATTTTGGACAAACTCTGAACCTTCTAAAATCAGAGAAAGTCACAACTCCAAAAACTGCATCGAAGGTCAAACCTAGGTTAACTGGGAAGGGTGAGTTACAAGACTGCTAAAATCGGGCTCTGAAAACCTGTGCTGATGAAGTTTGCTTCTCTGACATCACAGTGGAGAAGAAAAACAAACTGGGCTCATCTACACAGCGCCAGAGTTGGCCTCAAGTAGCATATTCAAGTCACATTCCACTCAACTGCAGGTTGCCAATGAAACATGAAAGGCGCCACCAGTGGCGCAGTGGTGATGTCCGCATGTTCTGGGTCGGCAGCCCGGGGCCGGACACGTGGTATCCTGGGTGTGTACCTCCTCACTGCTGGTCCAGCCATTTTCCGGCAGGCGTCCAAGGTAGTGTTGAGGCAGCTGGGAAGTGATGTCAGACAGCATCACTCTTCCTCAGAAAATACAGCAGCATCGCCTGCAGATGTGAGCACACACATAAACATATGCCAAAACAAAATCAATGAACAGTTGCAAAGAACAGAAAAACTGAACCTCAAAGAAAAAAATGCCAGTAAGAACAAAAAGATTTCTAGTAATAAGCTTAGCCAAACAGCTGCAAGCTATGGAAACCGAAAGCTAGCAAAGCTTTGGGGAAAGAAATTCCAGAAGACACAAGCAAACGGAAGGGTATTCCGTGCTCTAGGAATGTAAGTACTAAAACACTTGATACTTCCATAATGGATAAAGCAATCTCTGGATTCCATGCAATCCCAGTCAAAGTTGCAGCAATCTTTCCCACAGAAATAGAAGAGAGAATCCTAAAGTCTCTATCCAGTGAAAAGGGACGCTGAATACCCAAAGGAATCCTGAGGGAAACAAACAAAGCGGGACGTATCACACTTTGTGATTTCAACATGTAGGACGAAGTGCTAGGTACCGAAACGGCACAGTTTGGTCTCAAAAACAGGCAAACAGACCAACGGAACAGAATCCAGAGCCCAGAGTTCAACTCACACATATATGGACAGCACATTTGCAACGAGGAAGGCAAGAGGAGACAGTGGAGAAAGGAGAGACTAACAGAAACAGTGCTGGGAAGACTGCAGAGCCACATGTAACACAATGAGAGTAGACCATGATGTTACAGCAGGCACACACACCATCTCGAAATGGATTAAAGCCTTCAACGGAAGTCTTGAAACCGTGAAACTTCCTGGAGGAAACGCAGGCAGCCTGCTCTTTACCATCTGGCTTAGCCGCCTATTTGGAAGAAGCATGTGTGACTGGGCAAGCGCAACAAAGGAAACAAGAAACAAACGGGATTCCATCCAATGCAGAACCTACTGTCCAGCCAAGGAAACCATCTACTCAATGCAAAGACAGCACAACAACAGGGAGAGGATGTTTCAAACCACACGTCGGAGAAGGGCTGAATAGCCAAAACATCCAATGACCACATACGTCTCCACAAGAGAAAAAACAAGCCCATTAAAACCTGGGCAAAAGATGGAAACAGAAATTTACCCCAAGAAGATAGAAGCTTGGGAAATAACTATATAAACACATGTTCATCATCATTGAGTCTAAGGCCAATGCAAATCCAAACGGCAATGAGATAACAGCTCACTGTGGTCAGAATGGCTACAAGGAACAAGACAGGAAACAACAAGTGTTGGAGAGGAGGTGAAGAGAAGGGAAGAGTCCTGCAGAGCTTGTGGGAGTGTGAACCAGTGCAGGCACTACGTAAAGCCATGTGACATTACCTCAAATATTTCACAATCCATCTACCATATGATCCAGCTATTCCTCTCCGGCGTGTTTATCCAAAGACCTTGGAATCACTAAGGCATGGAGATCCCTGCACTGCTTTTTTCACCACAGCCTTACTCCCGATATCCAAGACTTGGAATCCTCCCTGGTGCCCATCAAGGGCTCTTGGAGAAGGAAGATGGGCTATATCCACACAATAGCATAGCACTCAGCTGTAAGACAGGATGCAGTCCAGCCATTTGTGACACCAGAATGGCTACTGAGTGTATGAAGGTAACTGAGACAATCCCCAGGGAGAAAGGCACATACCATAGGATCTCAATTACAAGGAGAAGGTTAAAACAGGGAGCAACAAAGCGGTAGCATCTGACAGAGGATTGGTGGTTCCCAGAGGTAATGGGTGGCAGGGGACGGAGGGAGAAACAGTTGATTAGGCACAAGTGTGTGGTTTGGGCCTGTAATTAAGCTTAGAGTGGTCAAGATGACGTAGCATACACAGAAGTCTAAATCTATGAGGATGTAAATCTGAAAGTTATAGGATGTTATAATGCAGGGTTACGGAAACCAGTTCACATAAAATCAAAACTCCATAAGGCAAGCAGGTTTATGGCATAAAGATTGCAGGCTGAAAGAGTTTAGAGAAGATGGGCTTCCATGGATTGATAATCACCTTCAGATGCTTAATGATGCTACAGAAAGGTAGACCATTGCAAAGAGATGAAGAGGAACACTACCAAGAGAACACGTTCCATGCTAAGCTCATGAGAGAATGGAAAATGTAGCTGTCTATGATGTTACTACTAATAACCTTTACGAATAATCAAAGCAGGCCAACATCTTCCAAAGTTCAGTACAAAGGTTGGTTCAAAAGTCCTATTCAGGGTCGGCCCAGTGGTGTAGCGGGTAAGTGCCCATGTTCTGCTTGGGCGGCCTGGGCTTTGCTGGCCAGCATCACAGGTCCGGATCAGATTAGGAGCATTTGGAAATATAGATTTCAAGGTATGATGCAGACAGAGATCATGAAGATGTAGAAATTGTGAGGATACGTTATGAATACACACCAGAAAAAGAACCATGAGAATATCACAATCTATGAACGCATCAGGTACACTTCCCCACATGATGAAGGAAGTAAAACATGTGACCAGCCAAGGTGGAATTGCCAGAGTGCTATGAGATGACACGATCATTGTGCATCAGAGGATTGCTGGGAACATAAAGTTGGCAGGGACTCCGGGACTTTCTCTGGGGAAAGTCCACACATTTGGCCACATCCACAAATGATAAGAGATAAATCCCAGAACGATCTTAAAGGAAAGAAACCAGTGTCTAGAAGGAATGTAGTAGACCTTTCAAGGTTCGAGGATAAAGTTAGAAACCGACAACAAGTCCAGAAAAAGGAAAACTGTCCTACCTGTAAAGGGAGAGTAGTCAGACTGGTATGAGATCACTCTGAGACACTGTGTGCATGGAGGTTGTCAGGACAACTTAGAATTCTGAGGGTGTTTATGACATCATGGTGACCATGTCAACCAAGTTGGCTGAGGTTTCCAGCCCGAGGATAGGCCTAGGACAGTATATTCAAGTGACAGTTACCCAGAAACAGCTTTTCCAAACAGAATCCTGGCACAGAACCTTGAAGAGATCAAAGAGATGCTGATTCAAGAGTTGAGAAAGGAATCATTGGGAAGAAGCGATACTAGAGGGGCAAGCACTGAGAGGAGAACAGTGTCATCTACTCAAGTAGATGGGCAGACTGTGCTGATTCAAGCTTGAAACTTGTTTAGAAAAAAGAGGCCGGACCTGGGGCTTATCAGACCTACGTTGTCTTTCTGCCTTATTCATAATCCAAAGTCAAGAATGATCACTTGAGGACATTGAACAGAAGAATCCAGACCTCCTTTTCTACGCCCCTAGCATCTTGAAGACAAGTCTCTCTTTCCATAGCTCTGGATTCACAGGGGTCCACTGGGTACATGCCAATGTGTCTCAAGAGATCTCATTGAAGCCTGGAAGGAATGGATCTCTGCCATGGTTGGCTATGTTTCTTGCTTTGGAAAGGCTCTAGATGTGTGCTAAAAAGCACCCTTTTCCAGAGGGCTTCGTTCCTTGGTGATGGCTGCCCTCCCAGGCTAGAGTTCTCAGTTGGGATCAATGAGATTCTCTCCCCCATCTCTTATCTTAGAAGGAGTATTGATTATGTGTTTCGAACTACATGTAAGGAGGTTGGCTGAAAAAGTAGAACATTTCCATTATATTTAAAGAAAAATAAACATGCCACAGCTGAGGATGTAAATCAAACAAATCAAAAAACCCTGTAGAAATAAAGTAATAAACGATCTACATGTAATCTAGTGGAGCGTTCCGGGATGAGGGGTGAAGTACGAAACCACCCAAATCCAGAAAAGGGATGGAAGGATCTCTCCCCTGGAGAGAGGAATTCATCAGATTCATCTAATTTGTCTCCAAACCCTTGCGTCCTTGAAGGTGGTTGCCAGGACAACATGGAGTTTCTCATCTCACAAGGTCGAACGAACCAAGATGACCACATGTACTCAGTGCTCAGTTGCACCTCGGCTAGCATAGCAAAGATTACTTCAAGTTACCAATAGAAATTCAAAGATAACACCCAACAATCACAAAAGCACTCACACACCAGCCTACAGAACATACAGTGATTAAAGAAATACAAAATTCCTAACTTGGAATGAAGGAGAATGCAATCATAAGCATGTCAAAGGGAGATAGCTCAGAAAGACCATGACAATTAGACTATGGAAAAGAAAACATGGTCCCAGAAAATGGAAGGCCAACAGAAATCACACCTCAATAACCCACAGTGAAAGACGTCAGTCTTTAGACAGACTCTGCTTGAATGTTGGAAAGTCTGAGAAAGTGACAACCCCAAAACCTGCAGTGAAGGTCAAACCTGGGCTAACTGGGAAGGGTGAGTTCTCAGACTACTCCAAACGGGCTCTGAAACCGTGTGTCCATGAAGCTTGCCAGGACAGCAGAGACAAAATTCTGACAAATCCTCTGACATCACAGTGCAACAGAAAAACAACCTGGCCTAGTCGAAACAGGGCCAGAGTTGGGCTCAAGTAGCATATTCAAGTCACATTCCACTCAACTGCAGGTTGGCAATGGAACATGTAAAGGGCCGGCCAGTGTTGCAGGGGTGAAGTCCACGTGTTCTTGGTCGGCCGGCCGCGGTCGGGAGCGTGGAATCCTGGGGTTATCCTCCTCATGGTTGTTACAGCCATCTGGGGCAGGCGTCCGAGGTAGTGTAGAGGCAGTTGGGAAACGACGTTAGACAGTGCCACTCATCCTCAGCAAGTACAGCAGCATTGTCAGCAGATGTGAGCATAGCAATAAACGTTTGCCAAAACAGAACCAATTAAAAGGTGCAAGGAATAGAAATAATGAACCTCAAAAAGGGAAGCATGCCAGTAGGAGAAATAAGATATCTAAGACTATGCTTCGCCAAACAGATGCAAGCTATGTAAACCAAAACCTAGCAAAGCTTTGCGGAAAGAAACTCCAAGAGACCTAAGGAAACGGAAGGCTATTTCATGCTCTTCGAATGGAAGAACTAATACACTTGAAACGTCCATACCCCATAAAGCAATCTGTGGATTCCATGCAATCCCAGTCCAAGTTGCAGCAATCTTTCTCACAGAAATAGAGAGAGGATAGTAAAGCCTCTATCCAGCAGCAAAGGAATCTGAATACCCAAAGGAATCCTGAGGAAAACGAACAAAGCATGACATATCACACTGTCTGATTTCCTCATGTAGGACAGAGCGCAACGAACTGAAATGGCACAGTCTCGATCCAAAAACAGGCACACAGACACATGGAACAGAATCGAGAGCCCAGAGGTCAACTTACGTACATATGGACAACCCATTTTCGACAAGGGAACCAAGAGGAGACAGCGGAGAAAGGAGAGTCTCGACAAGCAACGGTGCATGGAAGACTGCACAGCCACATGTAACACAATGAGAGTAGACCATGATGTTACACCAGGCACACACACCACCTCGAAATGGATTAAAGCCTTGAATGGAATACTTGAAACCGTGCAACTTCTAGGAGACAACCCAGGCAGCTTGCTCTTTGCCATCTGGCTTAGCCACCTATTTGGAAGAAGCATGTTTGACTAGTCAAGGGCAACAAAGGAAACAAGAAACAAACGGGACTTCATACACTGCAGAAGCTTTTGCCCAGACAAGGAAACCATCGACTCAGTGCAAAGTCAGCACAACAACTGGGAGAGGATGTTTTCAAAACACACATCAGAGAAGGGGTTAAGAGCCAAAAGATCCAATGACCTCATACGTCTCCAAAAGAGAAACGCAACAAGCCCACTAAAACCTGGGCAGAAGATTCAAACAGAGATTTCTCCCCAGAAGATAGAAAGATGGCCAATAGGCTGTATGAAAACATGTTCCTCATCAGGAAGTCCCATGCCAGTGCAAATCCAAACTTCAATGAGATAGCAGCTTACTGTGGTCACAATGGCCCTAAGTAACAAGCCAGGAAACAAGTGTCTGAGAGGAGGTGGAGAGAAGTGAAGCCTCCAGCACTGCTGGCGGTAGTGTAAACCGATGCTGTCACTCCACAAAGCAGTGTGGACTTGCCTCAGAAATTTAAGATCCATCTACCATATGATCCAGCTTTTCCTCGGTGGTGCATTTATCCAAAGAACTTGGAAACACCAATGCATAGAGATCCCTGCACTGCTGTGTTCACCACAGCCTTGCTCCTGATATCCAAGACTTGGAAGCTTCCCTGGTGCCCATCAAGGGACCAATGGAGAAGGAAGATGGGCTATAGTGACACAAGGGCATACTACTCAGCTATAAGTAAGGGTGTAATCCAGCCCTTTGTGACCTCCAGAATGGCTCCTGAGGGTCTTATGGGAAATGAAACCAGTCACAGGGAGAAAGTCAAATCCCGTAGGTTCTCACTTACAAGGAGCACAGAAAAACATGGGCTAATGTACAGGTACCATGGGACAGTGGATTGGTGGTTCCCAAGGGGACTGGGGGGCGGAGGGAGGGTGAAAGAGAAGATTAGCCACAAGCATGTGGTTCAGGCCTGTAATGAGGCTTCCGAAGGGGAGGATGATATAACCTACACTGAAGTCTAAATCTCTGGGGGTGGAAATCTGAAAGCTACAGGATGTTATAACGCAGGGTTACAACAATAAACTAACATAAAATCCAAAATCCAGAAAGGCGTGCGGATTTACGGCATAAAGCTTTGGAGTCTGAAAGAGATGAGAGAAGAACTTCCAAGTATTGACAATCACCTCCAAATGCTTAATAGTGCTACAGAAAGGTAAACCATTGCAACGAGATGATGAGGAATACTACCAAGAGAACATGTTCCGCGCTAATCTCACGCACCAACAGAAAATGTTCCCGTCCATGATGTTGCTAGTAATTCCATTTACCCATAATCAAAGGAGGATAACATCTTCCCAAGTTCAGGCCAATGATCGGCCCAAAAGTCCAATTCAGGGCCGGCCCTGTGGTGTAGGGGGTAAGTGCCCACATTCTGCTTGGGCGGCCCGGGCTTCAGTGGTTCGCATCAGGTGTGGGGATCAGATTAGTAGCAATCGGAAATGTAGATTTCATGGTATGGTGCGGACAGAGACCACAAAGAAGTAGAAATTGTGAGGATGTGTTAGCAATATGCACCAGAAAAAGAAACATGAGGGTACTACAATGTGTGAACGCAGCTGGTACACTTGCCAAATGAAGAAGGAAGGAAAACTTGTAACCTCCCAAGGTGGACTTGTGAGACTGCTATGAGATGAAACGATCATTGTGCATCAGAGGATTGCCTGGGCAACCTCAACTTGGGAAGTACTCCAGGACTTTCTATGGGGAAGGTCCACCCATTTGGTCATAGCCACAAATTATGAGAGATGACCTAGGATAATCTTAAAGGAAAGAAACCGGTGTCTAGAGAGAATGTAGTACACCTTTCAAAGTTGGAAGATAAAGTTGGAAACCGACAAGAAATTCAGAAAAAGGAAAACTATCCTGCCTGGAAAAGGTACGTGGTCAGACTTGTATGAGATGGCTCTGACACATGGTGTGCAGGGAGGTTGTCAGGACAACTTGTAACTTTGAGGGTGTTTATGATATCACGGTGAACATGTCACCCAAGATCACTGCATATTTCCAGTCGGAGCATTGGACTAGGCTAGGATATTCAAGTGAGAGATACCCAGACACAGCTGTTACAAACAGAAACTGGGCACAGAATCTTGAAGAGATCAAAGAGACTATGATCCAAGGGATAAGAAAGGAATCATTGGGAAGAAGCGATAATAGAGGGACAAGCACCAAGAGGGGAACATTGTCATCTACTCAAGTAGATGGGGAGACCATGCTGATTCAAGCTTGAAACTTGATTGCAAACAAGAGGCCAGACTTGGGGCTTATCAGACCGACATTGTCCTTCTGACTTAATCTTAATCCAAAGTCAAGAATGAAGTCTTCAGGACATCAAAGAGGAGAATCCATGCCTCCTTTCCTGGGCCCCTAGCATTCTTTGAGGAGAAGTCTCCCTTTCCATAGCTCTGGCATCACGGGGGCCCACTGGGTAGACGGTTATGTCTCACAAGAGTACTCTTTGAAGCCCTGAAGGCGTGGGCACCTGTCATGCTTGGGGTATGTCTCCTTGTTTGGAAGGGCTCCAGAAGTGTGCTGAAATGCACCCTTTTCCAGAGGGCTTCGTTCCTTTGTGAAGGCTGCCCTCCCAGGCTAGATTGCTCCATTGGACTCTAATGAAGTTCTCTCCCCATATCTCTGACCCTAGAAGGAGTATTGATTATGTGTTTTGACACCTTATGTAAGGAGTTGGTGGAAAATTAAACATTACAGTGACATTTAAAGAAAACTACACATGCCAGATCTGAGGATGTAAATCAAACAAATAAACCCTATAGAAATAAAGCAAGCCAGTATCTGGACGTAAGCTAGTGGAATGTTCAAGGATCAGGGCTCAAGTTAGAAACTTCCCAAATCCAGAAAAGAGACAGAAAAATCTGTTGCCTGGAGAGAGGAGTTCATCAGATTTGTCTAATTTGTCTCGGAAACATCATTTCCGTGAAGGTGGTTGCCAGGACACCCATGAATCTGGAGTTTCTGATCTCAGAATGTCAAACCATCCAAGAGGACCTGGTGTTCTCAGTGCTCAGTTTGGCCTAGGCTAGGATAGCAGAGATTCCTTCAAGTGACAGATGGAAATTCCAAGACAACACCCAACAATCACGAAAGGACTCACACCTCGGCCTACAGAAAATATGGTGATTAAAAAAATACAAAATTAATAACTTGGCATGAAGGAGAACGGCTTCATAAGCATATGTAAGGGAGATAGCTGAGAAAGACCATGATGATTAGACTATGGAAATGAAACCAAGGTCCCAAAAATGGAAGGCAAACTGAAATCACACCTGAATAATCCACTATGAAATATGTCATTCATTAGACAGACTCTGCTGGAATGTTTGAAAGTCTGAGAAATTCACAACCCCAAAAACTGCAGCGAAG
This sequence comes from Equus asinus, assembly GCF_041296235.1. Taxonomy (NCBI): domain Eukaryota; kingdom Metazoa; phylum Chordata; class Mammalia; order Perissodactyla; family Equidae; genus Equus; species Equus asinus. Next base: position 42,379,351 of record NC_091816.1, on the reverse strand, counting down.
GTCAAAGCTGGGCTACCTGGGAAGGGTGAGTTACGAGTTTGCTCCAAGCGGGCTATGAAAGCCGGTGTCCATGAAGCTTGCCGGGACAGCAGAGACACAATTCTGACAGATCCTCTGACATCACACTGGACCAGATAAACAAGCTGGCCTCATCTACACAGGGCCAGAGTTGGGCTCAAGTAGCATACTCGAGTCACCTTCCACTCAACTGCAGGCTGTCAATGGAACATGAAAGGGGCCGGCCAGTGGTGCAGCGGTGAAGTCCACGTGCTCTGGGTCGGCAGCCAGCGGTGGCCGCATAGAATCCTGACGTGAACCTCCTCACGGCCGGGTCAGCCATTCTGGGACAGGCGTCCGAGGTAGTGTAGAGGCAGATGGGAAGAGACGTTAGACAGGGCCCTCTTCATCAGGAAATACAGGAGCATTGCCAACAGGTGTGAGCACAGCAATAAACTTCTGCCTAAACAAAAACAATTAAAAGTTACAAATGATAGAAAAACTTACCCTTAAAATAAATAAAAGCATGCTTTAGAAGATTAAGGTATCTAGGAATAACCTGAGCCAAACAGGTGAAAGCTATGTAAACCGAGAAATAGCAAAGCTTTGAGGAAAGAAATTCCACAAGACACAAGGAACTGGAAGGGCATTCAGTGCTCTTGGAATGGAAGAATTAACACATTTGAAACGTCCGTACTGGATAAAGCAATCTCTGGATTCCATGCAATCCCAGTCAACGTTGCAGCAATCTTTCCCACAGAAATAGAAGAGGGAATCCTAATGTTTATCTCCAGCAACAAAAGACCCTGAAGAACAAAAGGAATCCTGAGGAAAACAAAGAAATCATGACGTATCATCACAATGATTCCTTTCTTATTCCTTCAATCAGCATCTCTTTGGTCTCTTCAAGATTCTGTGCCTGGTTTCTGTTTGTAAATGCTGTTTCTGGGAATCTCTCACTTGACTATCCTAGCCTAGTCCAATGCTAGGACTGGAAACATGCGGCCATCTTGGGTGACATGTTCACCGCGATGTCATAAACACCCTCAGAATTCTAAGTTGTCCTGAAAACCTCCATGCACGCAGTGGTTCAGACCCATCTCATACCAGTCTGACTATTCCCCCTTTCCAGGTAGGATAGTTTTCCTTGTTCTGGATTTCTTGTCAGTTTCTAACTTTCTCCTCGAACTTTGAAAGGTGTACTATATTCCCTCTAGACACCGGTTTCTTCCCTTAAAGATCATCCCTGGTTTTATCTCTTATCTTTTGTGGATATGGCCAAATGGGTGGACTTTCCTCAGAGAATGTCCTGAAGTCAGTAAGAAGTTGATGCTGTCCAGGCAATCCCCTGATGCACAATGATCGTGTGATCTCCTAGCAGCGTGACAATTCCACCTTGGCATCTCACATGTTTTGTTTCCTTCATCATTTGGGGAAGTGTTCCTTATGCGTTCATAGATTGTAATATTCTCATGGTTCTTTTTCTGGTGAGTATTCATAAGGTCATCTCACACTTTCTACTTCTTTATGATCTCTGTGCCCACGAGACCATGAAATCTGGATTTCCTAATGCTAGTAATCTGATCCACACACGTGATGCTAGCCAGTGAAGCCCCAGCCACCGAGGCGGAACGTGGGCACTTACCTGCTGCAATACAGGGCAGGCCCTGAATTGGACTTTTGGAGCGAACTTTGTCCTGAACTTGGGAAGATGTTGGCCTGCTTGGCTCATGCGTGAAGGGAATCAGTAGTAACAACATGGAAGGTAGCGTTTTCCATTGGTTCATGAGTTTAGCAAGGAACATGTTCTCTTCCTAGTATTCCTCTTCATCTCTTTGCAAAGCTCTACCTTTCTGTAGCATCATTAAGCATTTTGAGGTGATTACCAATCCTTGGAAGTTCATCTTCTCTAATCTGTTTCAGCCTCCAAAGCTTTAGGCCGTAAATCTGCACCCCTTTTAGGAGTTTTGATTTTATGTGAATTGGTGGCCGTAACCCTGCATTATAACATCCTATATCTTTCACATTTACATCCTCACAGATTTAAAGTTCTGTGTAGGTTACATCATCTTCACCACCATAAGCCTAATTACAGGCCCTCACCACACACTTGTGCCTATTCAACTATGTCACCCTCGGGGCCCAGGCTCACATTCCCTCTGGGAACCACCGGTTCCATCTCACGTGATTCCAGCTTGTTTGTCCTTTTTTTTCTATATCTCTTTGTAACTTAGATCGCATGGTATTTGACCTTCTCCCTGGGCTTGTTTCAATTCCCCTCATACCCTCAGGAGCCATTCTGGTGGTCACAAATGACTGGACTGCATCCATTCCTACATCTGAGTGCTATGCCATTGTGTGGATATAGCCCATCTTCCTTCTCCATTCGTCCCTTGATGGGCACCAGGGCGGCTTACAAGTCTTGTATCTCGGGAGTAAGGCTGTGGTGAACACAGTGGTGCACGGATCTCTATGCATTAGTGTTTCCAAGTTCTATGGATATACAAGCTGCCGAGGAATAGCTGGATCATATGGTAGAAATTTCTGAGGCAATTCCACACTGCTTTTCCTACTGGCTGCACCGGTTTACACTCCCACCAGTGGTGCAGGAGGCTTCCCTTGTCTCCACCTCCTCTCTGACACTTGTTGCTTCCTGTCTTGTTCCTTATAGCCATTCTGACCACAGGGAGCTGTTATCCCATTGCCGTTTGGATTTGCACTGGCCTGAGAATTTATGATGGTGAACATGTTTTCATACAGCTGTTGCCCATCTTTCTCTCTTTGGGAGAAATCTCTGTTTCCATCTTTTGCCCAGGTTTTACTGGGTTTGTTGTTTTTCCTCTTGTGGAGACGTGTGAGGTTATTGGATCGTTTGGCTATTCAGCCCTTCTCTGATGTGTGGTTTGCAAACATCCACTGCCAGTTGCTGTGCAGTCTTTGCATTGACTTATGGTTTCCTTGGCTGGGCAGAACGTTCTGCGTTGGATAGAGTCCCGTTTGTTTCTTGTTTCCTTTCTTGCCCTTGCCCAGGCACACATGCTTCTTCCAAATAGGCAGCTAAGCCAGATGGTAAAGAGCACACTGCCTGGGTTTTCTCCTAGAAGTTCCACGGACTCAAGTCTTCCATTCAAGGCTTTAATCCATTTCGAGGTGGTATGTGCCTCGTTTAACATCATGTCCTACTCTCATTTTGTTACCTGTGGTTGTGCAGTCTTCCAAGAAACATTTCTTCTCTAGACTTTCCTTTCTCCGCTGTCTTCTCTTGTCCCTCTGGTCGAAAATGAGCTGTCCATATTTGTGTGAGTAGACCTCTGTGCTCTTGATCGTGTTCTATTCGTCTGTGTGCCTGGTTTTGGGCCCAGACTGTGCTGTTTCAGTACCTAGTGCTTCGTCCTGTATGGTGAAATCGGAAAGGGGGATACGTCCAGCTTTGTTCATTTTCCTCAGGATTCCGTTGGCTATTCAGTGTCCCTTATGCCTGGATAGAGACTTTATGATTCTCTCTTCTATTTCTGTGGGAAATATTACTACAACTTTGACTGGGATTGCATGGAATCCAGAGATTGCTTTATCTGTTACGAACTTTTCAAGTGTGTTAGTTCTTCCATTCCAAGAGCACGGTGTAGCCTTCCATTTCCTTCTCTCTTCTGGAATTTATTTCCCAAAAGCTTTCTTCCCTTTCGTGTTACATAGCATGCACCCGTATGGTTAAGGTCATTCATAGATATCTTATTCTTCTTACTGGTATACTTCTGTTTTTGAGGTTCAGTATTTATGTTCTTTGCACCTTTTAATTGGTTCTGTTTTGGCAAACGTTTATGGCTGTGCTCACATGTGCTGACACTGCAGCTGTATTTGCTGAAGAAGAGTGGCCCTGTCTAACGTTGCTTCCCATCTGCCTCTGCACTACCTCGGATGCCTGCCCCAGAATGGCTGGGCCAACGGTGAGGAGGCTCACCCCCAGGATTCCACGTGGCCTAGCGCGGGCTTCCGACCCAGAATGCACGGACTTCACTGCTACAACACGGGCTGGCCCCTTTCATGTTCCATTGCCAACCTGCTGTTGAGTGAAATGTGAATTAAATATGCTACATAAGCCCAAATCTGGCCCTGTGTAGACTAGGCCTGGTTTTCTTTCCGGTCCACGGTGATGTCAGAGGATTTGTCAGAATTGTGTCTCTGCTGTCCCGGAAAGCTTCATGGACACAGGGTTTCAGAGCCCGCTTGGAGCAGTCTCATAACTCACCCTTCCCAGTTAGCCCAGGTTTGACTTTCATTGCAAGTTTTGGGGTTGTGACCTTCTCGGTCTTTCCAACGTTCAAACATAGTCTGTCTAAAGACTGACGTATTGCACTGTGGATTATTCAGGTGTGATTTCTGTTGGGCTTCCATTTTCTGGGACCCTGTTTTCTTTTCCATAGTCTAATCGTCATGGTCTTTCTGAGGTATATCCCTTCGAGGTGCTTATCAGTACATTCTCCTTCATTCCAAGTTAGGAATTTTGTATTTCTTTAATCACCATATGTTCTGTAGGCTGATGTGTGAGTGCTTTCGTGATTCCTGGGTGTCGTCTTTGAATTTCCATTGGTCACTTGAGGGAGTCTTTGCTCTCTTAGTCTAGGTGCAACTGAGCACTGAGTACGCTTGGTCATCTGGGTTCGTTTGACATTGTGAGATGAGAAACTCCAGGTACGACATTGTCCTGGCAACCACCTTCAGGAACCCAATGCTTCTGAAACAAATTAGATGAATCTGATGAATTCCTCTGTCCAGGTGAGAGACCTTCTGTCTCTATTCTGGATTTGGGAAGTTTCAAACTTCACCCTTGATGCTTGAACTTTCCACTAGATTATGGCTAGATACTGGCTTACTTTGTTTCTACAGGTTTTGTTATGTGTTTGACTTACCTCCTCAGCTGTGGCGAGTTTATTTTTCTTTAAATATAATGGTAATGTTCTAATTTTCAGCAAACCTCCTTACGTGTGGTATCGAAACATGTAATCAATATTCCTTGTATGGCAAGAGAGGCTGGAGAGAATCTCATTGATCCCAACTGAACACTCTAGCCTGGGAGGGCAGCTTTCACAAAGGAACAAAGCCCTCTGGAAAAGGGCTTTCAGCACACTTCTAGAGCCCTTCCAAACCAAGTGACATACCCAAGCATGGCAGGGGGCCGTTCTTTCTGGGCTTCAATGAGATCTCTGCTGACACATTGGCATGTACCCAGTGGGCCCCCGTGACTTGAGCGCTATGGAAAGGGAGACTTGTCTTCAAAGTTTGCTGAGGCCTAAGAAAGGTTGCCTCGCTTCTTCTCTTCAATGTCCTCAAGTAATCATTCTTGACTTTGGGTTATGGGTAAGGCAGAAGGACAATGTAGGTCTGATAAGCCCCAGGTACGGCCTCTTTTCTCAAAACAAGTTTCAAGCTTGAATCAGCATGGCCTCCCCATCTACGTGAGTAGATGACAATGTTCTCCTCTGAGTGCTTGTCCCTCTATTATCGCTTCATTTCAGTGATTCCTTTCTCATCCCTTGAATACACATCTGTTGGATCTCTTCAAGTTTCTGTGCCCAGTTTCTGTTTGGAAAAGCTGTTTCTGGGAATCTCTCACTTGAATATCCTAGCCTAGGCAAATCCTCGGGATGGAAACCTGGGACCATCTTGGGTGACATGGTCACCATGATGTCATAAACACCCTCAGAATGCTAAGTTGTGCTGAAAACCTCCATGCACACAGTGTTTCAGACCCATCTCATACCAGTCTGACTACTCTCCCTTTCCAGGTGCGATAGTTTTCCTTTTTCTGGACTTCTTGTCGGTTTCTAACTTTCTCCTCGAACCTTGAAAGGTCTACTACATTCCTTCTAGACAATGGTTTCTTCCCTTTAAGATCGTCCTTGGATTTATCTCTTAAGTTTTGTGGATGTGGCCAAATGTGTGGACTTTCCCCACAGAAAGTCCTGGAGTCCCTGCAAAGTTGAAGTTACCCAGGCAATCCTCTGATGAGCAATGATCGCATCATCTCATAGTAGTCTGGCAATTCCACCTTGGCAGGTCACATGTTTTACTTCCTTCATCATGTGGGGGAAGTGTACCTGATGCGTTCATAGATTGTAATGTTCTCATGGTTCATTTCCCGGTGTGTATTCATAAGGTATCCTCACAATTTCTACTTCTTCATGATCTCTGTTGGCACCATACCTTGAAATCCATATTTCCTACTGCTCCTAATCTGATCCGGACCCGTGATGCCACCCTACCAAGCCTAGGCCGCCCAAGTGAAACATGGGCACTTACCAGCTACACCACAGTGCCGGACCTGAATTGGACTTTTGGACCAACCTTTGGCCTGAACTTGGGAAGATGTTGGCCTGCATTGATTATTCCTAAATGTAATTAGTAAAAACATCGTGGACGGTAACATTTTCCATTGGCTCATGAGTTTAGCACAGAACGTGCTGTGTTGGTTGTGTTCCTCTTCATCTCTTTGCAATGGTCTAATTTTCTGTAGCATCGTTAAGCATTTGGAGGTGATTATCAATCCTTGGAAGTTCATCTTCTCTAAATCCTTTCAGCCTGCAATCTTTATGCCATAAACCTGCTTGCCTTTATGGAGTTTTGATTTTAGGTGAATTGATTTCCCTAACCCTTAATTATAACATCCTATAGCTTTCAGATTTACATCCTCATAGATTTAGACTTCTGTGTATGGTACATCATCTTCCCCAATGTAAGCCTAATTACAGGCCCACACTACACCATTGTGCCTAAACAACTCTTTCTCCCACCGTCCCCTGCCACCCGTTACCTCTGGGAACCACCAATCCCATGTCATGTTCTACATGTTTGTTGGTCCCTATTTTAATCATCTCCTTGTAAGTGAGATCCTATGGTATTTGACATTCTCCCTGGGGGTTGTTTCAGTTCCCCTCATACCCACAGGAGCCATTCTGGTGTCACAAATGGCTGGACTGCATCCTGTCTTACAGCTGAGTGCTATGCCATTGTGTGGATATAGCCCACCTTCCTTCTCCATGGGTCCCTTGATGGGCACCAGAGGAACTTCCATGTCTTGCATATTGGGAGGAAGGCTGTGGTGAACACAGCGCTGCACGGATCTCTGTGCAGTAGTGTTCCCAATTTCTTTGGATAAACACACCGCAGATGAATAGCTGGACCATATGGTAGATGTATTTTGAAGTTTCTGAGGCAATTCCACAAGGCTATGCTTAGTGCCTTCACCGGTTTGCACTCCCACCAGCGGTGCAGAACTCTTCCCTTCTCTCCACCTCCCCTCCGACACTTGTTGTTTCCTGTCTTGTTCTTTATAGCCATTCTGACCACAGTGAGCTGCTATCTCATTGCCGTTTGGATTTGCATTGGCCTTAGACTTAATGATGATGAACATGAGTTCATAAAGCTGTTGGCAACCTTTCTGTCTTCTTGGGGTAAATCTGTGTTTCCATCTTTTGCCCAGGTTTTAATGGGCTTGTTGTTTTTTCTCTTGTCGAGACGTGTGAGGTCATTGGATCTTTTGGCTATTCAGCCTTTCTCCGATGTGCGGTTTGAAATATTCTCTTCCTGCTGTTGTGCTGTCCTTGCATTGAGTCGACAGTTTCCTTGGCTGGACAGAGCCTACTGCATTGGATGGAGTCCCGTTTGGTTCTTGTTTCCATTGTTGACCTTGACTAGTCACACATGCTTCTTCCAAATAGGCCGCTACGCCAGATGGCAAAGAGCAAGCTCACTGGGTTTTATTCTAGAAGTTTCACTGTTTCAAGTCTTAAGTTGAAGGGTTTAATCCATTTCGAGGGGGTGTGTGTGCCTGGTGTAACATCATGGTCTACTCTCATTGTGTTACATGTGGCTGTGCAGGCTTCCCAGCACCGTTTCTTTTAGAGACTCACCTTTCTCCACTGTCTCCTTTTGCCTTCCTCGTTGCAAATGAGTTGTTCATATATGGGTGAGTTGACCTCTGGGCTCTGGATTCTGTTCCATTGGTCTGTGTGCCTGTTTTTGGGAGCAGGCTATGTTTCAGTACCTAGCTCTTCGTCCTACATATTGGAATCAGGAAGTGTTTTACATCCTGCTTTGTTCATCCTGCTTTTTTCCTCAGGAATCCTTTGGGTATTCAGGGTTCTTGTTGCTGTATAGAGACTTTAGGATTCTCTCTTCTATTTCTGTGGGAAAGATTGCTGCAACTTTGACTGGGATTGCATGGAATCTAGAGATTGATTTATCCTTTACGGCCATTTCAGTTGTTTTAGTTCTTACATTCCTAGACCGTGGAATACCCTTCCGTTTGCTTGTGTCTTCTGGAATTGCTTTCGCCAAAGCTTTGCTAGTTTTTGGTTTGCATTGCTTGCACCTGTTTGTCTAAGCTAATTCCTAGAAATCCTATTGTTCTTACGTGCATGTTTTTTCTTTCTGAGGTTCAGTTTTTCTATCCTATGCAACTTTTCATTGGTTTTGTTTTGGCAGATGTTCATGGCTGTGCTCACATCTGCTGGCGATGATGCTGTACTTTCTGAGGAAGATTGACGCTGTCTGACGTTGCTTCCCATCTGCCTCTACACTACCTCAGACGCCTGCCCCAGAATGGCTGGACCAGCTGTGATGAGGTTCACCCCCAGGATTCCGCATGGCCTGCCCGGGCTGCTGACCACAACATGCAGTGTTCACCACTACACCACTGGCCGGCACCTTTCATGTTCCATTGGCAACCTGCAGTTGAGTGGAATGTGACTTGAATGGGCTACTTGGGCCAAATGTGGCACTGTGTAGATGAGGCCAGTTTATTTTTCTTCTCCACTGTGATGTCAGAAGATTTGTCAGAATTCTGTCTCTGCTGTCCTGGCACACTTCATTGACACAGGTTTTCAGAGCCCGATGTTAGCAGTGTGATAACTCACCTTTACCAATTAGCCTAAGTATGACATTTGCTCCAGTTTTTGTGGATGTGACTTTCTCTGACTTTCGAACGTTCAGAGTATGACTAAAACTTAATTGTTTCATTGTGGATTATTCAGATGTGATTTCTGTGTGCCTTCCATTTTCTGTGACCATTTTCTCTTTTCCATGGTATAATTGTTGATATGGGCTCGGCGAGCTGAAGACTCAAATATAAGATTTCTTGGACTCTCAAGGTCTGGCATTGGTGCTCTTTTATTTAGAGAATAGTACGTGATGGCATGGGGACAGGACCCATGGGCAGTGAAGAGCTGCTTCTGCTCCCTGGGGACGGGACCCATGAGCAGTCAGAGCTCCTGCTGCATCCCTCAGTTGAGGGTTAGTGATAATTTTATAAGGACTTGGTACATGACTTGTTTTTACTGGAAAAAGAAATGATGATGTTCAATGTCTTTAAATGATTTCAGTGCAGATGGGGTCTGGTTATTGTGCGGTCATATAACTTTAGATACGAATCTGCCCATACATATTACCATGTAGTTTAGTATGCCCTGAGATGCTCTCCATGGGACAGCCCTAATTCATATCAACAAAAAATCCAACGGGTCATATAGATTGGCATGTAGGCCAGGTCACCTTGGGCTTTTCTAGCTGGAGCAGCCTCAATCCACGACATAACCCCCCTCGAACCCATTTGGACCGGAAATATTTGGGGATATGGACGATGTTCACTCTTCTGTAAATACTTCTGGCTGTACAATGTTGTAGAGGTGTCCCTAAATGGGGCCATAGGCACAGGTAGAAGTTCAGTGGACCAGAAGTCTTCACCTGTGGAGTCCAAGGCTAAGTTATACAGAGCCCCTGGAGAGGAGAGAATCATTTGACGAGATGTGCTCCAAGAGGTGAAATATTTTGGCATGCAGAAGACAAACAACGAAACAGACAACAAACTACAAGTAGAAATACAAGCAGTATGTTTAACCCAATGAATAAGGTTTTGAAGTAGTGCAGAAACCTGGTACTGACTGGGAGTTCAACCAATCGTTTAGAGTTAGGGTTGGTCAGACATGGATTTAATTTGGTGGCTGGGATAGGAAGCCAGAAAAATTTTGACGGTAGTCAAGAATATAGGCAAAACATTCAGTTTTTATAACGGCACAGGTGCCCCCTTGTGGGGCTGTCAAGACATCCAGTGCCATTTGGATTTGGAGGACTGCCTTACACATTTGGTATACTTCTAAATTGAGCAGCAAAATGCTATGCTGTGCGTCATTTAATACCTTCATACTGAATTTGATTAGGACTTCCATGTGCAAGACAGCATTTTCAATTCCTAATTGGTGAAGGATAATTGAGTAAAGATGGAAATATCAGTTGAAGACACAGCTGGTCCAGCGCTGTTGCAGTTGGGTAGGTTAGCAGGAGGAGATATATTAAATGTACTTCTACCTTGCATGCAGACAAAGCCTAGGGTGCATCATCCAACCCATCCAGGTGGCAGCCAAGGCTATAAATTGGACCCACATCGACACTGAGCACCATTAGGGGCTAAACAAAACGTGCTGGGCCGTCTATCCCAGTCAGTCCCAGACCAGTCAGTATGTTTTTTAAGGCTATGACACAAGAACACAAATAACAGGGAATTTTTCCCATAAGTCGAGTGCTATTAGGCCATGTATCACAGGTGTGATTGTTTTGTTCCCAAGAGAGAGTGATCTTTTACTGGGTTGACCACTAGTAGGAGTGAACCAAATATATTCATTCCAAATTTGATATGGTCCATCCTGAGTCTTGATAAGCTGGGGACTTTAAATTTGGAACATGTTGTTTAGGATCCACATGTGACAAAGCAAATCTATTTAGTATTCGGGCAGTAGTATTGAAGGAAAATGTTTGATGGTGGCCTGGGAACTCCCAGGTGTCAGAGATAGATGGCCACAAGGAGACATTACGATTAGCAATAGATGAATCCTGCAAAGGAAAACAGCTAGAATCTAATATCCAGGAATACCTACTATAGCTTCTACATAAACGTATTTTTTCTCTCTTAAATCACCCTCATTTTTACAAAAGATAGCCAAATTAGGATGAACGGCTTTGCAAATAAAGTGTAGCTTCAATACAACTTGCTCCAATTATTTACATAAGAGGAGCAAGAATAGTAATTGCTTATACAGGCTTTTTAAAATCTGCTTTGCTGGACTTTTATATGAGGAATCTCAGATTCAACTGTGAAGGCCTTGCAAGGCCAGAAAAGCCAAGCCAAGGACTTGCCATCAGATTTGGCCTGCAGTACTTACAGATTTGAGTGGTGTTCTCTTTGAGGTCCCCCAAAATATTCGGAGGTTCCTTACACCTGTCAGATAAGCAAGCTTCCTTACTTAATGGGTAAGATTGCCAGAATCTCTGTAAACAAGGTACCAGGCCCATGTTTCCAAGTGGCTGTATTCCAGAAAGTCGAATCTTTGTTCCTGAAATGCTGTCTTGTCATATCTGAGCCTGTGTGTTTCAAATATACATTCCAGTCAAAGCCTTGGTAGTATAAGCAATGTGTCCTGTTATAAGGAGAGCAGATTCTTATGGAACTTATGCAAATATTGCCACTACATAACCATACTCGGTCACAAAGGGTTTCCCAATTCCAGAGGGATAAGGTAGGGAGAAAAAGATAAATGTTTCAGTTTTTCTTAGAAAGGCATAATTTCACCAAACGGCTGTAAGTCAAAGTTAGCATAAGAGAAAAGAAAAAATATTTCCTTCATTGTGAGAAAACAAAACACATCAAAACTCAACAATATTTCAAACAGATGTCCTAAAAAATTATAATCATCCTCATCAGTTCACACAGTCCAGTATAATCAACTCTTGAGCTGAATCTTCTGTCAGCAGATTGATGAAATTAGTTTCTGTTAGAATTCTGTCATTTCTTACTCAGTTCAGTTTTACAATCTGAAAGTTTGTCAGAAACGTGTAGTTTAGAACCTCTGTGTCAGAATCCTTTCCAGGAATTTCTCGGAAGATGAAAGATATTTGCAAAAGAAAAAAGCATCAGAGTAAAACAACAGTTATCTGCAAATGGACAAAGGACTCCAAAGGGCAATTGCCAAAGAAACTTGGCTACTTCTGTGACATATAACACTTCCAGATAATAAGTGGACTTATGACTGATAACCAGGACAGATCAGAATCTTAAGAATGCCATATAATTTTAAGACATCTATATTAATAACATTTACCCATCTAATACCATCTAAGAAAGTCTATCTTCACTTATTTCCCAATGTTTTCCATGTAATTTAATAGACCAAATAAGCCTAATTAGTTTGGTATTTTCCTCCTTTAGGAAGAGAGAGAAAATTTCTTTGAGAAGACTCAGTGGGCCTCTGAAAATCCTCAGAGTAATTTTTCTTCTGTCTACCAGATCAAAAGAAAGCCTTCATTCAGGATTTGAATATTTTTGAGGGAGAAACTTGTTAAAACATATCAAAAGTTTTTAAAATGCTTCTTCAAATAGGAAACAACACTCACTGTGAAACAATGCTCAGGTATCTATTCAAAGTGATAACAGAAAGAGTGAAAAATCTTAAGAGTGACCTCAGTCATTATTTTCACAAAACAGATTTGTGTCTTAGGTAGAATTACTCAAAGGAATAGCTTTTATAACCTCTTTATCAAGAGCAGATCAAAAGTTCAAGAAAAAGTAATCTTTCAGAGAAAAGCAAATTTGAATTTCTGCACCTACTTATTTTTAACATTCAAACTCATGCACTTAATTGAACTTACATTAGTCTACTTGAGTAGGCATAAAACCCCTTTCAGAATTTCTCCTTCACAAGCATTCTACAACTTTGTCCCAAAGTCTTTCTTTTTCCTTTCTAGTACATCAGGACAAATTTATGTTTCTTAACCTATCAAACAAAAATATTTCCATTCTTTATACCTTTTTTACTGAAAACCTCCATTTTAACTTCCTTGAATACAGAGCTCTTTTGCTTATTAATTTCCAGTAGCTTTAATTCCATAGTTTAATTAGAACATTTAAACCTTAACAGACCTAGTAAACACTAAAAATGTAAACAATTATGAATTGTCTTTTATATCAGCATTCTAAACACTTCATAAATTTAGAAACGTGGTACTTTACAACAAAACACAAGGCATGCTTCTTAATACACCCAAACGCTTTTAGCCTCTTCACTCAGAAGCCAAAATCAGATAACTTAGCTATGTTTATTAATAATGTTTCAGTGTTTCATCCTATCCAAAAATGACCCAGATATTCAGATTTTTATCATTTAACTTAACTTGGCAAAACTCAAAATTGTTACCAAAAAGAATTTCGAAGCTGTTTTTTTCCCCAAGTATACAGACTGTAAAAGTTATTGTGAGTTTTATGTATTTAAACCATTTTTTTCCGACAATTATGTTCAGATTACCTACGGAAACCTCATGAGGCATTTGAAAAAACTGGTCATCGTTTACAGCTATTATTTTGCTGACAAATTTAACAGACAACGTGAACTTATGTGACTAGTCAACCCAGGATGAATGCCTGCATACTATACAAATACCGACAACTCTGACAAGAAGACTATTTTCAATCAAACCAACAAACTTAAAGTTTTCATTTACCATAGGTTAATTCACATCACGTTTACTTTGAAAGGCACTGAGTTAATTTCTACTACATTTAGAATTTAAGTAAGCACTTACTTTAAGCCAACTAAACAGAGATCTTAATTTTGGCCATAGCATCCAGGATAAAAGTATCACACCTATAACATACACATAGCCACACATACAGAGAGACTGTACAACCATCGTTTTAAAAACTACTGCTGTGAGTCAGGAACAATAATATTAAGCTCACAAGTTATGAATCCAAACTTTGTTTTGAGCCTTTTTACTAATACTTATGGAGAAGATCTTTGACAAGCTAGACTTTTGGCAAAGGCACACTTATGTTCATTTATCCTTTCCCCTCCTTTTTTGTTTTTCAGTCTTAAGAATGAGTGATGGACTGGACAGTAGTTCCTGGAGAGGGAGGATGATAATCTTTTTCATGATAAAGGAACTAGGTGGAATCTGAACTGCCTCTAGAGCTGTCTTTCCAGTCTTGCAAGGATTTTGTAAGGGCAGTTGCTCTTTATTTCCCAGAAACTGGACTGTAACTTGAAGGTCCTTTTAGGTTGATCCACCTGTCCAACTGCACCAGAAAGGCACAGAGATACCTCGCAAATTTTCTCCTAGTTGGAGTTTCTGGGGCATCACCATACAATTGAAAGTGTTTCTAATTAGTTAGAAGGATTCTGAGTGGTGAGTCTCTGGGGATGCTTACGGCATTCCCCATGGCAGTAAGGCCAGTGTCTGACTGACAGTGGACTGGAAAAGGGTGCAGTGCCCACAGAAGCCGGGAACTGGCTGGAGGTCAGGGCTCCCAGCAGCCGGGTTGAGAGTTAAGTCCCTTGCAAAATGTTTTCAAGTTTTTCGATTTTACAGAAGGTCCAGGTTCTGGTCAGGTTCAGCCTGAACTTAAGCTCGACTTGGTGACAACAGACTACATGATGAGCAAAACAAAGAAAGGAAAAGAAGACACCAGACCTCACCCTCATGGCCACTCCCAGAGGGTTATCAAGATAAGAGTCACACAACAGTTCCCATGCTGGGGCACACTACCCTAGCACGACAGTTCACAGAATAAATCACAGGTCTGCTACCCTCATAGCCAACTCAGTAGGTGACTAAAATCCTCAATGAGTCATCTGCCAAAAAAGGGCACCCTACTTGGTGTTGCCGTGGTGATCAGGGTAGAAAGCCAAAGTTGGGGTTCCCAGGCATGGAGGCCTTCACTCTTCAAAGATTCTTCTGTTTTCCGGTTGCAAAGCTCAAAAGGAGATGAAAATGGCCCGTGTAACTCTAACAAAGATGAAAGAGACACGTCCATTTCCTAGAAAATCCCCTGTGAACCTAGGGCAGCATCCCACCTGTGGTTCCTAATGTGGGGTTCCTATAGCAATGGGTGATTGGGAACTCCACCAGCATTGCATCCCTTGTATACCTTCCCTCGGATGCCTGGCAGTAACAGGTGCCTGGTGAACATCTTTCCTATTCTGCCTGGCAGTAATAAGTGCCTGCTGAATGGTCCCTGAGAGAAAAGGAGAAGTTTAAGAGAGAACAGGATAGAGAAAAATAGTGAGGAACTTTCCGCCGCTTTGGGGGACATTCTACCCAATTGCGTGTTGGAGCCATTCTCCGAGAAGGGTTTTCCATACTCAACCAAAGGTTAGACTTTCTTACTTTCCTTGAACTGGAGTCCCAATTGGGACATTCACACAGTTCAGAGCACGGTCAGGTGCAATGGGAGGTAGCCCAATACAGCCTGAGGAAAAGAAACCTTCCACAGGAGTCTTGCAGATTCCCGACCATCCTAATGACTTAAGTGGCCAACCCGTGCCCACGTAAAATTTATATATCAGAGATAGAGTCAGGAAGGAACGGATTAATTCATTCTACATCACCTTTAGGCTTAAGGTACTGATTCTCTTCAGGCCGAATGCCATGATTTGCCCCACAGAGTAGCCATGGGCAGCAAACGTGGATTCATACAGCTATCCAAGAAAGTTCCTGATGGAGAAATGAATTTAGATCCATCCTCGAAAAGGAGGGAGGCACAAGGAAGGAAAGGGCATTTACCAGAAGTCAGGCTCACAAACCGATGAAGCAAAATCCCCGTACGGGCCACAAGATATGATGCGGGGTTGGCGAACTGAAGAGTCAAAAGAAAGATTTGTTGGACTCTCAAGGTCTGGCAGTGATGCTCTTTTATTTAGAGAACGGTACAGGATAGCATGGTGACAGGACCTATGGGCAGGGAAGAGCTTCAGGCATCGGGACAGGACCCATGGGCAGTCACAGCTCCTGCTGCTGCCCTGAGTACAGGGTAATTGCTAATTTTATAAGCATAGTTACGTGACTTACTTTTGCTGGAAAAAGAAAATATGATGTAAAATGTCATGAAATGATTCCAGTTCAATTGGGGTCTGGTTATTGTGTGGTCGGATAACGTTAGATACGAATCTGGCCATATAGATAGGCATGTAGGTGAGCATGACCTGGGCTTCTCTCACTGGGGCACCTCTAATTCATACCAAAAAATGATTCACCGCGTCATGTAGTTTGGCAAGTAGGCCAGGTAACCTTGGGCTTTTCGAGCTGGGGCAGCCTTAATCCAGATCAATCATCATGGGCTTTCTCAGCTATCTCCCATAGATATGCTTATCAGTCCGTTCTCCTTCATTCAAGTTATTAATTTTGTATTTCTTTCATCACCATATGTTCTCCAGCCTGATGTATGAGTGATTCCCTGATTCTTGGGTATTGTCTTTGAATTTCAATCGTTCACTTGAAGGAATCTTTGCTAAGCTAGACTAGGTCCAATCGAGCACTGAGAACACGTGGTCATGTTTGTTGGTTTGACATTCTGAGATCAGAAACTCTAAATTCTAGGTTGTCCAGGCAACCACCGTATGGACATAATCTTTCCGAGACAAATTAGACAAATCTGATGAATTCCTCTCTCCAGGTAAGATATTTTTATGTCTCTTTTCTGAATTTTGGAAGGCTCAAACTTGAGTCCGGATCCCTGATCATTCAGGTAGATTATGTCTAGATACTGGTTTACTTTATTTCTGTAGGATTTGTTATTTCTTTGATTTACATCCTCTGCTCTGGCATGTTTATTTGTCATTAAATATAAGTGTAATGTAATTTTCAGCCAACTTCCTCATTATGGTGTCAAAACACATAATCAATACTCTTCTATGGCAATACATCGAGAGAGAGAATTGCACTGGGGCCACTGAGCATTCTAGCTTTGGATGGCAGCCTTCACTTTGGATTGGTGGTTCCCAGAGGGAAAGAAAAAATCCAAAAAGGCATGCAGATTTGTGGCAAAAAGCTTTTGAGGCTGAAAGACATTAGAGAAAATAAACTTCCAAGGACTGTGAATATCCTCCAAATGCTTAATGATGATACAGAAAGGTAGACCATTTCAAATAGATTAAGAGGACTACTACGAAGAGAATGTGTTCCGTGCTAAACTCATGAACCAAGGGAAAATGTTACCGTCTATGAGGTTACTACTAATTACCTTCATGAATAATCACAGCAGGCCAGCTTCTTCCCAAGTTCAGGCAAAAAATTGGTCCCAAAGTAAAATTCAGGGCCAGCCATGTGTTCTGGTGTGTAAGAGTCCATGTTACTAGTGGGCGGCCTGGGATTCATGGATTCGTATGACACGTACTGATCACATTAGTAACATTAGGAAAGATAGGTTTCATGGTATGGTGCAGACAGAGATCATAAATAAGTGGAAATTGTGAGCATACCTTATAGATATGCACCAGGAAAAAAACATGAAAATATTGCAATCTATGACACATCTGGTACACTTCCCTAAATACAGAGGGAAGAAAGTGATGTGACCTGCATAGGTGGAATTGTCAGCCTGCACGAGATGACACGATCATTGCACGTCAGAGGATTGCCTGGGCAGCTTCCACTTGGGAGGGACTCCAAGACTTTCACTGGGGAAAGTCTAAACACTCGGCCATATCCACAAAATGTAACAGATAAAACCCAGGATAAACTTAAAATAAAGAAACCAGTGTCTAGAGAGAATGTACTAGACATTTAAAAGTTCAAGGATAAAGTTAGAAACAGACAAGAAATCCAGGAAATGGAAAGGGTGAGTGCCAGACTGGTATGAGATGGCTCTGAAACACTGTGTGCAAGGAAGACGCCAGGACAACTTAGATGTTTGAGGGTGTTTATGACACCACAGTGAACCTGTCACCCAAGATGCCCTCATCTTTATAGTCTGAGGATTATCCTGGGATACGATACTCAAGTGAGAGATACCCAGAAAAGAATTTAAAAACAGAAACCAAGCACTGAAACTTGAAGAGATAGAATAGACGTTGATTAAATGGGTAAGAAAGAAGTCATCGTGATGAAGCAATAATACAGGGACAAGCACTGAGTGGAGCCCATTGTCATCTACTCAAGTATATGGCGAGGCCATGCTGATTCAAGCTTGAAACTTGATTTGAAACCAGAGGCTGGACTTGGGGCTTATCGGACGTACAAATTCTCCTGCCTTACTCATAATCCAAAATCAAGAATGGTGTCCTGAGGACATTGTAGAGAAGGATTGATGCCTCCTTTCCTTTGCCTCTAGCATTAATTGAGGAGAAGTCTCACTTTCCATAGCTCCTGGCATTACGGAGGCCAACTGGGTACATGCTAATGTGTCACAATACATCTCTTGGAACCCATGAAGGAATGGAACCCCGTAATGCTTCTAGTATGCCTCATTTTTTGGCAGGGCGCGAGAAGTGTGCTGAGAAACACCCTTTTCCAGATGGCTTCGTTGCTTTGTGAGGGCTGCACTGCCAGGCTAGTGTGTTCACTTTGGCTCCAATGAAATACTCTCCCCCATCTCTTGGAGTAGAATGATTATGGATAACGTGTATTGACACCATATGTAAGGAGGTTGGCTCAAAATTAGAACATTACCATTATCTTTATAGAAAAATAAACATGCCAGATCTGAGGATGTACATCAAACAAACAACACACCCTATAGAAATAAAGTAAACCAATATCTACACATAGTCTAAGGGAACGTTCCACGATCGGTGGTCAAGTTCAAAACTTCCCAAATCTAGGAATGAAACAGAAAAGTACCTTCCCTGAAGCGGATTCATCAGATTCGTCTAATTTGTCTCAGATACATTATGTTCATGAAGGAGGTTGCCATGACTAGCTATAGTTTGGAGTTTAAGATCTCAGGAGGTAAGACCAAGCAAGATGACCACGTGTTCTCAAGCTCACTTTGACTTAGGCTAGCATGATAAAGATTGCAACAAGTGACCAATGTAAATTCAAAGACAACACCCAACAATGAAAAGCACTCACACGTAGGCCTATAGAACATAGGGTGATTGTAGAAATAGAAAATTGATACCTTGGGATGAAGGAGAACTGACTGACAAGCATACCATAGGGAGAAATCTGAGAAAGACCATGATGATTATACTATGGAAAGCAAAATGGGCTCAGAAAAGGGAAAGCAAACACAAATCACACTTGAATAAACCACAACGAAAGATGTCAGACTTTAGGCAGACTATGCTTGAACTTTTGAAAGTCAGAGAGTGTCACAAACCAAAAAACCGCAGTGAGGTAAAACCTGGGCTACCTGGAAAGGGTGAGAATGAGACTGCTCCAAACGTGCTCAGAAACACTGTGTCCATGAAGCTTGCTGGGACAGCAGAGACACAATTTTGACAAATTGTTTGACTTCGCAGTCAAAATGCAAACTGGCTACGTCTACTCAGTGCCAGACTTGGGCTGAAGTAGCATATTTAAGTCACATTATACTGAACTGCAGGCTGCCAAGGGAATATGAAAGGGGCCGGCCAGTGGAGAATTGGGGAAGTCCGTGCATTCTGGGTCGGAAGCCTGGAGTTGACAGGGTGGAATACTGGGGGTAAACCTCTTCACCGCTGGCGAAACCATTCTGTGGCAGGCGTGGGAAGGAGTGTAGAGGCAGATGAGAAGTGACGATAGACAGGGCCACTCTTCCTTAGCAAATATAGGAGCACTGTCATCAGATGTGAGAACAGCGATAAACTTCTGTCAAAAGGAAGCAAATTAAAAGTTGCAAAGAATAGGAAAATTGAACCTCAAAAAAAAATGCCAGTGAGAAGATTTAGATACCTAGGAACAACCTCACCCCAACAGGTGAAAGCTCGGCAAATTGAAAACTAGCAAACCATGTGGAAAGAAATGGGAGAAGACACAAGGAAGTGGAAGGATATTCCATGCTCTTGAAATGGAAGAATTAACACACTGGAAACCTCCACTCCAGATAAAGCAATCTCTAGATTACATGAAGTCCCAGTCAAAGTTGCAGCTATGTTTCTCACAGAGATAGAAGCGAGCATCCTAAAGTTTACATCCAGCAACAAAAGACCACGGATGGCCAAAGGAATCCTGAGGAAAACGAACAAAGCTCAATGTATCACACTTTCTGATTTCAACATATAGGATGAAGAAATAGGATTGGAAATGGCGCAGGCTGGGATGAAAACAGACACGCAGAACCATGGAACACAATCGAGAGACCAGAGGTATACGCACACATACATGGACAGCCCATTTTCGACCACGGAACCAAGAGGAGACAGTGGAGAAAGGAAAGTCTCTGCAATAGACGGTGCTGGGAAGACTGCAGAGCCTCATGTAAGACAAGGAGCGTAGACCACGGTGTTACACCAGGCACAAACACCAACACAAAATGGATTAAAGTCTTGAATGTAAGACTGCAAACCACGAGACTTCTCTAAGGAAACCTAGGCAGCATGCTATTTGACATCTGTCTTAGCCTCCTATTAGTAAGATGCATGTCTGCTTGGGCAAGGGCAACAAGGGAAACAAGAAACAAATGGGACTACATCAAATGCAAAAGCTTCTGCCCAGCCAAGGAAACCATCGACTCAATGCAAAGACAGTACAACCACTGGGAGAGGATGTTTGAAAACCACACATCGGTGAATGGGTGAATAGCCAAAAGATGCAGTGAACTCATATGTGTCCACAAGAGAAAAAACTTAAGCCCATTAAAACCTGGGAAGGACGTGGAAACAGAGATTTCACCCAAGAAGATATAGAGATGGCCAACAGGTGTATGAAAACATGTTAATCATCATTAAGACTCAGGGCAATTGAAATCCAAATGGCAGTGAGATAGCAGCTCACTGTGGTCTGAATGACTATAGGTAAAAAGTCAGGAAACAAGTGTCAGAGAGGAGCTGCAGAGATGGGAAGACTCCTGCAGTGCTGCTGTGAGTGTAAGCTGGTGCAGCCACGACGCAAATCAGTGTGGAATTGCCTCAGACATGTCAGAATCCATCTACCATATGATCCAGCTATTATTCAGTGGCGTGTTTATCCAAAGACCTTGGAAGAAGTCGTGCACTGATATCTGTGCACCCCTGTGTTCACACTGGCCTTACTCCCATTATCAAAGACTTGGAAACCACCCTCATGCCCATCAAGGCAGAAGGACAAATAGAGAAAGAAGATTGGAGAAGGAAGCTGGGCTTTATGAACACAATGGCATATCTCTGAGCCATAACAAAAGAGAGAATCCAGCCATTAGTGACCAGAAGGATGGCTCTTGAGGGTTTCATTGGAAGTGAAACAGCTCACAGGGAGAAACTCAAATACCGCAGCAGCTCACTTACAAGGAGAAGAGACAAACAAGGACCAACAAACTGGAAAGCTTTGCAGAAAGAAATTAAAGAAGACAAAAGGAAACGGAAGTGTATTCCACGCTCTTCGAATGGAAGAACGAACACACTTGAAAGGTCCATATTGGATAAAGCAATCTCTGCATTCCACGCAAGCCCCATCGAAGTTTCAGCAATCTTTCCCACAGAAATTGAAGAGAGAATCCTAAAGTTTCTATCCAGCAACAAAGGAGCAGGAACGGCCAAAGGAACCCTGAGGAAAGCGAACAAGGCAGCACATACCACATTTTCGAATTTCCACATATAGGACGAACTGCTAGGTACCAAAATGGCAAAGGCTGGCAACAAAAAGAGGGACATAGACACAAGGAACAGAATCGAGAGCCCAGAGGTCAACTCCCACATATATGGACAGCCCATTGTAGACCAAGGAGTCAAGAGG
Organism: Equus asinus; assembly: GCF_041296235.1. Taxonomy (NCBI): domain Eukaryota; kingdom Metazoa; phylum Chordata; class Mammalia; order Perissodactyla; family Equidae; genus Equus; species Equus asinus. The sequence continues at coordinate 42,357,685 of NC_091816.1, read as the reverse complement.
AGACAGCGGAGAAAGGAGAGTCTAGACAAGAAACGGTGCTGGGAAGACTGCACAGCCACATGTAACACAATGAGAGTAGACCATAATGTTACACCAGCCACACACACCACCTGGAAATGGATTAAGGCCTTGAATGGAAGACTTGAAACGGTGCAACTTCTATGAGAAAACGCAAGCAGCTTGCTATTTGCCATCTGGCTTAGCTGATTATTTGGAAGAAGCGTGTGTGACTGGGCAAGGGCAACAAAGGAAACAAGAAACAAGCGGGACTCCATTCAATGCAGAAGCTTCTGCCCAGCCAACGACTCCATCGACTCAATGCAAAGACAGCACAACAACTGTGAGTGGATGTTTGCAAACCACACATCGGAGAAGGGGTGATTAGCCAAAATATCCAATGAACTCATATGCCTCCACAGTGAAAAAACAACGATCCCCATCAATCTGGGCAAAAGATGGAAACAGATATTTCTCCCAGGAAGATAGAAAGATGGACAACAGGCTGTATGAAAACATGTTCTTCATCATTAATTCTTTGGCAATGCAAATACGAACGACAATGAGACAGCAGCTCACTGTGGTCAGAATGGCTATAGGGATGAAGACACGGAACAACAAGTCTCGGAGAGGAGGTGGAGAGAAGGGAAGCCTCCTGCATTGCTGGGGGGAGTGTAATCAGGTGCAGCCACTACCCAAAGTGCTGTGGAATTGCCTTAGAATTTTCAGAATCCATCTACCATATGATCCAGCTATTCCTCTGTGGCATATGTATCCAAAGAACTTGGAAACACTAATGCTCAGAGATCCATGCAGCACTGTGTTCACCACAGCCTTACTCCCAATATCCAAGACTTGGAAGCCTACGTGGTGCCCATCAAGTGATGAATGGAGAAGGAAGACGATCTATAGCCACACAATGGCCAATCTTCGGACTGTATAGATGTGGCCATCTTGGGTGACATGTTCATAAACACCCTCAGAATTCTAAGTTGTCCTGACAACCTCCATGCACACAGTGTTTCAGAGCCATCGGATACCAGTCTGACCACTCCCCATTTCCAGGTAGGATAGTTTTCCTTTTTCTGGATTTCTTGTCGGTTTCTAACTTTCTCCTCGAACTTTGAAAGGTCTACTACATTCCCTCTACACACCAGTCTTTTTCCGTTACGATTATCAAAGATTTTATCTCTTATGTTTTGTGGATATGGTGAAATGGGTGGACTTTCCCCAGAGAAAGTCATGGACTCCCTCCCAAGTTGAAGTTGCCAAGCAATCCCCTGATGCACACTTATCGTGTCATCTCCTAGCAGTCTGACAATTCCACCAGGCAAGTCACATGTTTCCGTTGGTTCATGAGTTTAGCACGGAACATGTTCTCTTCCTAGTATTCCGCTTCATCTCTTTGCAAAGGTCTACCTTTCTGTAGCATCATTAAGCATTTTGAGGTGATTACCAATCCTTGGAAGTTCATCTTCTCTAATCTGTTTCAGCCTCCAAAGGTTTAGGCCGTAAATCTGCACCCCTCTTTAGAGTTTGTATTTTATGTGAATTGATTGCCGTAACCCAGCATTCTAACATCCTATAGCTTTTCACATCTACATTCTCATAGATTTAGACTTTTGTGTAGGTTACATCATCTTCACCACTGTAAGCCTAATTACAGGCCCTCACCACACACTTGTGCCTAATCAACGCTTTCTCCCTCAGACGCCCGCATCCATTTCCCTTTGGGAACTACCAATCCCATGTCACGTCCTACCTTTTTGTTGCTCCGTTTTTCCTCTTCTCCTTGTACGTCAGATCCTGTGGTATTCAACCTTATCCCTGGGGCTTGCTTCAGTTCCCCTAAGACCCTCAGGAGCCATTCTGGTGGTCACAAATGGCTGGACTGCATCCATTCCTACAGCTGAGAGTTATACCATCGTGTGGCTATAGCCGATCTTCCTTCTCCATTCATCTCTTGATGGTCACCACGGAGGCTTCCAAGTCTTGGATATCAGGAGTAAGGCTGTGGTGAACACAGCAGTGCATCGATCTCTGTGCATTAGTGTTTCCATGATGTTTGGATATATACGCCACAGAGGAATAGACGGATCATATGGTAGGTGGATCCTGAAATTTCTGAGGCAATTCCACACCACTTTGCATAGTGGCTGCACCGGTTCACATTCCTACCAGCAGTGCAGGAGGCTTCCTTTCTCTCCACCTCCTCTGTGAAACTTATTGTTTCCCGTCTTCATCCTTATAGCCATTCTGACTGCCGTGTGCTGCTATGTCATTGCCGTTCAGATTTGCATTGAGCAGAGACTTAATGATGATGAACATGTTCTCATACAGCCTGTTAGCTATCTTCCTATCTTCCTGGGAGAAATGTCTGTTTCCATCTTTTGCCCAGGTTCTATTGGGCTCGTTGTTTTTATTCCTGTGAAGATGTATGAGTTCATTGAATCTTTTGGCTACTCACCCCTTCTCCGATGTGTGGTTTGCAAACAGCCTGTCACAGTTGTTGTGCTGTCTTTGCATTGAGTCGATGGAGTCGTTGGCTGGGCAGAAGCTTCTGCATTGGGTGGAGTCCCGTTTGTTTCTTGTTTCCTTTCTTGCCCTTGCCCACTGACACATGCTTCTTCCAAATAGGCAGCCAAGACAGATGGCAAAGCGTAAGCTGCCTGGGTTGTCTCCTAGAAGTTGCACGGTTTCAAGTATTCCATTCAAGGTTTTAATCCATTACGAGGTCGTGCGTATGTCTGGTGTAACATCATGGTCTACTCTCATTGTGTTACCTGTTTGTGTGCAGTCTTCTCAGCACCGTTTGTTGTGGAGACTCTCCTTTCTCCACTTTCTCCTCTAGGCTCACTGTTCGAAAATGCGTTGTAAGTAGATGTGTGAGTTGACCTCCAGGCTCTCGTTCTGTTGCATGAGTCTGTGTGCCTATATTGGGGCCCAGGCTGTGCTGTTTCCGTACCTAGGGCTTCATCCTATATGTTGAAATCAGAAAGTGTGATACTTGCTGCTTTGTTCGTTTTCCTGAGGATTCCTCTGGCTATTCTGGGTCCTTTGTTGCTGGATAGAAACTTTAGGATTCTGTGTTGTATTTCTGTGGGAATGATTGTTGCAACTTTGACTGGGACTGCATGCAATCCAGACACTGCTTTATGCGGTATGGACGTTTGAAGTGTGTTCGTTATTCCATTGGAAGAGCACAGAATAGCCTTCCGTTTCCTTGTGTCTTCTGTAATATCTTCGCCCAAACCTTTACAAGTTTTCTGTTTCCATAGCTTTCTGCTGTTTGGCCACGTTTATTCCTAGATATCTTTTTCTTCCTACTGGCATGCTTTCTTTTTTGAGGTTCAGTTTTTCTATTCTTTGCAACTTTCAATTGGTTTTGTTTTGACAGAATTTATGGCTGTGCTCACATCTGCTGGCCATGCTGCTGCATTTCCTGAGGAAGAATGGCGATGTCTATCGTCGCTTCCCATCTGCCTCTACACTACCTCAGACGCCTTCCCCAGAATGGCTGGACGAGCGGTGAGGCGGCTCACCCCCAGGATTCCACATCGCCGAACCTGGGCTGCTGAACCAGAATGTGCGGACTTCACCATGGCCCCACTGGCTGGCCCTTTTCATGTTCCATTGCCAACCTGCAGTTGAGTGGATTGTGACTTGAATATGCTACTTGAGCCCAACTCTGGCCCTGTGTAGATGAGGCCAGCTTGCTTTTCTGGCCCACTGTGATGTTGGGTGATTTGTCAGAATCGTGTCTCTGCTGTCCAGTCTAGCTTCGTGGACACAGGGTTTCAGAGCCCGCGGGGAGCAGTCTCATAAGTCACCTTTCTCATTTAGGCCAGGTTTGACCTTTGCTGCTGTTTTTGGCGTTGTGACTTTCTCTGACTTTCAAACGTTCAAACAGAGTGTGTCTAATGACTGACGTCTTTCACTGTGGATTAGTCAGCTTTGATTTCTGTTGGCCTCCATATTCCGGGATCCTTTTTTCTTTTCTATAGTTTAATTGTTATGGTCTTGTTGAGATATCTCCGTTCGATTTGCTTATCAGTGCGTTCTCCTTCTTTCCAAGTTAGGAGTTTTGTATGTCTTTAATTACCATAGGTTCTGTAGCCCGACGTGTGAGTCATTTCGTGATTGTTGGGTGTGGTCTTGGAATTTCCATCGGTCACTTGTAGGAATCTTTGCTATCCCGGCCCAGGTGACACTTAGCCCTGAGAACACATGGTCGTCTTGGTAGGTTTGAGATTCTCAGATTAGAAACTCCAGATTCAAGGTTGTCTGGGCAACCACCTTCACAGACATTATGTTATTGAGAGAAATTAGAGAAATCTGATGAATTCCTCCCTCCAGGTAAGTGATTTGTCTGTCTCTTTTCTGGATTTGGGAAGTTTCAAACTTGACCCCTGATCATTGAATGCTCCACAAGATTACGTCTGGATACTGGGCTTACTTTATTTCTACATGGTTTGCTATTGGTTTGATTTTCATTCTGAACTTTGGCAGGTGTATTTTTATTTAAATATAACGGCAACATGCTAATTTTCAGCAAACCTCCTTCCATATGTTGTCAGAACAAGGAATGAATACTGTTTCCATGGCAAGAGGTGGGGGAGAGAATTTCATTGGAGCCCAACTGAGCACTGTAGCCTGGGAAGGCAGACTTCACACAGGAACGAAACCCTCTCAAAAAGGGTGCTTTTAAACACACTTCTGGATCCCTCCAAACCAAAGGACACACCCCAAGCATGACAATCATCCATTCCTTTAAGTCTTCACAGAGATGTCTTGGGACACATTAGCATGTACCCAGTGGGACCCCATGATGCCAGAGCTATGCAAAGGGAGACCTCTCTTCAAAGAATGCTAGGGGCTTAGAAAAGGAGGCCTCAATTCTTTTCTTCAATGTCCTCAAGAGATCATTCTTGACTTGGGATTATGAGTAAGGCAGAAGGACAACGTAGTTCTGATAAGCCCCAAGACCAGCCTCTTGTTTCAAATCAAGTTCCAAGCTTCAATCAGCACGGCCTCCACATCTACTTGAGTAGATAACAATGTTCTCCTCTCAGTTCTTGCCCCTCTAGTATCCCTTCTTCCCAATGATTCCTTTCTTATCCCTTGAATTAGTGCCTCTTTGATCTCTTCAAGTTTCTGTGTGCGGTTTCTGTTTGGAAAAGCTGTTTCTGGATATCTCTCACGTGGGTATCCTAGCCAGGGCAATCCTCGGACTCTAAACTTGCTGCCATCTTGGGTGACACGTTCACCGTGATGTCATAAACACCCTCAGAATTCTAAGTTGTCCTGAAAACCTCCAGGCACACAGTGTTTCAGAGCCATCTCATATCAGTCTGACGACTCCACCTTTCCAGGTAGGATAGTTTTCCTTGTTCTGGATTTCTTGTCAGTTTCTAACTTTCTCGTGGAACTTGAAAGGTATCCTACGTTCCTTCTACCCACCAGTTTCTTTCCTTTAAGATTATCCCTTGTTTTATATCTTATCCATTGTGTATATGTCCAATTGGGTGGACTTTCCTCAGAGAAAGTCCTGGAGGCCCTCCCAATTGGAAGTTGCCCAGGCAATCCCCTGATGCACAATGATCGTGTGATCTCCTAGCAGTCTAAAAATTCCACTTGGCAGGTGACATGTTTTCCTTCCTTCATCATTTGGGGAAGTGTTCCTGATGCGTTCATAGATTGTCATATTCTCATGGCTCTTTTTCTGATGCGTATTGTTAAGGTCTCGTGACAATGTCTACTTCTTTATGATCTCTGTGCCCACCATACCTTGAAATCTGTATTTCCTAATGCTAGTAATCTGATCTGCACCCCTGATGCTAGCTGGTGAAGCCCGGGCCGCCCAAGTGGAACGTAGTCACCGACCTGCTACATCACAGGGCTGGCCCTGAATTGCACTTTTGGACCAACCTTTGACCTGACCTGTGAAGATGTTGTCCTGCTTTGATCATTCGTGAAGGGAATCAGTAGTAACATCATGAACGGTAACGTTTTCTGTTTGTTCATGAGTTTAGCATGGAACATGTTCTCTTGGTAGTATTCCTCTTCATCTCTTTGCAAAGGGCTACCTTTCTGTAGCATCATTGAGCATGTTGAGGTGATTACAAATACTTGGAAGTTCATCTTCTCTAACCTCTTTCTGTCTCCAAAGCTTCCGGTTGTAAATCTGCATCCCTTTTGAGAATTCTGGTTTTATGTGAATTGATTGTCGTAACCCAACATTATAATGACCTATAGCTTTCAGATCTACATCCACATAGATTTAGACTTCAGAGTAGGTTACATCATCTTCACCAACGTAAACCTAATTACTGTCCCTAACCACACACCAGTGCCTAATCAACACTTTCTCTCTCTGGCCACTGCCCCACTTTCCCTCTGGAAAATGCCAATCCATTGTCATGTGATACTTGTTTGTTGGTCCGTTCTTGCTCTTCTCCTTGTGCATGAGATCCTGTAGTATTTGACCATACTCCTGGGGCTTCTTTCAGTTCCCCCAATACCCTCAGGAGCCATTCTGCTGATCACAAATGGCTGGCCTGAATCCGTTCCTATAGCTGACTGCTATGCCTTTGTGTGGCTATAGCCCATCTTCCTTCTCCATTCATCCCTTGATGGGCACCAGGCAGGCTTCCAAGTCTTGGATATCAGGAATAAGGACAGGTTAAATAGAGGTGTGCACCGATCTCTGTGTATGAGTGTTTCCACGTTCTTTGGATAAACACACCACAGATGAATTGATGGATCATATGGTCGATGTATTCTGAAATGTCTAAGGCAACTCCTCACCGTTTTGTGTCGTGGCTGCACCTGTTTACACTCCCTCCAGCAGTGCAGGAGACTTCTCTTCTCTCCACTTCCTCCCTGAAACTTATTTCCTGTCTTCATCCTTATAGCCATTCTGACTGCCGTGAGCTGCTATCTCATTGCCTTTCAGATTTGCACTGACCAGAGATTTAATGATGATTAACATGTTTTCATACAGCCTGTTGGCCATCTTTCTATCTTCCTGGGAGAAATGTCTGTTTCCAGCTTTTGCCCAGATTTTAATGGAGCTTGTTTTTTTTTTCTTGTGGAGCCGTATGAGTTTATTGGATCTTTTGGCTATTCACCCCTTCACCAATGTGTGGTTTGCAAACATCCTCTCCCAGTTGTGCTGTCTTTCCATTGCATCAATTATTTCCTTGGCTATGCAAAAGCTTTTGTGTCTGATGTAGTCCCATTTGTTTCTTGTTTCCTTTATTGCCCTTTCCCAGACAGACATGCTTCTTCCACATATGAGGCTAAGACAAATGACAAAGAGCACCCTACCTACGTTTTCTTCCAGAAGCCTCATGGTTTCCAGTGTTACATTCTAGACTTTAATCCATTTCGAGTTGGTGTTTGTGCCTGGTGTAACACTGTGGTTTACTCTCCTTGTCTTACATGAGACTGTGCACTCTTCCTAAAACTGTTTATTGTAGAGACTTTCCTTTCTCCACTGTCTCCTCTTGGCTCCGTGGTCGAAAATGGGGTGTCCATATATGTGTCCCTTTACCTCTCGGCTCTTGATTCTGTTCCTTGGTTCTGTTTCTCTGTTTTGCATCCCAGCCTGTGCTGCATCCATTTCAATTTCTTCATCCTATATGTTGAAATCAGAAAGTGTGATACATTGAGCTTTGTTCTTTTTCCTCAGGATTCTTTTGGCTATTCGGGGTCTTTTGTTGCTGGATGTAAACTTTAGGATGCTCGCTTCTATCTCTGTGAGAAATATTGCTGCAACTTTGACTGGGACTGCATGGAATCAAGAGATTTCTCTATGCAGTGTGGACATTTCAAGTGTGTTAATTCTTCCATTTCAAGAGCATGGAATATCCTTCCGCTTCCTTGTGTCTTCTCCCATTTCTTTCTGCAAAGGTTTGCTAGTTTTCTATTTACAGAGCTTTCACCTGTTGGGGTGAGGTTATTCCTAGGTATCTTATTCTTCTTACTGGCATCCTTTTTCTTTTTTATTGAGGTTCAATTTTCCTATTCTTTGCAACTTTTAATTTGTTTCCTTTTGAAAGAGATTTATCACTGTGCTCACATCTGCTGGAAATGCTCCTGTATTTGCTGAGGAAGAGTGGCCCTGTCTAACGTCATTTCTCATTGGCCTCTACATTATCTCCCTCGCCTGCCCCAGAATGGCTGTACCAGTGGTGAGGAGGTTTACCCCCAGGATTCTACCCTGCCAACTCCTGGCTGCCGACGCAGAATGCGCAGACTTCCCCAATTCTTTACTGACCAGCCCCATTCATGTTCCCTCAGCAACCTACATTTGAGTGGAATGTGACTTAAATAGGCTACTTCAGCCCAACTCTGGCACTGAGTAGATGTAGACAGTTTGTATTTTTGGTCAACAGCGATGTCACAGAATTTGTCATAACTGTGTCTCTGCTCTCCTGGCAAGCTTCATGGACACAGGGTTTCATAGGACGTTTGGAGGAGTCTCATACCCACCCTTTCCAGGTAGCCCAGGTTTTACCTCGCTGCAGTTTTTTGGTTTGTGTCACTTTCTGACTTTCAAAAGTTCAATCAGAGTCTGTCTAAAGCCTGACATCTTTCGTTGTGGAGTATTCAGGTGTTATTTGTGTTTGCCTTCCCTATTCTGAGCCCATTTTGTTTTTCCATAGTATAATCATCATGGTCGTTCTCAGATTTCCCTCTTTGGTATGCTTGTCAGCCAGTTCTCCTTCATCCCAAGGTATCAATTTTCTGTTTCTTTAACCACCATATGTTCTATAGGCCTGCATGTGAGTGCTTTTCATTGTTGGGTGTTGTCTTTGAATTTACATTGGTCACTTGTAACAGTCTTTACCATGCTAGCCTTGGTCAAAATGAGCACTGTGAACACGTGTTCATCTTGGTTGGTCTGACGTTCTGACATCTTAAACTCCAAATTCTAGGTTGTCATGTTAACCTTCTTCATGAACATAATGTACCCGAGACAAATTAGACAGATGTGATGAATTCCGTTCCAGGTAAGATATTTTTCTGTCTCATTTCTGGATTTGGGAAGTTTCGATCTTGACCCCTGATCCTTGAACGTTCCACTAGATTTTGTCTACATACTGCTTACTGTATTTCTATAAGGTGTGTTATTTGTTTGATTTACAACCTCAGCTATGACATTTTTATTTTTCTATAATGATAATTGTAATGTTCTAATTTTCAGACAACCTCCTTTCACATGGTGTCAATACACGCCATCAGTAATCATTCTAGTCCAAGAGACAGGGGGAGTATTACATTGGAGCCAAACTGAGCACACTCGCCTGGTATGGCATCCCTCACAAAGCAAGGAACCCCTCTGGAAAAAGGTGTTTCTCAGCACACTTCTGGCGCCCTGCCAAACAATGCGACATATCTGGAGCATGATGGGGGTGTAGTCCTTCAAGGGTTCAAAGAGATGTATTGCGACACATTAGCATGTACCCAGTGGGCCTCCGTAAAGCCAGAGCTATGGAAAGTGAGACTTCTCTTCAATGAGTGCGAGGGGCATAGGAAGGGAAGCATCGATCCTTCTCTACAATGTCCTCAGGAGATCATTCTTGATTTGGGATTATGATTAAGGCAGAAGGACAACGTAGGTCTGATAAGAACCAAGTCAAGCCTCTGGTTTCAAATCAAGTTGCAAGCTTCAATCAGCACGGCCTCCACATCTACTTTAGTAGGTAACAATGTTCTCCACTCAGTGCTTGTCTCTCTGTTATTTATTGCTTCTTCACAATGACTTCTTTCTTATCCCTTTAATCAGTGGCTATTCTAACTCTTCAAGTTTCAGTGTTGGTTTCTGTTTTTAAATTCTTTTCTGGCTATCTCTCACTTTAGTATCGTAGCCTAGGACAATCCTCAGACTATAAAGATGAGGCCATCTTGGGTGACATGTTCACTGTGATATCATAAACACCCTCAAATTTCTCAGTTCTCCTGGCATCTTCCATGCACACAGTATGTCAGAGCCATCTGATATCAGTCTAACTACTCACCCTTTCCAGCTAAGATGGTTTTCCATTTCCTGGATTTCTTGTCTGTTTATAACTTTATCTTTGGACTTTTAAATATCTACTACATTCTCTCTAGACACTGAATTCTTTACTTTAAGTTTATCCTTGGTTTTATCTGTCACATTTTGTGGATATGGCCAAATATGTAGAATTTCCCCAGAAAAAGTCCACGAGTCCCTCCCAAGTTGAAGTTGCCCGGCCAATCCTCTCATGTTCAATGATCGTGTCATCTTGTGCAGTCCGACAATTCCACCTATGCAAGTCACATCACTTCCTCCATTCTGTATTTGAGAAGTCTACCAGATGCGTCATAGATTGCAATATTTTCATGTTTATTTCCTGGTGCATATTTATAAGGTCTGCTCACAATTTCCACTTATGTATGATCTCTGCCCGCACCATACCATGAAATCTATGTCTCCTGATGTTACTAATCTGATCAGCACCCGTGATGCGAATCCATGAGTCCCAGGCCACAGACTAGGAACGTGGGCTCTTACACACCAGAACACATGACTGGCCCTGAATTTTACTTTTGGACCAATCTTTTGCCTGAACTTGGGAAGAAGCTGGCCTGCTGTGATTATTCGTGAAGGTAATGAGTAGTAACCTCACAGAAGGTAACATTTTCCCTTGGTTCATGAGTTTAGCATGGAACACATTGTCTTTGTAGTATTCTTCTTAATATATTTCCAATGGTCTACCTTTCTGTAGCATCATTAAGCATTTGTAGGAGATTCACAATCCTTGAAAGTTTATCTTCTCTAATCTCTTTCAGCCTCAAAAGCTTTATGCCGTGAATCTGCACAGCTTTTTGGATTTTTTCTTTCCCTCTGGGAACCACCAATCCAAAGTGAAGGCTGCCATCAAAGCTAAAATGCTCTGTTTGGCCCAATGAAATTCTCTCCCCCTATCTCTTGTCATAGAAGAGTATTGATTATGTGGTTTGCCACCGTATGTGAGGAAGCTGGCTGAAAATTAGAACATTACACTTATATTTAACGAAAAATAAACATGCCAGAGCTGAGGATGTAAAGCAAACAACTAGCAAACCCTACAGAAATAAAGTAAACCAGTATCTAGACGTAATCTACTGGAACAATGAAGGATCCGATGTCAAGGTCTAGCCTACCCAAATTCAGAAAAAAAGACATAAAAATATTTTACCTGGAGAGAGGAATTCATCAGATTTGTCTAATTTGTCTCGGAAACATTATGTCCATAAGGTGGTTGCCAGGACAAACTAGAATTTGGCGTTTCTGATCTCAGAATGTCAAACCAACCAAGATGACCTCATGTTCTCAGTGCTCAGTTGGACCTAGGCCAGGATAACGAAGATTCCTTCAAGTGAACGATGGAAATTCAAAGACAAAACCCAGCAATCATGAAGGCACTCACACATCGGCCTAGAGAACATATGGTGATTAAAGAAATACAAAATTCCTAACTTGGAATGAAGGAGAACACACTGATGAGCATACCTATGGGAGACAGATGTGAAAGACCATGAGGATTGATGTGGATTAAGGCTGCCCCCACTGGAAAGCCCAAGGTTAGCTGGTGAACATGCAGAACTATATGACCCGTTGAATTTCTTTTGGTATGAATTAGAGGTGCCCCAGTGAGAGAAGCCCAGGTCATGCTCACCTACATGCCTATCTATGGGGCCAGTTTTCTATCTAGTGTTATATGACCACACAATAACAAGAACCCATCTGAACTGAAATCATTTAATGACTTTTTACATCATCTTTTCTATTTCCAGGAAAAATAAGTCACGTACCCATGACTTATAAAATTAGTCCTTAACCTCAACTCCAGAAAGCAGCAGGAGCTGTGACTACCCATGGGTCCTTTCCCAATGCAGCAGCAGCAGCTCTTCACTGCCCATAGGTCCTGTCCCCATGCTATCATGTACCATTGTCTAAATAAAAGAGCAAAACTGCCAGACCTTGAGGGTCCAAGAAATCTTTCTTTCAACTCTTGAGCTTACCGACCATGCATCATATCTTGTGGCCCGTATGGGGAACATGCTTCATCGGTTTGTGAGCTCGAATTCTGGTAAGTGCCCTTTTCTTCCTTGTGCCTCTCTCTTTTTCGAGGATGGATCTAAATTCACTTCTCCATCAGGAACTGTCTTGAATAGCTGTATGAATTCATGTTTGCTGCCCTTGGCTACTCTATGGTGCAAATCTGGCATTCATCTTGAAGAGAATCAGTGGCTTAAGCCTAAGAGTGATGTAGAATGAATTAATCCATTCCTCCCTGACCCTATCTCTAATATATAAATTTTACGTGGGAACAGGTCAGCCATTTAAGTCATTAGGATGGTTGGCAATCTCCAAGAATCCCGTGGAAGTTTTCTATTCCTAAAGCTGGATTGAGATACCTCCCATTACACTTGACCATCTGAACTGTGTGAATGTCCCAATCGGGACTGCAGTTCAGGGAAAGTACCGAACTCTAACCTTTGGTTGAGTATTGGAAACCCTTCTTCGGAGAATGGCTCCAATACACAATTGGGTAGAATGTCCCCCAGCGTGGCGGAAACTTCTTCACTACTTCTCTCCATCATGTTCTCTCTTAAACTTCTCCTTTTCTCTTGGGGACCACTCACCAAGCACCTATTACTTCCAGGCAGAATAGGAAAGATGTTCATCAGGCACCTGTTACTGCCAGGCATACCAGGAAAGATATCCAAAGGATGCAAGTCTGGGGGACACCCCCATCACCCCTTGCTATAGGCACCCCACAGTAGGAACAACAGGTAGGATGCTTCCCTAGGTTCAGGGGCGATTTTCAAGGTAATAGACCTGTCTCTTTCATCTTTCTTAGAGTTACAATGGCCAATTTCGTCTCCTTTTGAGCTTTGCAACCGGGAAACAAAGAAATCTTTCAACAGTCAAGTCCTCCAACACTGGGAGCCCCAACTTTGGCTTTCTGGGCCTGATCACCCCAGCGACCCCAAGTAGGGTGCCCTCTGTTGGCGGTTGATTCATTGAGTATTTTAGTCACCTACTGAGTTGGCTATGATGTTAGGAGACCTGTGATTTATCCTGTGAACTGTCGTGCTAGGGTAGTATGCCCCAGCATGGGAACTGTTGTGTGACTTTTATCATGATAACCCTCTGGGAATGGCCATGAGGGTGAGGTCTGGTGTTTTCTTTTAATTTCTTTGTTTTGCTCGTCATGTCCTCTGTTGTCACCAAGTCGAGCTTAATTTCAGGCTGGACTTGAGCAGAACCGGGACCTTCTGTAAAATAAAAACTTGAAAATATTTTGAAAGGGACTTAACTCTCAACCCGGGTACTGGGAGACCCGGCCTCCAGCATGTTCCAGGCCTCTGGAGGCACTGCAATTTCGTCCAGTACACTCTCAGTCCTACACTGGCTTTACTGCCATGGGGAATGACGTAAGCATCCCAAGAGACTCACCACTCAGGGTCATTCTAACTAATTAGAAACACTTTCAATTGTATGGGTATGACCCAGAGATTCCAGCTGGGAGAAAATTTGCGAGGTATCTCTGTGCCTTTATGGTGCAGTTGGACAGGTAGATCAACCTAGAATGTCCTTCAAGTTACAGTCCAGTTTCTGAGAAATCAAGAACAACTGTCCTTACAAAATCCTTGCAAGACTGGAAAGACAGCTCTAGAGGCAGTTCAGATTACACCTACTTCCTTTATGATGAAACGGATTCTCATCCCCCCTCTCCAGGAACTCCTATGTAGCTCATCACTCATTCTTAAGACTGAAAAAAAAAAAAAAGAGGGGAAAGGATAAATGGTCATAAGTGCACCCTTGCAAAAAGTCTACCATCTCGAGGGTCTTCTCCATAAGTATTAGTAAAAAGGCTCAAAACAAAGTGTGGATTCATAACTGGTGAGATTTATATTATTGTACCTGATTCACAGCAGTAGTTTTTAAAACAATGGTTGTACAGTCTCTGTCTATGTGTGTCTATGTGTACATTATACGTGTGATATTTTTACCCCTGGATGGTATGGCCAAAATTTAGATCTCTGTTTAGTTGGCTTAAAGAAAGTGCTTACATAAATTCTAATGTAGTAGAAATTAACTCAGTGCCTTTCAAAGTTAACGTGATGTGAATTAACCTTTGGTAAATGAAAGCTTGTTAAAGTTTGTTGGTTTGATTGAAAATTATCTTGTTGTCAGAGTTGTCGGTATTTGCATAGGATGCAGGCATTCAGCATGGGTTTTCTAGTCATATAAGCTCACTTTCTTAAATTTGTCAGCAAAATAATAGCTTTATATGATGACCAGTTTTGTCTAATGCCTCATGAGGTTTCTGTAGTTAATCTGGACATAATTGTTGGAAAAAATGGTTTAAATACATAAAACTCATAAAAGTGAGTACAATAACTTTTATGCTCTGTATACTTGTTGAAAAACCAACAGCTTCGAAATTTTTCTGTGTAACAATCTTGAGTTTTGCAAAGTTAAGTTAAATGATAAAAAGATGAATATGCGGGTCATTTTTGGATAGGCTGAAACACTGAATCATTATTAATAAACATATGTAAGTTATCTACTTTGGGCTTCTTCTTGAAGAGGCTAAAACCGTTTGGGTGTATTAAAAAGCATGCCTTGTGTTTTATTGAGAAGTGGCATGTTTCTAAAGTTATGAAGTGTTTAGAATGCTGATATAAAAGACAATTCATAATTATTTACTTTTTTAGCGTTTAGTAGATCTGTTAAGGCTTTAAAGTTCTGATTAACTTATGGAATTAAAGCTACAGGAAATTAATAAGGAAAAGAGCTCTGTATTCAGGGAAGTTAAAATGTATGCTTTCAGTAAAAAAGGTATAAAGAATGGAAATATTTTTGTTTGATGGGTGAAGAAAGATAAATTTGTCCTAATGTACTAGAAAAGAAAAAAGAAAGAGTTGTTGACAAATTCTGAAAAAGAAAAAGAAAGTTGAAGAAGGTTTGTGAAGTAGAAATTCTGAAAGGAGTTTTAGGCCTACTCAAGTAGACTAAAGTAAGTTCAATTAAGTGAATGAGTTTGAATGTGAAACATAAGTAGGTGCAGAAATTCAAATTTGGTTTTCTCTAAAATGATACTTTTTCTTGAACTTTGGATCTGCTTTTGATAAAGAGGTTATAAAAGCTCTTCCTTTGAGTAAGTCTACCTAAGAGAGAAATGTGTTTTGTGAAAATAATGACTGAGGTCACTCTTAAGATTTTTTACTCTTTCTGTCATCACTTTGAATAGATACCTGAGCATTGTTTCACAGTGAGTGTTGTTTCCTATTTGAAGAAGCATTTTAAAAACTTTGGCTATGTTTTGACAAGCTTCTCCCTCAAAAATATTCAAATCCTGAATGAAGTCTTTCTTTTGACCTGCTGGACAGAAGAGAAATTACTCTGAGGATTTTCAGAGGGCCCCTGAGACTTCTCAAAGAAATTTGCTCTCTGTTCCTGTAAGGAGGAAAACATTAAACTAATTAGGCTTATTTTTTCTATTAAATTAAAGGGGAAACTGTGAAACAAGTGATGATAGATATTTTTAGGTGGTATTAGATTGGTAAATGTTATTAATATAGATGTCTTAAAATTATATAGCATTGCTAAGATTCTGATCTTTCCTGGTTATCAGTCATAAGACCGCTTATTATCTGGAAGGGTCATATGTCACAGAAGTATCCAAGTGTCTTTGTCAATTGCCCTTTTGAGTCCTTTGTCCATTTGCAGATAGTTGTTTTACTCCGATGCCTTTTTCTTTTGCAAATATATTTCGTCTTCCAAGATATTCCTGGAAAGGATTCTGACACGGAGGATCTAAACTACAGGTTTCTGATAAACTTTCACATTGTAAAACTGAGCTGAGTAAGAAACTACAGAATTGTAACAGAAACTAAGCTCCTCGATCTGCTAAGGACAGATTTAGCTCAAGAATTGTTTATACAGGACTGTGTGAACTGATGAGGACGATTATAATTTTTTAGAACTTCTGTTTGAAATATTGTTGAGTTTTGATGTGTTGTTTTGTTTTCTCATAATGAAGGAAATCTTTTTCTCTTTTCTCTTATGCTAACTTTGACTTACAGCCATTTGGTGAAATTATACCTTTATGAGCAAAACTGAAACATTCATCTTTTTCTCTGTACCTTATCCCTCGAGAATTTGGAAACACTTTGTGACTGAGTATGGTTATTTAGTGGCAATATTTGCATAAGTTCCATAAGATTCCGTTCTCCTTATCACAGGACACATTGGTTATATTACCAAGGCTTTGACTGGAATGTCATATTTGAAACATACAGGCTCAGATATGACAAGACAGCATTTCAGGAACAAAGATTGGACTTTCTGGAATACAGCCACTCAGAAACACGGGCCTGGTACCATGCTTACAGAGATTCTGGCAATCTTACCCGTTAAGTAAGGAAACTTATTTGGCAGGTGCAAGTAACCTCCAAACACTTTGGGGGACCTGAAAGAGAACTCCACTCAAATCTGTAAGTACTGCAGGCAAAATCTGATGGCAAATCCTTGGCTTGGCTTTTCTGGCCTCTAGAGGCTTTCACAGTTCAATCCGAGATTCCTCATAAAAATTTCCAGCAAGGCATACTTAAAAAAGCCTGTATAAACAATTGCTATTCTTGTAGCTGTTATGTAAATAATTGGAGCAAGTTGTATTGAAACTACACTTTACTTGCAAACCTGTTAAAAATGATTTGGCTATCTTTGGTAAAAATGAGGGTGATTTAAGAGAGAAAAAGTTATGTTTCTGTAGAAGCTATAGTAGGCATTCATGGATATTAGATTCTAGCTCTTTCTTCTGCAAGATTCATCTATTACTAATCATAATGTCTGCTTGTGCTCATCTATGTCTGACACCTGCGAGTTCCCTGGCCACAATCAAACATTTTCCTTTAAAACATCCCCCCAAATACTAACTAGATTTGCCTTGTCACAGGTGGATTAGAAACAACAATTTCCAAAGGTAAATTACCTAAATTATCGATACACACAGGATGGACCATATGAAATTTGGGATGAATGTATTTGGTTCACTCCTACTAGTGGTCAACTCACTAAAAGGTCACTCTCTGTTGGGAACAAACCAATCACACCTGTGATACATGGCCTAATAACAGCCGACCTATGGGAAAAATTTGCTGTTATATGTGTTCTGATATCATAGTCTTAAAAAAGTACTGATTGCTTTGGGACTGACTGGGATAGACAGCCCAGGACGCTTTGGTTAGTCCCTAATGGTGCTCAGTGGCTATGCGGCTCCAATTTATGGCCTTGGCTGCCACCTAAATGGATTGCACGATGCACACTAGGCTTTAGCTGGATGCAGGGTAGAACTACATTTACTACATCTCCTCCTGCTAACCTACCCAACAGCAGCAGCGCTGAACCAGGTCTGTCTTCCACTGGTATGACCATCTTTCCGCAATTTTCCTTCCCCAATTAGGTATCAAAAGTGTCGTATTGCACATGGAAGTCCTAAACAAATTTATTATGAAGGCATTAAATGACGCACAACATAGCATTTTGCTGCTCAATTTAGAAGTATCCCAAATGTGTAAGGCAGTCCTCCAAATCCAAATGGCACTGGATGTCT
Source organism: Equus asinus (assembly GCF_041296235.1). Lineage (NCBI taxonomy): Eukaryota > Metazoa > Chordata > Mammalia > Perissodactyla > Equidae > Equus > Equus asinus. Next base: position 42,340,046 of record NC_091816.1, on the reverse strand, counting down.
TGACAGCAGCACAAGGGGGCACCTATGCCATTATAAAAACTGAATGTTGTGTCTATATTCCTGACTACTGTCAAAATATTTCTGGCTTCCTATCCCAACCACCAAATTAAATCCATGTCTTATCAACCCTAACTCTAAACGATTTGTTGAACTCCAAGTCAGGACCAGGTTTCTGCACTACTTCAATACTTTATACATTGGGTTAAACATACTGCTTGTATTTCTTACTATAGTTTGTTGTCTGTTTCATGTTTGTCTTCTGCATGTGAAAAAGTTTCACCTCCTGGACCACCTCTCGTCAAATGATTCTCTTGTCTCCAGAGGCTCTGTATACCTTGTCAGCCTTGAACTCCACAGGTGAAGCCTTCCAGTCCACTGAACTTCCTACCTGTACCTATGACCCCATTTAGGGACAGCTCTGCGACCTTGTACAGCCATAAGTAGTTACAGAAGACTGACCATCGTCCATATCCCCAAACCTCTCCAGTCCAAATGGGTTCAGGGGGTGTTTATGATGTGGATTAAAGCTGCCCAAGCTAGAGAAGCCCAAGGTGATCTGGCCTACATGCTAAACTATATGAGCCAGTGGAATTAGAGCTGACTCAGTGAGAGAAGCCCAGGGCATCAACACGTACATGCTTATCTATATTGCCATATCCGTATCTAAAGTTATATGACTGCACAATGACCAGACCCCATCTGCACTGAAATCATTTAAAGACATTTTACCACATCATTTCTTTTTCCAGTAAAAATAAATCATGTACCCATGACTTATAAAACTAGCCCTAACCCTCAACTCAGGGCAGCAGCAGGAGATTTGACTGATCATGGGTCCCATCCCCAGGGAGCAGCAGCAACACTTCACTACCCATGGGTCCTGTCCCCATGCTATCCTGTACTATTCTCTAAATAAAAGAGCACCAATGCCAGACCTTGAATATCCGAGAAATCTTCATTCGAGTCTTCAGCTCGCCAAGCCAATATCAACAATTATAACATGGAAAACAAAAAACCGTCCCATAAAATGGAAGACACACAGAAATCACACCTGAATAATCCACAATGAAAGATGTCCGTTTTAGAAATACCCTGAACGTTCGAAAGACAGAGAAAGGCACAAACCTCAAAGCTGCAGTAAATGTCAAACCTAGGCTAAATGGTAAGGGTGAGTTATGAGACTGCTAAAATGGGGCTCTGAAAACCTGTGTCAATGAAGTTTGCTGTCATAGCAGAGACCCAATTCTGAGAAATCCTCCGACATCACAGTGGAGAAGAAAAACAAACTGGCTTCGTCTACACAGTGCAAGATTTGTCCCAAATAGCATATTCAACTCACATTCCACATCAAATGCAGGTTTCCAATGGAACATGAAAGGTGCTGGCCAGTGGTGCAGTGGTGAAGTCCACAAATTCTGGATCGGCACCCAGGGCAGACCATGCAGAATGCTGGATGTGAACCTCCTCACAGATGGTCCAGATATTCTGGGGCAGGCGTCCAAGGTAGTGTAGAGGTAGATGGGAAGCAACATCAGACAGCGTCATTCTTGCCCAGCTAATACAGCAGCATAGCCACCAGATGTGAGCACAGCCATAAACATCTGCCAAAACAAAACCAATGAAAAGTTTCAAAGAATAGGAAAACTGAACCTCTGGAAAAAAAACATGCAAGTAAGAAGAAGAAGATTTCTAGGAATAAGCTTAGACAAACAGGTGCAAGCTATGGAAACCAAAAAGTAGCAAAGCTTTAGGGAAAGAAATTCCAGAAAACACAAGGAAACAGAAGGGTATTCCATGCTCTAGGAATGTAAGATCTAAAACACCTGAAACGTCCGTAATGGATAAAGCAATCTCTGGATTGCATGGAATCCCAGTCAAATTTACAGCAATCTTTCCCACAGAAATAGAAGAGAAAATCCTAAAGTCTCTATCCAGCAACAAGGGACCCTGAATACCCAAAGGAATTCTGAGGAGAATGAACAAAGCAGGATGTATCACACTTTGATTTCAACATATAGGACGAATATCTTGGTACCGAACCAGCACAGCCTGGTCCCAAAAACAGGCACAGAGACCAAGGGAACAGAATGCAGAACTCAAGGGTCAACTCACACATATATGGACAGGACGTTTACAATGAGGAAGGCAAGAGGAGACAGTGGAGAAAGGAGAGTCTCTAAAATAAATGGTGCTGGGAATACTGCACAGCCATATGTAACACAATAAGAGTAGATAATGATGTTACACCAGGCACACACACCGCCTCGAAATGGATTAAAGCCTTCAACGGAAGTCTTGAAACAGTGAAACTTCTAGGAGAAAACACAGGCAGTTTGCTCTTTGCCATCTGGGGTAGCCGCCTATTTGGAAGAAGCATGTGTGACTGGGCAAGGGCAACAAAGAAAAGAAGAAAGAAGCAGGACTACATCCAACGTAGAAGCTTCTGTCCAGCCGGGGAAACCGTCCACTCAATGCAAAGACAGCACAACAACAGGGAGAGGATGTTTCAAACCACACATCTGAGAAGGGCTGAATAGCCAAAAGACGCAATGACCACACACGTCTCCATAAGAGAAAAAACAAGCCCATTAAAACCTGGGCAGAAGATGGAAACAGAGATTAACCCCAAGAGACAGAAAGGTGGCCAACAGCTGTACGAACACATGTTCAACACCATTAAGTATAAGGCCAAGGCAAAATCCTCACGGCAATGAGATGACAGCTCCCTGTGTTCAGAATGGCTATAAGGAACAAAACAGGAAACAAGTGTCAGAGAGAAGGTGGAGAGATGGGAAGAGTCCTGCACCTCTGGTGGGAGTGCAAACCGGTGAGGGCACTAGGCATAGCCATGTGAAATTGCCTCAGAAATTTCCAAATCCATCTACCATATTATCCAGCTATTCCTCTCCAGCGTGTTTATCCAAAGAAATGTGAAACACTAATGCACACAGATCCATGCCCCACTATGTTCACCACAGCCTTACTCCCAATATCCAAGACTTGGAAGCCGCCCTGGTGCCCATCAAAGGACCAATGGAGAAGGAAGTTGGGCTATATCCACACAAAGGCAAAACACTCAGCTGTAAGAAACAGTGCAGTCCAGCGATTTGTGACAGCAGAATCACTCCTGAGGGTGGGAGGGGAACTGAAACAATCCCAAGGGAGAAATCAAATACCATCGCATCTCACTTACAAGGAGAAGATTAAAATAAGGACCAACAAACAGGTAGAACGTGATATGGGATTGGTGGTTCCCAGAGGGAACGGGTGGCAGTGGACGGTGGGAGAAAGAGTTGATTAGGCACAAGTGTGGGGTGTGGGCCTGCAATTAGGCTTACTGTGGGGAAGAAGATGTAGCATACACAGAAGTCTAAATCTATGAGGATGTAAATCTGAAAGCTGTAGGATTTTCTAATGCTAGGTTATGGAAATCAATTCACCTAAAATCAAAACTCCATAAAGGCAAGCAGGTTTAAGGGATAAAGTTTGCAGGCTGAAAGAGTTTAGAGATTATGAACTTCAAAGGATTGATAATCACCTCGAAATGTTTAATGATGCTACAGAAAGGTAGACCATTGCAAAGAGATGAAGAGGAACACTACCAACAGAACATGACCCGTGCTAAACTCCTGAGCCAACTGAAAATGTTGCTGTCCACGATGTTACTGCTAATTACCTTAACGAATAAACAATGCAGACCAACATCTTCCCAAGTTCAAGCCAAAGGTAGGTCCAAAAGTCCACTTCAGGGCCAGCCCTCTGGTGTAGTGGGTAAGTGTCCGTGTTCCACTTGGGCAGCCTGGGACTGGCAGGCTGGCATCGCAGGTGCAGATCCGATTAGGAGCATTAGGAAATATAGATTTCAAGGTATGGTGCCGACAGAGATCATGAAGAAGTAGAAATTGTGAGGATACCTTATGAATACACACCAGGAAATGAACCATGAGAATATTACAATCTATGAACACATCAGGAACACTTCCCCAAATGATGAAGGAAGGAAAACATCTGACCTGCCAAGGTGGAAACACCAGACTGCTATGAGTTGACATGATCATTGCTCATCAGAGGATTGCTTGGGTAACTTCAGCTTTGCAGGGACTCCAGGACTTTCTGTGGGGAAAGTCCACACATTTGGCCACATCCACAGAAGATAAGAGATAAATCCCAGGACTATCTTAAAGGAAAGAAACCACTGTCTAGAAGGAATGTACTAGAACTTTCAAGGTTCGAGGGTAAAGTTAGAAACCGACAAGAAGTCCAGAAAAAGGAAAACTATCACACCTGGAAAGGGGGAGTCGCCAGACTGGTATGAGATGGCTCTGAAACACTGTGTGCATGGAGGTTGTCAGGACAACTTAGAATTCTGAGCGTGTTTATGACATCACGGTGACTACGTCACCAAAGTTGGCCATAGGTTTCCAGCTCTAGGATTGGACTGGGCTAGGATATTCAAGTGAGAGGTACACAGAAACAGCTTTTCCAAACACAAACCGAACACAGAAACTTGAAGACATCAAAGAGACGCTAATTCAAGGGATGAGAAAGGAATCATTGGGAAGAAGAGACAATAGAGGGTCAAGTACTCAGAGGACAACATTGTCATCTACGGAAGTCTGGGGAGGCCATGCCGATTCAAGGTGGAAATGTGTTCTTAAAAACGAGGCCGGACCCGGGGCTTATCAGACCTACGTTGCCCTTCTGCCTTACCCATAATACAAAGTCAAGAATGATCAATTGAGGACATTGAAGAGAAGAATCGAGGCCTCCTTTCCTATGCCCCTAGCATTCTTGAAGAGAATTCTCAATTCCCACAGCTCTCAAGTCATGGGGGCCCACTGGGTATATGCCAATATGTCACAAGAGAGCTCATTGAAGCCTTGAAGGAATGGACCCCTGCCATGCTTGGGTATGTCTCTTGGTTTGGAGGGGCTCTAGAAGTGTGCTGAAAAGTACCCTTTTGCAGAGGGCTTCCATCCTTTGTGAAGGCCGGCCTCTCAGGCTACAGGGCTCAGTGGGATCAGTGAGATTCTCTCCCCATATCTCTTACGGTAGAAGGAGTATTGATTATGTGTTTCCATACCACATGTAGAGAGGATGACAGAAAATTAGAACATTACCATTATACTTAAAGAAAAATAAACATGCCACAGCTGAGGATGTAAATTAAACAAATAACAAACCCTGTAGAAATAAAGTAAGCCAGTATCTAGACGTAATCTAGTGGAAAGTTCAAGGATCAGTGGTCAAGCTCGAAACTTCCCAAATCCAGAAAAGGGACAGAAGGTCTCTCACCTGCAGAGAGGAATTCATCAGATTCATCTAATTTGTGTCAGAACCATTGGGCCCGTGAAAGTGGTTGCCACGATAACCTTGAACCTGGAGTTTATCATCTCAGAATGTCAAACGAACCAAGATGACCTCGTGTAGTCAGTGCTCAGTTGGATCTAGGCTAGGATAGCAAAGATTCCCTCAAGTGAATGATGGAAATTCCAGGACAACACCCAACAATCACGAAAGGACTGACACCTTGGCCTACAGAACATATGGTGATTAAAGAAATACAAAATTCCTAAAATGGAGTGCAGATCGCACTGATAGGCATGTCAAAGGACAAGCTCATAAAGAACATGACGATTAGACCATGGAAAAGAAAACAGGGTCCCATAAAATGGAAGGCCCACAGAAATCACACCTCAATAATCCACAGTGAAAGATGTCAGTCCTTAGACAGACTCTGCTTGAACGATTGAAAGTCCGGGAAAGTCACAACGCCAAAAACTGCAGGGAAGGTCTAACCTGGCCTAACTGGGAAGGGTGAGTTATGAGACTGCTCCACGCGTGCTGTGAAACCCTGTGTCCACCAAGCTAGACTGGACAGAGGAGACACGATTCTGAAAAATCCTCCGACATCACAGTGGGCCACAGAAACAACCTGGCCTCATCTACACAGGGCCAGAGTTGGGTTCAAGTAGCATATTCAAGTCACATTCCACTCAACCGCTGGTTGCCAATGCAGCACGAAAGGGTCCAGCCAGTGGGCCAGCGGTGAAGTCCACGTGTTCTGGGTCGGCAGGCCAGGGTCCGCCACGTGGAATCCTGGGGGTGAGCCTCCTCAATGCTCGTCCAGCCATTCTGGGTCAGGCGTGCGAGCTAGTGTAGAGGCAGATGGGAAGCGATGCTAGACAGCGCCACTCTTCCTCAGCAAAGAGAGCAGCACAGCCAGCAGATTTGAGCACAGCCATAAACTTCTGCCAAACATAACCAATTAAAAGTTGCAAAGAATAGAAAAGCTGAACCTCAAAAAAAACCCATGCCAGTGAGAAGAAAATGATATCTGCGAATAACCTTGGACAAACAGGAGAAAGTGATGGAAACCAAAAACTAGCAAAGTTTTGGGGAAAGAAAATACACAAGACACAAGGAAATGCAAGGCTATTCCGTGCCCTTCGAATGCAACAACGGACACACTTGAAACGTCCATACGGCATAAAGCTGACAAATAAAAATGGGAAGCAATTGGATATGTTGGACTATATGAAGAAGCCATTTGGTATAAACCTAATTCGGCCTGATTTTGTTTTTTCCAAAAGGGCCTGACTATGGCTATTTAGCACGCATTGCATATCTGCTTAGATATTTCCTATGGCCCTTGAGATAAAGGTGAAACTTCCCCCCACATTAGCATTTCTTTAGGGATAAGCATTTCTCCCTAGGCTAGGAACTGATTGCTGCACTCACCTTTGACCACCCAGCTCACCTGTGACCAGTCAGCTGGAGACAACAGACTGCCACACTACTGGGTTCACTGAGACAGATGACCTACCTGCTATTTCCATCAATCGCTGTGCCAACAGAGCAGTCTTGCGACTATTGTAAATGGGACATTTCAATCCTATGTGAAACATCCTCTATGAGGGGAATACAACCAGTCTGTGCACCCCACTTCTCTGATGCTCTTTCTTCCTTTGGGTAGAAAGGCCCCGGGTTATAATCCTCAGATTGAAGCTCAGAATAAACTCCCCCAAATTTTCATTTACAGATTGGTTATGGATTATTTTTGTCGACAAAGCAATGTCTGGATTCCATGCAGTCCCAGTCAAAGTTGCAGCAATCTTTCCCACAGAAATAGAAGAGAGAATCCTAAAGTTTCTATCCAGCAACAAAGGACCCTGAATAGCAAAAGGAATCCTGGGGAAAACGAACAAAGCAGCAATTATCACACTTTCTTACTTGCACATGTAGGACGAAGAGCTAGGTACCAAAACAGCACAGCCTGGCCTGCAAAGGAGGCACACAGCTGCATGGAACAGAATCGAGAGCCCAGAAATGAACTCACACATCTATGGACAGCCATTTTCGACCAGGGAGTCAAGAGGAGAAAGCGGAGAAAAGAGACTCTAGACAGGAAATGGTGCTGGAAAGACTGCACAGCCAGATGTAACACAATGAGAGTAGACCGTGATGTTACACCAGGCACACACACCATCTCGAAATGGATTAAGGCCTTGAATGGAAGACGTGAAACCGTGACACTTCGAGGAGAAAATGCAGGCAGCTTGTTCTTTGCCATCTGGCTTGGCCACCTATTTGGAAGAAGCATGTGTGACTGAGCAAGGGCAACAAAGGAAACAAGAAACAAGCGGGACTCCATCCAACACAGAAGCTTCTGCCCCGCCAACGACACCATCAACTCAGTGCAATGACGTCACAACAACTGCAACAGCAGGTTTGCAAACCACACATCGGAGAAGGGGTGAATAGCCAAAAGATCCAATGAAGTCATACGTCTCCACAGGAGAAAAATCAAAGAGCCAAATAAATCCTGGGCAAAAGATGGAAACAGACAGCTCTCCCAGGAAGACAGAAAGATGGCCAACAGGCTGTATGAAAACATGCTCATCATCATTAATTCTCTGCTCAATGCAAATACGAACGGCACTGAGATAGCTCACAGTGGTCAAACTGGCTATAAGGATGAAGACAGGAACCAAAAAGTTTCAGAGAGGAGGTGGAGAGAAGGGAAGCCTCCTGCACTGCTGGTGGGAGTGTAAACCGGTGCAGCCACTACGCAAAGTGGTGTGGAATTGCCTCAGAATTTTCAGAATCCATCTACCACATGATCCAGGTATTCCTCTGTGGCATATATATCCAAAGATCTTGGAAACACTAATGCACAGAGATCCATGCACCGCTGTGCTCACCACAACCTTACTCCCGATATCGAAGACAGGGAAGCCTCCCTGGTGCCCATCAAGGGACGAATGGACAAGAAAGATGGGCTATCGCCACACAACGGCATAGCACTCAGCTGCAGGAACAGATGCATTCCAGCCATTTGTGACCAACAGAATGTCTCCTGAGGGTTTTAGGGGAATGGAAACAAGCCCCAGAGGGAAGGTCAAATACCATAGGGTCTCACTTACAAGGAGAAGAGGAAAAAAAGGACCAAGAAACAGGTAGCACGTGACATGGGATTTCTGGTTCCCAGAGGGAAAGGTGGCGGGGCCCAGAGGGAGAAATAGTTGATTTGACACAAGTGTGTGGTGAGGGCCTCTAATTAGACTTACGGTGGTGAAGATGATGTAACGTACACAGAAGTCTAAATCTATGAGGATGTAGATCTGAAAGGTATAGGATGTTATAATGCTGGGTTATGGCAAACAATTCACGTAAAATCAAAACTCCCAAAAGACGTTAAGGTTCACGGCTTAACGCTTTGGAGTCTGTAAGAATTTAGAGAAGATGAACTTCGAAGGATTGTTAATCACCGCAAAATGCTTAAGGACACTACAGAAAGGTAGACCATTGCAAGGAGATGAAGAGGAACACTACCAAGAGAACGTGTTCCATGCTAAACTCATGAACCAGCGGAAAATGCTACCGTCCATGATGTTACTAACCGCCTTCACGAATGATCGAAGCAGGCCAACATCTTCCCAAGATCAGGCCAAAGTTTTGTCCAAAAGCCCAATTCAGGGTCGGCCCTGTGGTGTAGCAGGTAAGTGCCCAAGTTCTGATTGGGCGGCTCGGGCTTCACCTGCTATCATCAGGGTTGCAGATCAGATTACTAGCATTAGGAAAAACAGATTTCACAGTATGGTGGGCACAGAGATCATAAAGAAGTAGAAATTCTGAGGAGGCATTTTCAATACACACCAGAAAATGGACACTGAGAATATTACAACCTATGCATGCATAAGGTACAATTTCCCAAATGATGAAGGAAGGAAAACATGTGACCTGCCCAGGTGGAATTGTCAGACTCCTAGGAGATGACACACTCATTGCGCATCAGAGAATTGCCTGGGCAAATTCAACTTGGGAGGAGCTCCAGGAATTTCTCTGGGGAAGGTCCACCCGTTTGGCCACATCCACAAAAGATAAGAGAGAAAACCGGGGATAATCTTCATGGAAAGAAACCCGTGTCTAGAGGGAATGTTGTAGACCTTTCAAAGTTCAAGTAGAAAGTTAGAAACCGACAAGAAATCCAGAACTTGGAAAACTATCCTACTTGGAAAACAGGAGTAGTCAGACTGGTATGAGATGGCTCGGAAACACTGAGTGCATGGAGGTTGTCAGTACAACTTAGAATTCTGAGGGTGTTTATGACATCACGGTGAACATGTCACCCAAGATGGCCACATGTTTACAGTCCAAGGATTGGCTTAGGCTAGGAGAATCAAGTGAGAGATACCCAGAAACAGCTTTTCCAAACAGAAACCGGGCACAGAAACTTGAAGAGACCAAAGAGACGCTGATCCAAGGCATGAGAAAGGAATCATTGTGATGATACCTCATGCTTTCTTCGTTTTCTTCCATTCCAAGAGCACTGAATTCCCTTCCGTTTCCTTGTGTCCTCTGGAATTTCTTTCCCAAAGGTTTCCTATTTCTCGGTTTACATAGCTTTCACCTGTTTTGTGCAGGTTATCCCTAGATTACTTGTTTTTCTTTCTAGCATGCTTTTTTGTTTTTTGAGGTTCAGTTTTTCTATCATTTGCAACTTTTAATTGGTTTTGTTTAGGCAGATGTTTACTGCTGTGCTCATATCTGCTGGCAACGCTGCCGTATTTGCTGAGGAAGACTGGCCCTGTCTAACGTCGCTTCCCATCTGCCTCTACACTACCTCGGACGCCTGCCCCAGAAAGGCTGCACGAGCGGTGAGGAGGCTCACCCCCAGAATTCCATAAGGCCAACCACACGCTGCCGACACAGAACACGCGGACGTCACCTATGCAACACTGGCCGGCCCCTTTCGTGTTCCATTGGCAACCTGCAGTTGAGTGGAATGTGACTTGAATATGCTACTTGAGCCCAAATCTGGTCCAGTGTAGACGAGGCCAGGTTGTTTTTCCGGTCCACTGGGATTTGTCAGAATTGGGTCTCTGCTGTCCCAGCAAGCATCATGGACACAGGGTTTCAGAGCCAGCTTGGAGCAGTCTGAGAACTCACCCTTCCCAGTTAGCCCAGGTTTGACATTCACTGCAAATTTGGGGGTTGTGAATTTCTCGGACTTTTAAACATTCAAGCAGACTCTTTGTAAACACTGACTTCATTCACTGTGGAGTATTCAGGTGTGATTTCTGTTTGCCTTCCATTTTCTGGGAGCTTGTTTTCTTTCCTTAGTCTAATCGTAGTGGTCTTTCTGATCTCTCTCCCTTCGATATGCTTATCAGTGGGTTCTCCTTCATTCTAGGTTAGGAATTCTGTATTTTTTTAATCACCATATGTTCTGTAGGCCGACGTGTGGGTGCTTTGGTGATTGTTGGATGTTGTCTTTGAATTTCCATCTGTCAGTTGAAGGAATCTTTGCTATCCTAGCTTACGTCCAGCTGAGAACTGAGGACACGTGTCCATCTTGGTTCATTTGACATTATGAGATGAGAAACTCCAGGTTACACCTTGTCCTGGCAACCACCTTCACGGACACAATGGTTCCGAGACAAATTCGATGAGTCTGATGAATTCCTCTCTCCAGGTGAGAAATCCTTCCGTCTCTTTCCCTGGATTTGGGAAGTTTCGACGTTCAGCCCTGAACCTTAAACGCTCCCCTAGATTACATCTAGATACTGGCTTACTTTATTTCTACAGAGTCTGTTACTGTTTGATTGACATCCTCAGCTCTGGCGTGTGTATTTTACTTTAAATATCATGGTAATGTTCTAGTTTTCAGTCAACCTCCTTCCATATGGTGTCAAAACACAGAATCAGTACTCCTTCTACGGCAAGAGATGGGGGAGTTAATTTCATTGGAGCCCAACTGAGCACTGTAGCCTGGGAGGGCAGCCTTCACACAGCAATGAAGCCCTCTGGAAAAGGGTGCTTTTCAGCACACTTCTAGAGCCCTTCCAAACCAAGCTACATACCCCAAGCATGACAGGCGTCCATGCCTTCAAGGCTTCAAAGAGATCTCTTGGGAAAGCTTAGCATGTAGCCAGTGGGCCCCCGTGAGGCCAGAGCTATGCAAAGGTAGAGTTCTCTTCAAAGGATGTTAGGGGCCTATGAAAGGAGTCCTCGATTCTTCTCTTCAACGTCCCCAAGAGATCATTCTGTACTTTGGATTATGAGTAAGGCAGAAGGACAATGTAGGTCTGATAAGCCCCAAGTCTGGCCTCTTGTTTCAAATCAAGTTCCAAGATTGAATCTGCACGACCTCACCATCTACTTGAGTAGGTGACAATGTTCTCCTCTCAGTGCTTGTCCATCTATTATCGCTTGTTCCCAATGATTCCTTTCTTCTCCCTTGAATCAGAGTCTGTTTGATCCTTTCAAGTTTTTGTTTGGAAAAGCTGTTTCTGGGTATCTCTCACTTGAGTGTCCTAGACTAGGCCAATCCTCGGACTGTAAACATGTGGCCATCTTGGGTGACATGTTCACCGTGATGTCATAAACACCCTCAGATTCTAAGTTGTCCTGACAACCTCAATGCACACAGTGTTTCAGAGCCATCTCATCCCAATCTGACTAGTCCCCCTTTCCAGGTAGGATAGTTTTCCTTGCTCTGGATTTCTTGTCGGTTTCTAACTTTCTCCAAGGACTTGAAGGGTCTCCTATGTTCCCTCTAGACACCGGTTTCTTTCCTTTAAGCTTATCCCGGGTTTTATCTCTTATCTTTTGTGGATATGGCCAAAAGGGAGAACGTCCGGGAGGCCCTCTCATGTTGAAGTTGCCCAGGCATTCCCCTGATGCACACTGATTGTGTGATCTCCTAGCAGTCTGACAATTCCACCTTGGCAGGTCTCATGTTGTCCTTCCTTCATCATTTGGGGAAGTGTACCTGATGCGTTCATAGATTGTAATATTCTCCTGGATCTTTTTCTGGTGCGTACTGATAAGGTCTCCTCACCATTTCTACTTCTTTATGATCTCTGTGACCACCAGACCTTGAAATCTGTATTTCCTAATGCTAGTAATCTGATACCCAAGTGTGATGCTAGACGGTGAAGCCCAGGCCGCTCAGGCGGATGTGGGCACTTACCTGCTACACCACAGCCCGGCCCCAAATTGGGCTTTTGGACCAACCTTTGGCCTGAATTTGGGAAGATGTTGGCCTGCTTCGATCATTCGTGAAGGGAAGCGGTAGTAACATCAGGGTCAGTAACATTTTCCGTTGATTCATGATTTGGCTCGGACCATGTTCTCTTGCTAGTATTCCTCTTCATCTCTTTGCAAAGGTCTACCTTTCTGTATCATCATTAAGCATTTGGAGGCGATTGCTAATCCTTGGATGTTCATCTTCTCTAATCTCTTTCAGCCTCCAAAGCCTTAGGCCGTAAATCTGTACCCCTTTTTGGTGTTTTGATTGTATGTGAATTGATTTCCTTAACCCTGCATTCTAGCATCCTATAGCTTTCAAATCTACATCCTCATAGATTTAGACTTCTGTGTAGGCTACATCATCTTCACCAGTGTAAGCCTAATTACAGGCCCTCACCACACACTAGTGCCTAATCACCTCTTTGTCCCTCCGTCCCCCTCCCCCATTTCCCTCTGGGAACTGCCAATCCTATGTCACGTGCTACCTGTTTGTTGGTCCATTTTTCCTCTTCTCCTTGTACGTGAGATCCTGTGGTATTTGACCTTACCCCAGGGCTGGTTTCACTTCCCCTGATACCCTCAGAAGCCATTCAGGTGGTCACAAATGGCTGTACTGCATCTGTTCCTACAGCTGAGTGCTATGCCATTGTGTGGCTATAGCCCATCTTCCTTCTCCATTCGTCCCTTGATGGGCACCAGGGAGGCTTCCAAATGTTGCATATTGGGAGTAGGGCTGTGGGGAATACAGCGATGCAAGGATCTCTGTGCATTAGTGTTTCGAAGATCTTTGGATATATACGCCACAGAGGAATACCTGGATCATGTGGTAGATGGATTCTGAAAATTCTGAGGCAATTCCACACCACTTCGCGTACTGGCTGCACCGGTTTACACTCCCACCAGCAGTGCAGGAGGCTTCCCTTCTCTCCACCTCCTCTCTGAAACTTGTTGGTTCCTGTCTTCATCCTTATAGCTATTCTGACCACTGTGAGCTGCTATCTCAGTGCCATTCGTATTTGCATTGAGCAGAGACTTAATGATGATGAGCATGTTTTCATACAACCTGTTGTCCATCTTTCTATCTTCCTGGGAGAGCTGTCTGTTTCCATCTTTTGCCCTGGTTTTATTGGGCTCGCTGTTTTGTTTCCTGTGAAGACATATGAGTTCATTGGATCTTATGGTTGTTCACCTCTTCTCCGATGTGCGGTTTGCAAACATCTGCTGTCAGTTGTTGCACAGTCTTTGCATTCAGTCGATGGTGTCATTGGCTGGGCAAAAGCTTCTGCATTCGATGGAGTCCCGCTTGTTTCTTGTTTCCTTTGTTGCCCTTGCCCGGTCACACATGCTTCTTCCAAACAGGTGGCTAAGCCAGATGGCAAAGAGCAAGCTGCCTGCGTTTTCTCCTAGAAGCTGCACGTTTTCATGTCTTCCATTCAAGGCTTTAATCCATTTCGAGGTGGTGTGTGTCCCTGGTGTAACATCAAGGTCTACTCTCACAGTGTTCCATGTGGCTGTGCTGTCTTCCCAGCACCATTTCTTGTCGAGACTCTCCTTTCTCTGCTATCTTCTCTTGGCTCCCTGGTCGAAAATGGGCTTTCCATATGTGTGTCAGTTGACCTCTGGGCTCTCGATTCTGTCCCAGGGGTCTGTGTGCCTCTTTTGGGCGCCAGGCTGTGCTGTTTCCATACCTAGCACTTACTCCTATATCTGGAAATCAATAAGTGTGATGCCAGCTGCTTTGTCCGTTTTCCTCAGTACTCCTTTGGTTATTCAGTGTCCTTTGTTGCTGGATAGAAACTCTAGGATTCTGTCTTCCATTTCTGTGGGAAATAGTGCTGCGACTTTGACTGGGACTGCATGGAATCCAGAGATGGCTTTATGCGGTATGGACGCTTCAAGTGTGTTAGTTCTTCCATTCGAAGAACACGGAATAGCCTTCCGTCTCCTTTTGTTTTCTGGAGTTTCTTCCCCAGAATCTTTGCTGGATTTCGGTTTCCATGCCTTTCTCCTGTTTGGCCAAGGTTATTGCTAGACATCTTTTACTTCTTACTGGCATGCTTTCTTTTGTGAGGTTCAATTTTTCAACTCTTTGCAACTTTCTATTGGCTTTGTTTTGGCAGAAGTTTATGGTTGTGCTCACATCTGCGGGCCGTGCTGTTGTATTTGCTGTGGAAGAGTGGAGCTGTCTAATGTCGCTTCCCATCTACCTCTACACTACCTCACACATCTGCCCCAGAATGGCTGGACGAGCCGTGAGGATGCTCACCTGCAGGATTCCATGTGGCTGAAGCCGGGCTCCCAAACCAGAATGCGCGGACTTCACCACTTCCCCACTGGCCGGCCTCTTTCGTGTTCCATTGGCAACCTGCAGTTGAGTGGGATGTGACTTGAATATGCTACTTGAGCCCACCTCTGGCCCTGTGTAGATGAGGCCAGCTTCTTTTTCTGGCCCTCTGTGATGTCGGAGGATTTGTCAGAATCGTGTGTCTGCTGTCCTGCCTAGCCTCGTGGATGCAGGCTTTCAGAGCCCACCTGGAGCAGTCCCATAACTCACCCTTCCCAGTTAGTCCAGGTTTGACCTTCGCTGCAGTTTTTGGCGTTGTGACCTTCTCGGACTTTCAAACGTCCAGTCAGAGTCTGTCTAATGACTGAAGTCTTTCACTGTGGATTATTCAGATGCGATTTCTATTGACCTTCCATTTTCATGGAGTTTTTCCTATTTTCCAAAGTCTAATCGTTATGGTCTTTCTGACCTATCTCTCTTCAATATGCTTATCAGTCCGTTCTCCTCCATTGCAAGCTATGACTTTTGTATTTCTGTAATCACCATATGTTCTGTATGCCGAGGTCTGAGTCTTTTCGTGATTGTTGCGTGTTGTCTTGGAATTTCCATCGGTCACCTGTAGGAAACTGCTATCCTGGCCGAGGTGACACTGAGCCCTGAGAACACGTGGTCGTCTTGGTTGCTTTGACATTCTGAGATCAGAAACTCCAGATTCGAGGTTGTGCTGGCAACCGCCTTCACGGACATTATGTTTCCGAGACATATTAGAGAAATCTGATGAACTCTGCTCCAGGTAAGATACTTTTCTGTCTCATTTCTGGATTTGGGAAGTTTCCAACTTTATTCCCGATCCTTGAGTGTTCCACTAGATTACGTCTAGATGCTGGCTTACTATATTTCTATAGAGTGTTTTACTTGTTCGATTTACATCCTCAGCTCTGGCATGTTTATTTTTCTATAAACATAATTGTAATGTTCTAATTTTGAGCCAACCTTCTTACATATGCTGTCAATACATGATATTAATAATCATTCTACTTCAAGAGATACGGGGAGAGAATTTCATTGAAGCCAAAGCAAGCATACTAGCCTGGTAGGGCAGCCCTCACAAAGCAATGAAGCCGTCTGGAATAGGGTGCTTCTCAGCACAATTCTGGAGCCCTGTCAAACAATGGGACATACACGAAGCATGACGAGGGTCCATTCCTTCAAGCGTTCAAAGAGATATCTTGTGACACATTAGCATGTAGCAAATGGGCCTCTGTAATGCCAGAGCCATGGAAAGTGAGACTTCTCTTCAATGAATGCTAGGGGCATAGGAAAGGAAGCATCAATCATTGTCTACGGTGTCCTCAGGATAACATTCTTAATTTTGGATTATGATTAAGGCAGAAGGATTATGTAGGTCTGATAAGCCCCAAGTCCAGCCTCTGGTTTCAAATCGAGTTTCAAGCTTGCATCAGCATGGCCTCCCCATACACTTGAGTAGATTACAATGTTCTCCACTCACCGCTTGTCCCCCTATTATTGCTTCCTCACAATGACTTCTTTCTTACCCCTTTAATCAGCGTGTATTCTCTCTCTTCAAGTTTCAGTGCCTGGTTTCTGTTTTTAAATTCTCTTCTGGGTATCTCTAACTTGAGTATCATAGCCTAGGTCAATCCTCAGACTATAACCATGAGGCCATCTTGGGTGACATGTTCACTGTGATGTCATAAACTCCCTCAAACTTCTAAGTTCTCCCAGCATCTTCTATGCACATGACTACTCTCCCTTTCCAGCTTGAATAGTTTTCCATTTCCTGGATTTCTTGTGGGTTTCTAACTTTATCCTTGAACTTTTAAATGTCTACTACATTCTCTCTAGACATGGTTTCTTTACTTTAAGTTTATCCTGGGTTTAATCTGTTACATTTTGTGAATATGGCCGAATGTGTAGACTTTCCCCAGTGAAAGTCCTGGAGTCCATCCAAAGTTGAAGTTGCCCACTCAAGCCTCTGATGTGCAATGATCGTGTCATCTCATGCAGTCTGCCAATTCTACCTATGCAGGTCACATCACTTCCTTCAGTCTGTATTTAGGGAAGTGTACCAGATGTGTCATAGATTGCAATATTTTCATGTTTTTTTCCTATTGCCTATCTCTAACGTATGCTCACACTTTCGACTTCTTGTGATCTCTGTACACACCATACCATGAAATCTATCTTTCCCAACGTTACTAATCTGATCAGCACCAGTGATGCGAATCCATGAATCCCAGGCCACCCAATAGGAATGTGGGCACTTACACTCCTGAACACATGGCTGGCCCTGAATTTTACTTGTGGACCCATATTTTTCCTGAACTTGGGAAGAAGATGGCCTGCTGTGATTATTCGTGAATGTAATTACTAGTAACCTCATAGACGGTAACATTTTCCCTTGGTTCATCTGTTTAGCACGGAACACATTCTCTTCATAGTATTCCCCATAATCTATTTGCAATGGTCTACTTTCTGTAGCATCATTAAGCATTTGGAGGAGATTCACAGTCCTTGGAAGTTCATCTTCTCTAATCTCTTTCAGCCTCAAATCCTTTATGCCCCAAATCAGCACGCCTTTTTGGATTTTTTCATTCCCTCTGGGAATCACCAATCCAAAGTGAAGGCTGACATCCAAAGCTAGAGTGCTCAGTTTGGCACCAGTGAAATTCTCTCCCATCTCTGGCCGTAGAAGATTATTGACTATGTGTTTTGACAGCATATGTGAGGAAGTTGGCTGAAAATTAGAACATTACACTTATATTTAATGAAAAATAAACATGCCAGAGCTTAAAGTGGAAATCAAACAAATTACAAACCCTACAGAAATAAAGTAAAGCCGTATCTAGACGTAATCTACTAGGAGGACCATTCGTGCAGGGTCAAGTTCCAGCCTTCCCAAATTTAGAAAAGAGACATAAAAATATCTCACCTGGAGACAGGAGTTCATCAGATTTCTCTAATTTGTCTCAGAAACATTATGTCCATAAGGTGGTTGCCTGGACAACCTAGAATTTGGAGTTTCTGATCTCAGAATGTCAAACCAACCAAGATCACCTCGTGTTCTCAGTGCTCAGTTGGACCTAGGCTAGGATAGCAAAGATTCCTTCAAGTGAACGATGGAAATTCAAAGGCAATGCCCAACAATCATGAAAACACTCACACATCAGCCTAGAGAACATATGGTGATTAAAGAAACACAAAATTCATAACTTGGAATGAAGGAGAACGGACTGATAAGCGTATCTATGGGAGATAGCTGAGAAAGACAATGACGAATGATGTGGATTAAGGCTGCCCCAGCTCGAAAAGCCCAAGGTTACCTGGCCTACATGTCAAAGCATATGACCCGGTGAATTTTTTTTGGTATGAATTAGAGGCGCCACAGTGAGAGAAGCCCAGGTGATGCTCACCTACATGCCTATCTATATGGCCAAATTGCTATCTAATGTTATACGACCACACAATAACCAGACTCCATCTGTACTGAAGTCATTTAATGGCTTTTTACATCATCTTTTCTTTTTCCAGTAAAAATGTCACGTACCCATGCCTTATAAAATTTGCCCTTACCCTCAACTCAGGGCAGCGGCAGGACATCTGACTGCCCATGGCTCCTTTCCCCATGCAGCAGCAGCAGCTATTCACTGCCTGTGCGTCCAGTTCCCATGCCTGCAGCTCTTCACTACCCATAGGTCCTGTCCCCATGAAGCAACTCTTTACTCCCCATGGGTCCTGTCCCTATGTTATCCTGTACCATTCTCTAAATAAAAGAGCACCTCTGCCAGGCCTTGAGAGACCAAGAAATCTTTCTTCCGACTCATCAGCTTGCTGACCCACCATCATATATTGTGGCCCCCCTGTCGGGAACTTGCTTAATTGGTTTCTGAGCCCAACTTCTGGTAAGTGCCCTTTTCTTCCTTGTGCCTCTCTCTGTTTCGAGGATGAATCTAAATTCACTTCTCCATCAGGAACTGTCTTGGATAGCTGTAAGAATCCACGTTTGCTGCCCATGGCTACTCTATGGGGCAAATCATGGCATTCAGCTTGAAGAGAATCAGTACCTTAAGCCTAAGGGCGATGTAGAGTGAATTACTCCATTCCTTCCTGACTCTATCTCTAATATACAAATTTTAGGTGGGCACGGGTCGGCCACTTAAGTCCTTAGGATAGTCAGCAATCTGCAAGACTCCCTTGGAAGGTTTCTCTTCCTAAGGTTGGATTGGGATACCTCCCATGGCACCTGACCATGCTCTGAACTGTGTGAATGTCCCAATTGGGACTCCAGTTCAAGGAAAGTACCAAAGTCTAACCTTTGGTTGCGTATGGGAAGCCCTTCTTGGAGAATGCCTCCAACACGCAATTGGGTAGAATGTCCCCCAGAGCGGCGGAAAATGCCTCACTAATTTTCTCCATCCTGTTCTCTCTTGAACTTCTCCCTTTGTCTTGGGGACCATTCACCAGGCACCTATTACTGCCAGGCAGAATAGGAAGGATGTTCACCAGTCACCTGTAACTTCCAGGCATACCAGGGAAGATATGCAATGGATGCAATGCTGGGGGACACCCCCATCACCCCTTGTTATAGGAACCCCACAGTAGGAATGACAGGTAGGATGCTGCCCCAGGTTCAGGGGGGATTTTCAAGGTAATGGACCTGTCTCTTTCATCTTTCTTAGAGTTGCAATGGCGATTTTCGTCTCCTTTTGAGCTTTGCAACAGGGAAGCAAAGAAATCTGTCAACAGTCATAGCCTCCACCCCTGGGAGCCCAAACTTGGCATTTCTGGGCCTGATCACCCCGGAAAGCCCAAGTAGGGTGCCCTCTCTTGGGGGTTGACTCATTGAGTGTTTTAGTCACCTACTGAGTTGGCTATGAGGGTAGCCGACCTGTGATTTATTCTGTGAACTGACATGCTACAGTAGTGTGCCCCTGCACGGGAACTGTTGAGTGAGTCTTCTCTTGATAACCCTCTTTGAGCGGCCATGAGGGTGAGGTCTGATGTCTTCATTTCCTTTCTTTGTTTTGCTCATCATGTCCTCTGTTCTCACCCAGTCTTGGTTAAGTTCAGGCTGGACTTGACCAGAACCTGGAAGTCTGTATAATCGGAAAACTTGAAAATCTTTTGCAAGCAACTTCATTCTCAACCCGGGTACTGGGAGCCCCGGCCTCCAGCCAGTTCAAGCCCTTTGTATGCATTCCACCCTTCTCCACTTCACTGTCAGTCTGACACTGGCTTTACTGCCGTGGGGAATGAGATAAGCATCCCTTAAGACTCATTACTCAGGGCCTTTCTAACTAATTAGAAACACTTTCAATTGTATGGGTTATGCCCCAGAAACTCCAGCTGGTAGAAAATGTGTGATGTTTCTCTCTGCCTTTCTGGTGCAGTTGGACAGGTAGATCAACCTAGAACGTCCTTCAAGTTACAGTCCAGTTTCTGAGAAATCAAGAGCAACCGTCCTTAGAAAATCCTTGCAAGACGGGAAAGACAGTTCTAGAGGCAGTTCAGATTCCACCTTGTTCCTTTACCATGAAAAGGATTATTTTCCCCCCTCTCCAGGAACTATTATCTAGCATATCACTCATTCTTAAGACTGAAAAAAAAAAAGGAGGGGAAAGGATAAATGGCCATAAGTGTGCCCTTGCAAAAAGTCTAGCATCTTGAGGGTCTTCCCCATAAGTTTTAGTAAAAAGGCTCAAAACAAAGTTTTGATTTGTAACTGGTGAGCTTTATATATTGTACCTGATTCATGGCAGTAGTTTTTAAAACAATAGTTGTACAGTCTCTGTGTATATGTGTCTATGTGTACATTATACGTGTGATATTTTAACCCCTGGATGGTCTGGCCAAAATTAAGATCTCTGTTTAGTTGGCTTAAAGTAAGTGCTTTCTTAAATTCTAAATGTAGTCGAAATTAACAGAGTGACTTTCAAAGTTAACGTGACGTGAATTAACCTTTGGTAAATGAAAACTTGTTTAAGTTTGTTGGTTTCATTGAAAATTGTCTTCTTGTCAGAGTTGTCAGTATTTGCATAGGATGCAGGCATTCAGACTCGGTTTACTAGTCATATAAGTTCATGCTGTCTGTTAAATTTGTCAGCAAAATAATAGCTTTAAATGATGACCAGTTTTGTCTAATGCCTCATGAGGTTTCCCTAGTAATCTGAACATAATTGTTGGAAGCAAATGGTTTAAATACATAAAACTCATAAAAGTGAGTACAATAACTTTTATTGTCTGTATACTTGGGGAAAAAAACAGCTTCGAAATACTTTTTGGTAACAATCTTGAGTTTTGCCAAGTTAAGTTAAATGATATAAAGATGAATATGTGGGTCACTTTTGGATAGAACCGAACACTCACACATTATTGTTAAACATATCTATGTTATCTACTTTTGGCTTCTTATTGAAGTGGCTATAAGCGTGTGGGTGTATCAAAAAGCGAGCCTTGTGTTTTATTGCGAAGTGGCATGTTTCTTAAGTTGTGAAGTGTTTAGAATGCTGATATCAAAGACATTTCATAATTGTTTACCTTTTTAGTGTTTACTAGGTCCGTTAAGCTTTAAAGGTTCTAACTAACCTATGGAACTAAAGCTACTGGAAATTACTAAGCAAAAGAGCTCTGTATTCAAGGAAGTTAAAATGTATGTTTTCAGTAAAAAAGGTATAAAGAATGGAAATATTTTTGTTTGATGGGTTAAGAAAGATAAATTGCACCTGATGTACTAGAAAGGAAAAAAGAAAGACTTTGGGACAAGTACTGAAAATGAAAAAGAAAGATGTAGAAGGTTTGTGAAGGAGGAATTCGGAAATGAGTTTTATGCCTACTCAAGTAGACTAAAGTAAGTTCAATTAAGTGAATGAGTTTGAATGTGAAACATAAGTACGTGCAGAAATTCAAATTTGGTTTTCTCTAAAAGGATACATTTTCTTGAACTTTTGATCTGCTCTTGATAAAGAGGTTATAAAAGCTGTTCCTTTGAGTAAGTCTATCTAAGAGACAAATCTGTTTTGTGAAAATAATGGCTGAGGTTACTCTTAATATTTTTGACTCTTTCTGGTATCACTTTGAATGGATACCTGAGCATTGTTTCACAGTGAGTGTTGTTTGCTATTTGAACAACACTTTAAAAACGTTTGATATGTTGTGACAAGCTTCTCCCTCAGAAATATTCAAATCCTGAATGAAGGCGTTCTTTAGACCTGGTAGACAGAAGAATGATTACTCTGAGGATTTTCAGAGGGGCCATGAGACTTCTCAAAGAAATTTGCTCTCTCTTCCTACAAGGAGGAAAATGCTAAAGTAATTTGGTTTATTTGGTCTATTAAATTAAATGGGAAACATTGTGAAATCAGTGACAATAGACTTTCTGAGCTGGTATTTGATGGGTAAATGTTATTAATATAGACGTCTCAAAATTAGATAGCATTCCTAAAATTCTGATCTGCCCTGGTTATCAGTGATAAGTTCACTTATTATCTGGCAGTATTATATGTCACAGAAGTAGTCAACTTTCTTTGCCAATTGCCCTTTTGAGTTCTTTGCCCATTTGCAGATAGTTGTTGTTTTACTCTGATGCTTTTTCCTTTTGCAAATATGTTTCAACTTCCGAGAAATTCCTGGAAAGGATTCTGACACAAAGAGTCTAAACGACAGGTTTCTGATAAACCTTCAGATTGTAAAACTGAACGGAGTAAGAAATGACAGAATTCTAACAGAAACTATGCTCATCGATCTGCTGACAGAAGATTCAGCTCAAGAATTGATTATACAGGACTGTGTGCACTGATTAGGACGATTATAAATTTTTAGGACTTCTGTTTGAAATATTGTTGAGTTTGGATGTGTTGTTTTGTTTTCTCATAATGAAGGAAATCTTTTTCTCTTTTCTCTTATGCTAACTATAACTTACAGCCATTTGGTGAAATTATACCTTTATGAGCAAAACTGAAACATTTATCTTTTTCTCCCTACCTTATCCCTCCTGAATTTGGAAACCCTTTGTGACTGAGTACGGTCATTTCGTGGCAATATTTGCGTAAGTTCCATAAGAATCTGTTCTCCTTATAACAGGACACATTGGTTCTATTACCAAGGCTTTGACTGGAATGTCATATTTGAAACACACAGGCTCAGATATGACAAGACAGCATTTCATGAACAAAGATTGGACTTTCTGGAATACAGCCACTCGGAAACACAGGCCTGGTACCTTGTTTACTGAGATTTTGGCAATCTTACCCAGTAAGTAAGCAAGCTTGCTTATCTGGCAGGTGCAAGGAACCTCCGAAAATTTGGGGAGACCTCAAAGAGAACACCACTCAAATCTGTAGGTACTGCAGGCCAAATCTGATGGCAAGTCCTTGGCTTGGCTTTTCTGGCCTCTAGAGGCCTTCACAGTTCAATCCGAGATTCCACAGGAAAGGATCCAGTGAAGCACATTATAAAAAGCCTGTATGAGCAATTACTATTCTTGCTGCTCTTATGTAAATAATTGGAGCAAGTTGTATTGAAACTACACTTGATTTTCAAACCCGGTAATCCTGATTTGGCTATCTTTTGTAAAAATGAGAGTGATTTAAGAGAGAAAAAATTATGTTTCTGTAGAAGCTATAGTAGGCATTCATGGATATTAGATTCTAGCTCTTTTCTTCCGCAATATTCATGTATTATTAATAGTAATGTCGCCTTGTGGCCATCTACCTCTGACACCTGGAAGTTCCTTGGCCACAATCAAACATTTTCCTTCAATACTACTGTCCAAATACTAACTAGATTTGCCTTGTCACACTTGGATAATACAGAACAAGTTCCAAAGGTAATGTCCCCAACTTATTACTACACACAGGATGGACAATACAAAATTTGGGATGAATATATTTGGTTCACTCCTACTAGTTGGCAACTCAGTAAAAGGCCACTTTCTTTTGGGGAAAAAGAATCACCCCTGTGATACATGGCCTTATAGCACTCGACCTATGGGAAAAAATCCCTGTTAGATGTGTTCTCATATCATAGCCTTAAAAAAAATACTGATTGGTTTCAGACTGACTGGGATACATGGCTCAACACGCATTGGTTAGCCCCTAACGGTGCTCAGTGGATATAGGGCTCCAATTTATGACCTTGGCTACCACCTGCATGGATTGGACGATGCACTCTAGGCTTTGTCTGGATGCAAGGTGGAACTATATTTATTATATCTCCTCCTGCTAACCTACCCAACTTGCAACAGCACTTGGCCAGCCCTGTCTTCCATCGGTATGACCATCTTTCCGCAATTTTCTTTCATCAGTTGGGAATCGAAAGTGTCGTCTTGCACATGGAAGTCCTAAACAAATTTAGTATGAAGACATTAAATGATACACAACATAGCATTTCGCTGCTCAATTTAGAAGTATCCCAAGTGTGTAAGGCAGTCCTCCAAATCCAAATTGATCTGGATGTATTGACAGCAGCACAAGGGGGCACCTGTGTCATTATAAAAATTGAATGTTGTGTCTATATTCCTGACTACCATCAAAATATTTCTGGCTTGGTATCCCAGCCACCAAATTAAATCCATGTCTGACCAACCCTAAATCTAAATGATTGGTTGAACTCCTAGTCAGGACAAGGTTTCTGCACTACTTCAAAACCTTATTCATTGGGTTAAACATACTGCTTGTATTTCTTATGATATTTTGTTGTCTGTTTCATTGTTTGTCTTATGCATGTCAAAAATGTTTCACTTCCTGGACCACCTCTTGTCAATGACTCTCTCATCTCCAGAGGATCTGTATAACTTGTCAGGCTTGAACTCAATGGGGCAAGCCTTCTGGTCCACTAAACTGCCTAAGTGTACCTATGGCCCCATTTAGGGACAGCTCTACGACCCTGTACAGCCAGAAGTAGTCACAGAAGACTGACCATAATCCATATCCCCAAAGATTTCCAGTCCAAATAGGTTCAGGGAGGTTTTATGATGTGGATCAGGGCTGCCCAGCTAGGGAAGCTGAAGGTGACCTGGAATATATGCCAAACTATAGGACCCAGTGGATTTTTTTACGGTATGAATTAGGGCTGCCCCAGGGCGAGAAGCCCAGGGCATTCTCACTTACATGCTGATCTATATGGCCAGATTCCTATCTAAAAATATGACAACACAATGGCCAGACCCCATCTGTACTGAAATCATTGAAATACATTTTACATCATTATTTCTTTTTCGAGTAAAAATAAGTCATATACCCATGCCTTATGAAATTAGCCCTAACCCTCCAGTCAGTGCAGCAGCAGGAGCCCTGACTACCCATGGGTCCTGTCCCCAGCCAGCAGCAGCAGTGGCTCTTCACTGCTAATGTGTCCTTTCCCCATGCTACCCTGTACTGTTCTCTCAATAAAAGAACACCAATGCAGGATCTTGAGAGTCCAAGCAATCTTTCATTCGAGTCTTCAGCTCGCTGAGCCCATATCAACGATTGTACCACGGAAAATAAAAAACGTTACCAGAAAATGGAAGGCACACAGAAATCACACATGAATAATACATAAAGGAAGATGTCAGTTTTAGACATAATCTGAACATTCGAAAGTCAGAGTAAGTCACAATCCCAAACACCCAAGCGAAAGTCAAACCTAGGCTAACTGGTAAGGGTGAGTTATGAGACTGCTAAAATCAGGCTCTGTAAGCCTCTGTCTATGAAGTTTGCATGGACAGCAGAGACACAATTCTGACAAATCCTCTGACATCACAGTGGAGAAGAAAAACAAACTGGCCTCTTCTACACAGTGCCCGAATTGGGCTCAAGTAGCATATTCAAGTCCCATTCCACTCAACTGCAGGTTGCCAATGGAACATGAAAGGTGCTGGCCCGTGGTGCAGTGGTGAAGTCTGCACGTTCTGGGTCAGCAGCCCGGGGCTGGCCATGCGGAATTCTGGGGGTGAACCTCCTCACCGCTGGTCCAGCCATTCTCGGGGAGGCATGGGAGGTAGTGTAGAGGCAGCTTGGAAGCAAGTCAGACAGCGTCAGTATTCCTCTGCAAATACAGCAGCATCGACAGCAGATCTGAGAACAGCCATAAACATCAGCCGAAACAAAACTAATGAAAACTTGAAAAGAACAGAAAAGGCGAACCTCAGGAAAAAAAAGAATAAGATCTCTAGAAATAAGCTTAGCCAAACAGGTGCAAGCTATGGAAATCGGAAACTAGCAAAACTTTGGGGAAAGAAATTCCAGAAGACACAAGCAAATGGAAGGGTATTCCATGCTATAGGAATGTAGGAACTAAAATACTTGAAACCTCCATAACGGATAAAGCAATCTCTGGATTCCATGCAATCCCAGTCAAAGTTGCAGAATCTTTCCCACAGAAATATAAGGGAGAATCCTTAAGTCTCTATCCAGCAACAAGGGACCCTGAATACCCAAAGGAATCCTGAGGAACACAAAGAAGGACATATCACATTTACTGATTTCAACATGTAGTACGAAGTGCGAAGTACCGAAATGGCACAGTCTGGTCTCAAAAACAGACACAGAGATCAACGGAAAAGAATCGAGAGCCCAGAGGTCAACTCACACATATATGGACAGCCCATTTGCAATGAGGAAGGCAAGAGGATCAGTGGAGAAAGGACAGTCTCAAGAAGAAAAAGTGCTGGAAATCTGCACAGCCATATGTGACACAATGAGAGTAGACCATGATGTTACATCAGGCTCACACACCACCTCGAATTAGATTAAAGCCTTGAATGGAAGACTTGAAACCGTGAAACTTCCAGTTGAAAACCAGGCACCTTGCTCATGGCCATGTGGCATAGCCGCATATTTGGAAGAAGCATGTGTGACTGGGCAAGGGCAACACATGAAACAAGAAACAAATGGGATTGCATCCAACGCAGAAGCTTCTGCCCAGCCGAGGAAACCATCCACTCAATGCAAAGACAGCACAACAACTGCGAGTGGATATTTCTAACCACATATCGGAGAAGGACTGAATAGCCAAAAGAGCCAACGACCGCACATGCCAACACAAGAGAAAAAACAACAAGCCCATTAAAACCTGGGCAAAAGATGGAAACAGAGTTTTACCAAATAAGATAGAAAGATGGCCAACAGCTGTATGAACACATGTTCATAATCATTACGTCTAAGGCCAATGCAAATCCAAATGGCAATGAGATAACAGCACATTGTGGTCAGAATGCCCATAAGGAACAAGACAGGAAACAACAAGTGTCGGAGAGGAGGTGGAGAGAAGGGGAAGCCTTCTGCACCATTGGTGGGAGTGAAAGCCAGTGCGGGAACTACGCAAAGCGGTGTGGAATTTCTGCAGAAATTTCAGAATCCATCTACCATATGATCCAGCTATTCCTCTGTGTCCTATTTATCTGAAGAACTTGGAAACACCAACGCATAGGAATCCCTGCACCGCTGTGCTCACCACAGCCTTAATCCTGATGTCCAGGACTTGGATATCGCCCTGGGGCCCATCAAGGGACGAATGGAGAAGGAAGATTGGCTATAGCCGCACAATGGGATAGCACTCAGCTGCAAGAAAGGGTGCAGTCCAGCCATTTGTGACACCAGAATGGCTCCTGAGGGTATGAGGGGAACTGAAAGAAGCCCCAGGGAGAAAGTCAAGTACCGTAGCATCTCACTTACAAGGAGAAGAGTAAAATAAGGAGAAACAAACCGGTAGCACATGACAAGGGATTGGTGGTTCCTAGAGAGAATCGGTGGCAGAAGGCAGTGGAAGAAAGAGTTGGTTAGGCACCAGTGTGTGGTATGGGGATGTCATTAGGCTTACGGTGGTGAAGATGATGTACCATACAAAGAAGTCTAAATCTAGGAGGTTGCAAATCTGAAAACAATAGGGTTTTATAATTCAGGGTTATGGCAATCAATTCATGTAAAATCAAAACTACAAAAAGGCAAGCAGGTTTATGGCCTAAAGCTTTGGAGGCTGAAAGCGATTAGTGAAGATGAACTTCCAAGCATTGCTAATCACCTCCAAGTGCTTAATAATGCTACAGAAAGGTAGACAGTGGCAAAGAGATGAAGAACAACTCTACCAAGAGAACATGTTCCGTGCTAAACTCAGGATCCAAAGGAAAAGGTTACCGTCCATGATGTTACTACTAATTACCTTTACAAATAATCAAAGCAGGCCAACATCTTCCCCAATTCAGGCAAAATGTTGGTCCAAGAATCCAATTCAGTGCCGGCCCTGTGGTGTACTGGGTAAGTTCCCACATTCCACTTGGGTGGTACAGGCTTCATCGGCGAGCATCACGGGTGCAGATCAGATTAGTAGCATTAGCAAATATAGATTTCACGGTATGGTGCAAACAGACATCCTAAAGAAGTAGAAATTGTGAAGAGACGTTATGAATACACATCAGAGTAAGAACCATGGGAATATTACAATCTATGAATGCATCAGGAACACCTCCCCAAATGATGAAGGAAGGAAAACATGTGACCTGCCAAGGTAGAAATGGAGATGACACGATCATTATGCATCAGAGGATTGACCAGGAAAATCAATCTCGGGAGGGACTCCAGGGCTTTCTCTGGGGAAAGTCCACCCATTTGGACTCATCCACAAATGATAAGAGATAAAACCCAGGATAATCTGAAAGGAAAGAAACTGGTGTCTAGCGGGATTGTAGTAGACCTTTCAAAGTTCGAGGATAAAGTTATAAACAGACATGGAATCCAGAACAAGGAAAACCATCCTACCTGGAAAGGGGAAGTAGTCAGACTGGTATGAGATGGTCGTGAAGAACTGTGTGCATGGAGGTTTTCAGGACAGCTTAGAATTCTGAGGGTGTTTATGACATCATGGTAAACATGTCACCCAAGATGGCCGCAGGTCTCCAGCCCGTGGATTGGCCTAGGCTTGGATACTCAAGTGACAGATACCCAGATACAGCTTTTGCAAACAGAATCTGGGCGCAGAAACGTGAAGAGATGCAAAAGACGCTAATTCAATGGATAAGAAAGGAATCATTGGGAAGCAGTGATAACAGAGGGACAAGCACTGAGAGGAGAACATTGCCATCTCCTCAAGTCGATGGGGAGGCCATGCTGATTCAAGCTTGAAACTTGACTTGAAACAAGAGGCCGGACCTTGTGCTTATCAGACCTATGTTGGCCTGCTGCCTTACTCATAATCCAAAGTCAAGAATGATCTCTTGAAGACATTGAAGAGAAGAATAGAGGCCTCGGTCCTAGGTCCCTAGTATTCTGTGAAGAGAAGTCTCACTTTCCATAGCTCTGGCGTCATAGACACCCACTGGGTACATGGTAATGTGTCACTAGGCATCTCTTTGAAGCCTGGAAGGAATGGGCCCCTGTCATGCTTGGGGTATGTCTCTTGGTTTGGAAGGACTCAGGAAGAGTGCGCAAAAGCACCGTTTTGCCAAAAGCTTTGTTACTGTGTGAAGGCTGTCCTCCAAGGCTAGAGGGCTCAGTTGAGATCAATGAGATTCTCTCCCCCATCTCTTGCCGTAGAAGGAGTATTGATTAGGTGTTTGACACCACACATAACGATGTTTGCTGAAACTTAGAACATTACAATTCTATTTAAAGGAATATAAACATGCCACAGCTGAGGAGGTAAATTAAACAAATAACAAAACCTGTGGAAATAAAGTAAGCCAGTATCTAGACGTAATCTAGTGGAGTGTTCAAGGATCAGGTGTGAAGTTCTGAACTTTGCAAATCTAGAAAAGAGACAGAAGGATCTCTCAGCTGGATAGAGGAATCCATCAGATTCATCTAATTTGTCTCGGAACCATTGTGTCTGGGAAGGTGGTTTCCAGGACAACCTCAAACATGGGGTTTCTGATCTCACAATATCGAACCAACCAAGATGACCACGTTTACTCAGTGCTCAGTTGGATCTAGGCTAGGATGGCAAAAATTCCTTGAAATGACCGATGGAAATTCAAAGACAACAGTAACGAAAGCACTCACACATCAGCCTATACAACCTATGGTGATTAAAGAAATACCAAACTCCTAACTTGAAATGAAGGAGAACACACTGATAAGCATATCGAAGGGAGATAGCTCAGACCCATGATGATTAGACTATGGAAACGAAAGCAAGCTCCCAGAAAATGGAAGGCAAACAGAAATCACACCTCAATAATCCACAGTGAATGACTTCAGTGTTTAGTTAGGGTCTGCTTGAACGTTTGAAAGTCCGATAAAGTCACAACCCCAAAACTTGCATTGAAGGTCAAACCTGGGCTAACTGGGAAGGGTGAGTTCTGAGACTGCTCCACGCGGGCTCTGAAACCCTGTGTCCCCAAAGCCTGATTGGAAAAGAGACACGATTCTGACAAATACTCTGACATCACAGTTGTCCAGAAAAAGAAGCTGGCCTCATCTACACAGGGCCAGAGTTGGGCTCACGTAACATGTTAAAGTACATTCCACTCAACTGCAGGTTGCCAATGGAACATAAAAGGGGCCAGCCAGTGGGGCAGCCGTGAAGTCCCTGCGTTCTGAGTTGGCAATCCAGGGTCGGCCACGTGGAATCCTGGGGGTGAGCCTCCTCACCGCTCATCCAGCCGTTCTGGGCCAGGTGTGCGACGCAGTGTAGAGGCATATGGGAAGCAACGTTATACCGCGCTACTCTTGCTCAGCAAATACAGCAGCATGACCAGCAGATGTGAGCACAGCCATAAACTTCTGCCAAAACTAACCAATTAAATGTTGATAAGAATAGAAAAAAGGAACAGCAAAAAAGAAAGCATGCCAGTAAAAAGAAAAAAAACATCTAAGAATAACATTGGCCAAACAGGAGAAAGCTATGTCTACCGAAATCTAGCAAAGCTTTGGGCAAAGAAATTCCACAAGACACAAGGAAACGGAAGTCTATTCCATGTTCTTTGAATGGAAGAACGAACACACTTTAAGCATCCATACCGCAAAAAGCAATGTCTGCATTCCATGTCGTCCCAGTCAAAGTTGCAGCAATCTTTCCCACAGAAATAGAAGAGAGAATACTAAAGTTTCTATGTGGCAACAAAGGACCCTGAATAGGAAGAGGAATCCTGAGGAAAACCAACAAAGCAGCATGTATCACACTTTCTGATTGCCAAATATAGGACAAAGCGCTAGGTACCGGTACAGCACAGCCTTTCTCCCAAAATAGGCACACAGACCCATGGAACAGAATTGAGCCCATCAGTCAACTGCCACATATATGGGCAGCCCATTTTCGACACGGGAGCCAAGAGGAGACAGCAGAGAAAGGAGAGACTTGAAAAGAAACAGTGCTTGGAAGACTTAATAGCCACAAGTGGCACAATGAGACTAGATCATGATGTTACACCAGGCACACATACCACATTGAAATGGATTAAAGCTTTGAATGGAAGACTTGAAACCATGAAACTTATGTGGGAAAATGCAGGCAGCTTGCTCTTTGCCATCTGGCATAGCCGCCTACTTGGAAGAAGCATGTGTGAGTGGGTAAGGGCAACAAAAGAAACAAGAAACAAGCGTGACTCCATCCAACGCAGAATCTTCTACCCGGCCAACGACTCCATCGACTCAATGCAAAGACAGCACAACAACTGCGACAGGATGTTTGCAGAACAGACATCGGAGAAGGGGTGAACAGCCATAAGATCCAGTGAACTCATACATCTTCACAGGAAAAAGAACAATGAGCCCAACCAAACCTGGGCAAAAGATGGAAACACACATTTCTCCCAGGAAGATAGAAAGATGGGCAACAGGCTGTATGAAAACATGTTCCTCATCATTAAGTCTGAGGCCAATGCAAATCCAAAGTGCAATGAGATAGCAGCTCACAGTGGTCAGAATGGCTATAAGGGTGAAGACACGAAACAACATTTTTCAGAGAGGAGGTGGAGAGAAGGGAAGCCTCCTGCACTGCAGGTGGGAGTTTGAGCCGATGCAGCCACTACACAAAGGAGTGAAAATTCAGAATGTTTCAGAATCCACCTAGCATATGATCCAGCTATTCCTCTGTGACGTATATATCCAAATATCATGGAAACAGTAATGCACAGAGATCCGTGCACTGCTGTGTGCACCACAGCCTTACTCCCGATATCCAAGACTTGGAAGCCTCCCTGATGCCCATCAAGGGACGAATGGAGAAGGAACATAGGCTATAGCCACACAGTGGCATAGCATTCAGCTGTTGGAACGGATGCAGTCCAGCCATTTGTGACCACCAGAATGGCTCCTGAGGGTACTAGAGGAACTGAAACCAGCGCCAGGGGTAAGGTCAAATACCACAGGATCTCACGTACAGGAGAAGAGGAAAAACGGACAAACAAACAGGTAGCATGTGACATGGGATTGGTAGTTCCCAGAGGAAAAGTAGGCGAGGGCCAGAGGGAGAAAGAGTTGATTAGGCACAAGTATCGTGAGAGCCTGTAATTAGCCTTACAGTGGTGAAGATGATGTAACTTACTCAGAAGTCTAAATCTATGAGGATGTAGATCTGAAAGCCATAGCATGTTAGAATGCAGGGTTACGGCAATCAATCCACATAAAATCAAAACTCCAAAAAGGGGTGCAGACTTACGGCCTAAAGCTTTGGAGGCTGAAAGAGATCAGAGAGGATGAACTTCCAAGGATTGGTAATCACCTCAAAGTGCTTAATGATGCTACAGAAAGGTAGACCTTCGCAAAGTGATGAAGCGGAATACTAGCAAGAGAACATGTTCCGTCCTAAACTCATGAACCAATGGAAAATAATACCTTCCATGATGTTACTACTGATTCCCTTCACGAAAGATTGAAGCAGGCCAACATCTTCCCAAGTTCAGGCCAAAGGTTGGTGCAGAAGTCTAATTCATTGCCGGCCCTGTGGTGCAGCAGGTAAGTGCCCAACTTCCTCTTGCGTGGCCCGGGTTTCAGGGGCTAGCATCATGGGTACCGATCAGATTTCTAGCATTAGGAAATCCAGATTTCAAGGTATGGTTGGCACAGAGATCATAAAGAAGTAGTAATTGTGAGGAGACCTTATCAATACTCACCAGAAAAAGAACCATGAGAATATCAGAGTCTATGAACGCATCTGGTACGCTTTCCCAAATCATGAAGGAAGGAAAATATGTGACCCACCAAGGTGGAGTTGTCAAACTGCCATGAGATCACACGATCATTGTGCATCACAGGATTTCCTGGGCAACGTCAACTTGGGAGGGAGTCCACGACTTTCTCTGGGGAAAGTCCACCCATTTGCCCATATCCACAAACGATATGCGATAAAACCCAGGATAATCTTAAAGGAAAGAAACCGGTGTCTGTGGGAATGTAGTAGACCTTTCCAAGTTAGAGGACAAAGTTGAAAACCGACAACACATCCAGAACAAGGAAAACTATCCTTCCTGGAAAGGGGGAGTAGTCAGGCTGGGAGGAGACGGCTCTGAAACACTGTGTCCATGGAGGTTGTCAGGACAACTTTGAATTCTGAGAGTGTTTATGACATTACAGTGAACGTGTCACCCCAGATGGCTGCATGTTTACAGTACCAGGATTGGCTTAGGCTGGGATACGCAAGTGAGAGATACCCAGAAACAGCTTTTCCAAACAGAAACCAGGCACAGAAACTTGAAGAGATCAAAGAGATGCTGATTCCAGGGATAAGAAAGGTATCATTGTGATGATACTTCATTCTTCCTTCGTTTTCTTCCATTCCATGCGCACTGATGCCCTTCCGTTTCCTTGTACCTTGTGAAATTTCTTTCCCCAAAGCTTTGCTACTTCTCGGTTTACATAGCTTTCACCTGTTTGGCACAGGTTATTCCTAGATACCTTGTTCTTCCTACTAGCATGCTTTTTTTTTTTTTGAGGTTCAGTTTTTCTATCCTTTGCAACTTTTGATTGGTTTTATTTAGGCAGATGGTTACTGCTGTGCTCACATCTGCTGGCAATGCTGCTGTATTTGCTGAGGAAGACTGGCCCAGTCTAACGTCGCTTCCCATCTGCCTGTTTCCTTTGTTGCCCATTCCTGTCACACACGCTTCTTCCAAATAGGCTGCTAAGACAGATGGCAACGAGCATGCTGCCTAGGTTTTCTCCTAGAAGTCTCCCGGTTTCAAGTCTTCCATTCAAGTCTTTAATCCGTTTCGAGGTGGTGTGTGTGACTAGAGTAACATCATGCTCTACTCTCATTGTGTTACATTTGGCTGTGCAGTCTTCCCAGCACCGTTTCTTGTCGAGACTCTCCTTTCTCCGCTGTGTACTCTTGGTTCCCTGGTTGAAAATGTGTTGTGCATGTATGCATGTGCATATATGCGTGAGTTGACCTCTGGGTTCTCGATTCTGTTCCATGGATTTGTGTGCCTGTTTTTGGGCCCAGACTGTGCCGTTTCGGTTCCTAGCACTTCGTCCTATATGTGGAAATCAGAAAGTGTGATACGTCCTGCTTTGTTCATTTTCTTCAGGATTCCTTTGGGTATTCAGGGTCCTTTCCTTCTGGTTAGAGACTTTATTATTCTCTCTTCTATTTCTGTGGGAAAGATCACTGCAACTTTGACTGGGATTGCTTGGAATCCACAGACTCCTCTATCCACTATGGACGTTTCAAGTGTGTTAGTTCTTCCATTCCAACAGCACGGAATAGTCTTCCGTTTCTTTGTGTCTTCTGGAATTTCTTTAGCCAAAGCTTTGCTAATATTGGTTTACAATGTTTCCACCTGTTTAGTGAAGGTTAGTCCTAGATATCTTATTATTCTTAGTGACATGCTTCTTTTTTTGAGGCTCAGTTTTTCTATTCTTTGCAACTTTTAATTGGTTCTGTTTTGGCAGAAGTTTATGGCAGTGTTCACATCTGCTGGTCGTGCTGCTGTATTTGCTGAGCAAGAGTCGCACTGTCTAACGTCACTTCCCATCTGCCTCTACATTACCTCCCAGGACTCTCCCAGGATGGCTGTACCAGCGGTGAGGAGGCTCAACCCCAAGAGCACAAATGGACGACCACGGGCTGCGGACCCAGAAGGCACGGACTTCACAGCTTCACCAGTGGCCAGCCCCTTTCATGTTCCACTGGCAACCTGCTGTTTTGGAATGTGACTTCAATATGCTATTGGAGCCCAGCTCTGGCCCTGTGTAGATGAAGCCATGTTGTTTTCCTGGTCCACTGTGATGTCATAGGATTTCTGAGAATTGTGTCTGTGCTGTGCCAGCAAGCTTCATGGACACAAGGTTTCAGAGCCCGCTTGCAGCAGTGTCAGAACTCTCCCATTCCATTTAGCCCAGGTTTGACCTTCACTGCAGGTTTTGGGGTTGTGACTTTTCTGACTTTCAAACGTTTAAGCAGAATCTGTCTAAACACGGCCGTCTTTCACTGTGGATTATTCAGTTGTGATTTCTGTTTGCCTTACATTTTCTGGGACCTTTTTTTCTTTTCCATAGGCTAATCATCATGGTATTGCTAAGCTATCTCCCTTCGATATGCTTATCAGTGTGTTCCCTTTTCATTCCAAGTTATAAATTTTGCATTTCTTTGATCACGATATGTTCTGTTGGCCGTTGTGTGAGTGCTTTCGTGATTGTTGGGTGTTGTCTTTGAATTTCCATCGGTCACTTGAAGGAATCTCTGCTATCCTGGCCGAGGTGACACTGAGCACTGAGAACATGTGGGCATCTTCCTTGGTTACAGATTCTGAGATCAGAAACTCCAGATTTGAGGTTGTCCTGGCAACCATCTTCACGGACACAATGGTTCCGCAACAAATTAGACGAATCTGATGAATTTCTCTTTCCAGGTGAGAGATCCTTCTGTCTATTTCTGGATTTGGAAAGTTCGAACTTCATCCCTGATCCTTGAACGCTCTGCTAGATTATGTCTAGATACTGGCTTACTTTGTTTCCACAGGGTTTGTTATTTGTTTGATTTATATCCTCACCTGTGGCGTGTTTATTTTTCCTTAAATATAATGATAATATTCTAATTTTCAGCCAACATCGTTACATGTGGTGTTGAAACACATAATCAATACTCCTTCTACGGCAAGAGAAGGGGGAGAGAATCTCATTGATCCCAACTTAGGACTCTAGCCTTGGAGTGCAGCATTCACCAAGGAACGAACCCCTCTGCAAAAGGGTGCTTTTGATCAACTTCTAGAGTCCTTCCAAACCAAGAGACATACCCTAAGCATGACAGGGGTCCACTCCTTCCAGGCTTCAAAGAGGTGTCTTGTGACACATTAGCATGTAGCCAGTGGGCACCCGTGATGCCAGAGCTGTGGAAAGTGAGACTTCTCTTTAAAAAATGCTAGTGGCCTAGGACGGCGGCCTTGATTCTTCTCTACAATGACCTCAAGAGATCATTCTTGACTTTGGATTATGAGTGAGGCAGAGGGACAACATAGGTCTCATAGTTCCAGCCTCTTGTTTCAAATCAAGTTTCAAGCTTGAATCAGAATGGCCTCCTCTTCGACGTGAGGAGATGGCAATGTTCTCCTCTCAGTGCTTGTCCCTCTATTATGGCTTCTTCCCAATGATTCCTGTCTTATCCCTTGAATTACCGTATCTTTGATCTCTTCAACCTTCTGTGCCCTGTTTCTGTGGGCAAAAGCTGTTTCTGAGTATCCCTCACTAGAATATCCTAGCCTATGCCAATCCTCGGGCTGGAAACCTGTGGCCATCTTGGGTGACATGTTCACCGTGATGTCATAAACACCCTCAGAATTCGAAGTTGTCCTGAAGACCTCCATGCACACAGTTCTTCAGAACCATCTCATCCCAGTCTGATTACTCCCCCTTTCCAGGTAGGATAGTTTTCGTCGTTATGTATTTCTTGTCTGTTTCTAACTTTCTCCTCGAACTTGAAAAGGTCTGCTACCTTCCCTCTAGACACTGGTTTCTTTCCTTTCGGATTAAGCTGGGTTTTCTCTCTTATCTTTTGTGGATGAGGCCAAATGGGTGGACTTTCCCAAGAGAAAGTGCCGGAGGCCCTCCCAAGATGACTTTTCCCAGGCAATCCTCTGATGCGCAATCATCGTGTCATCTCCTAGCAGTCTGACAATTCCACTTTGGCAGGTCACATGTTTTCCTTCCTTCATTATTTGGGGAAGTGTTCCTGATGCGTTCATAGACTGTAATATTCCCATGGTTCTTTTTCTGGTGTGTACTCATAACGTCTCTTCAAAATTTCGATTTCTTTAGGATGTCTGTCCACACCATACCGTGAACTCTATATTTGCTAATGCTACTAATCTGATCCACACCCGTGGTGCTAACCAATGAAGCCCTGGCCGCCCAGGCGGAATGTGGGCACATACCCAGTACACTGCAGGGCCGGCACTGAAATGGACTTTTGGATCAAACTTTTGCCTGAACTAGGGATGATGTTGGCCTGCTTTGGTTATTCGTAACGGTAATTAGTAGTAACATTGTGGACTGTAACCTTTTCCTTTGGCTCCTGAGTTTAGCACGGAACGTGTTCTCTTGGTAATGTTCCTCTTCATCTCTTTGTAATGGTCTTCCTTTCTGTAGCATCATCAAGCATTTTGAGGTGATTACCAATCCTTGAAAGTTCATTTTCTCTAATCTCTTTCAGCCTCCAAAGTTTTAGGCCGTAAATCTGGACCCCTAGAGAACATATGGTGAATAAAGAAACACAAAATTCATAACTTGGAATGAGGGGAGAAAAGACTGATAAGAATATCTATGGGAGATAGCTGTGAAAGACCATGACGAATGATGTGGATTAAGGCTGCCCCAGCTCGAAAAGCCCAAGGTTACCTGGCCTACATACTAAACTACATGACCCGGTGAGTTTTTTTGGGTTTTTTTTGGTATGAATTAGAGGTGTCCCAGTGATAGAAGCCCATTTCATGCTCACCTACATGCCTATCTATATGGCCAGATTGGTATTTAATGCTATATGACAACACAATAACCAGACCCCATCTGAACTGAAATCATTTAATGACTTTTAACATCATATTTTCTTTTTCCAGTAAAAATGTCTCATACCAATGCATTATAATATTAGCCCTTACCTTCAACTTGGGCAGCAGCAGGACCTCTGACTGCCCATGGAACCTTTCCCCATGCAGCAGCAGCAGCAGCTCTTCACTGGCCATAGGTCCTGTCCCCATGCAGCAACTATTTACTGCCCATGGGTCCTGTCGCCATGTTGTCCTGTACCATTCTATAAATAAAAGAGCACCACTTCCAGAATTTGAGAGTCCAAGAAATCTTTCTTTTGACTCTTCAGCTCGCCAAGCCCATATCATATCTTGTGACCCATATAAAAACTTGCTTCATAGGTTTGTGAGCTCGACTTCTGGTAAGTGCCCTTTTCTTCATTGTGCATCTCTCTTTTTCAAGGATGGATCTAAATTCACTTCTCCATCAGGAACTTTCTTGGATAGCTTCATGAATCCACGTTTGCTGCCCATGGCTACTCTATGGGGCAAATCATGGCATTCAGCTTGAAGAGAATCAGTACCTTAAGCCTAAGGGCGATGTAGAGTGAATTACTCCATTCCTTCCTGACTCTATCTCTAATATACAAATTTTAGGTGGGCACGGGTCGGCCACTTAAGTCCTTAGGATGGCCGGCAATCTGCAAGACTCCCCTGGAAGGTTTCTTTTCCTAAGGCTGGATTGGGATACCTCCCATGGCACCTCACCATGCTCTGAACTGTGTGAATGTCTCAATTGGGACTACAGTTCAAGGAAAGTACCAAAGTCTAACCTTTGGTTGCGTATGGCAAACCCTTCTTCAGAGAATGGCTCCAACACGCAATTGGGTAGAATGTCCCCCAGCTCAGTGGAAAATTCTACACTATTTTTCTCCATCCTGTTCTCTCTTAAACTTCTCCTTTTCTCTTGGCGACCATTCAACAGGCACCTATTACTGCCAGGCAGAATAGGAAAGATGTTCACCAGGCACCTGTTACTGCCAGGCATACCACGGATGGTACACAAGGGATGCAATGCTGGGGGCCACGCCCATCACCCCTTGCTATAGGAACCCCACAGTAGGAATCACATGTAGGATGCTGCCGTAGGGTCAGGGGTGATCTTCAAGGTAATGGACATGTCTCTTTCATCTTTGTTAGAGTTACAATGGCCATTTTCATCTCCTTTTGAACTTTGCAACTGGGGAAACAAAGGAATCTTTCAAGGATCAAGGCCTCCACCACTGGAGCCCCAACTTTGGCTTTCTGGGCCTGAACACCCCAGCGACCCTAAGTAGGGCGCCCTCTCTTGGCGGTTGACTCATTGAGTAGTTTAGTCACCTACTGAGTTGGCTATGAGGGTAGGAGACCTGT
Source organism: Equus asinus (assembly GCF_041296235.1). Taxonomy (NCBI): domain Eukaryota; kingdom Metazoa; phylum Chordata; class Mammalia; order Perissodactyla; family Equidae; genus Equus; species Equus asinus. The sequence continues at coordinate 42,300,921 of NC_091816.1, read as the reverse complement.
GATTTATTCTGAGAACTGCCGTGCTATGGTAGTGTGCCACAGCACAGGAACTGTTGTATGACTCTTATCTTGAGAACCCTCTGAGAGCAACCATGAGGGTGAGGTCTGGTGTCTTCTTTTCCTTTCTCTGTTTTTCTCATCATGTCATCTGTTGTCACCAAGTCGAGCTTAAGTTCTGGCTGGACCTGACCAGAACATTCACCTTCTGTAAAATCGAACATCTTGAAAATATTTTGCAAGGACCTTAACTCTCAACCCGGGTACTGGGAGCCCCGGCCTCCAGCAAGTTCCAGGTGTTTGTAGCCACTGCAGCCTTCTCCAGTCCACTGCCAGTCACACACTGGCTTTACTGCCATGGTGAATGCCATAAGCATCCCCAGAGACTTACCACTCAGGGTCATTCTAACTAATTAGAAACACTTTCAATTGTATGGGTTATGCCCCAGAGACTCCAGCTGGGAGAAAATTTGCGAGGTTTCTCTGTGCCTTTATGGTGCAGTTGGACAGGTAGATCAACCTAGAACGTCCTTCAAGTTACAGTCCAGTTTCTGAGAAATCAAGAGCAACTGTCCTTAGAAAATCCTTGCAAGACTGGAAAGACAGCCCTAGAGGCAGTTCAGATTCCACCTAGTTCCTTTATCATTAAAAGAATTATCATCCCCCCTTCTCCAGGAACTACTATCTAGCCCATCACTCACTCTTAAGACTGACAAAAAGAAAGGAGGGGAAAGGAGAAATGGCCATAAGTGTGCCATTGAAAGAGTCTAGCATCTCGAGGGTCTTCTCCATAAGTATAAGTGAAAAGGCTAAAAACAAAGTTTACGTTCATAACTGGTGAGCTTTATATTATTGTACCTGATTCACGGCAGTAGCTTTTAAAACAATAGTTGTACAGTCTCTGTGTATGCGTGTCTATGTGTAGGTTATACATGTGATATTTTCAGCCTTGGGTGGTATGACCAAAATTAAGATCTCTGTTTAGTTGGCTTATAGTAAGTGTTTACATAAATGCTAAATGCAGTAGAAATTAACTCAGTGCCTTTCAAAGTTAATGTCATGTGAATTAACCTTTGGTAAATGAAAGACTGTTTAAGTTTGTTGGTCTGATTGAAAATAGTCTTGTTGTCAGGGATGTCGGTATTTGCATAGGGATGCAGGCCTTCAGCCTGGGTTTACTAGTCATATAAGTTCACGTTGTCTGCTAAATTTGTCAGCAAAGTAATAGCTTTAAATGATGACCAGTTTTGTCTAAGGCCTCATGAGGTTCCAGTAGGTAATCTGAACATAATTGATGGAAACAAATGGTTTAAATAGATAATACTCATTAAAGTGAGTACAAAAACTTTTATGGTCTGTATAGTTTCGGAAAGAAAAACAGCTTCGAAATGCTTTTTGGTAACCATCTTGAGTTTTGCCGAGTTAAGTTAAATGATAAAAATCTGAATATCTGGGTCATTTCTGGATAGGACGAAACACTGAAACATTATTAGTAAACACATCTAAGTTATCTACTTTTGGCTTCTTCTTGAAGAGGCTAAAAGCGTGTGGGTGTATGAAAAACCATGCCTTGTGTTTTATTGTAAAGTGGCGTGTTTCTAAATTTATGAAGTGTTCAGAATGCTGATATAAAAGACAATTCATAATTGTTTTCCTTTTTAGTGTTTAATAGGTCTGTTAAGGGTTAAAAGTTCTAATTAACCTACGTAATTAAAGCTACAGGAAATTACTAAGAAAAAGAGCTCTGTATTCAAGGAAGTTAAAATGTATGCTTTCAGTAAAAAAAGGTATAAATAATGGAAATATTTTTGTTTAATTGGTTAAGGAAAATAAATTCGTCCTGATGTACTAGAAAGGAAAAAACAAAGACTTTGGGACAAATTCTGAAAACATAAAAGAAAGCTTTAGAAGGTTTGTGAAGAAGAAAATCTGAAAGGAGTTTTATGCCTGGTCAAGAAGACTAAAGTAAGTTCAATTAAGTGAATGAGTTTGAATGTTAAAAATAAGTAGGTGCAGAAATTCAAGTTTGGTTTTCTCTAAAAGGATATATTTTCTTGAACTTTTGATCTGCTCTTGATAAAGAGGTTATAAAAGCTATTCCTTTCAGTGAGTCTACCTAAGAGACAAGCCTGTTTTGTGAATATAATGACTTAGGTCACTCTTAAGATTATTGACTCTTTCTGTTTTCACTTTGAATAGATACCTAAGCATATTTCACAGTGAGTGTTGTTTCACATTTGAACAAGCACTTGAAAAGCTTTTGATATGTTTTGACAAGATTCTCCCTCAAAAATATTCAAATCCTAAATGAAGGCTGTCTTTTGACCTGGTAGACAGAAGAAAAATTAATCTGAGGCTTTTCAGAGGGCCCTTGAGACTTCTCAAAGACATTTGCTCTCTCTTCCTATAAGGAGGAAAATACTAAACTAATTAGACTTATTTGGTCTATTACATTGCACGGGAATCATTGTAAAATAAGTAATGATAGACTTTCTTAGGTGTTATTAGATGGGTAAATGTTATTAATATAGATGTCTTAAAATTATATAGCATTCCTAAAATTCTGATCTGTCCTGGTTATCTATCATAAGTCCACTTATTATCTGGAAGTTTAATATGTCACAGAAGTAGCCAACTTTCTTTGGCAATTGCCCTTTGAATCCTTTGTCCATTTCCAGGTAGTTGTTGTTTTACTCTGATTCTTTTTCCTTTTGCAAGTATGTTTCATCTTCTGAGAAATTCCTGGAAAGGGTTATGACAAAAAGGTTCTAAACGACAGGCTTCTGATAAACTTTCAGATTGTAAAACTGAACGGAGTAAGAAATTACAGAATTCTAACAGAAACTAAGTTCATCAATCTACTAACAGAAGATTCAGCCCCAGAACTGATTATGCAGGGCTGTGTGAACTGATAAGGATGATTGTAATTTTTTAGGACTTCTATTTGAAATATTGTTGAGTTTTGATGTGTTGTTTTGTTTTCTCGTAATGAAGGAAAGCTTTTTCTCTTTTCTCTTATGCTAACTATGACTTACAGCCATTTGGTGAAATTATACCTTTATGAGCAAAACTGAAACATTTACCTTTTTCTCCCTACCTTATCCCTAAGGAATTGTCAAACCCTTTGTTACTGAGTATGGTCATTTCGTGGCAATATTTGCATAAGTTCCATAAGAATCTGTTCTCCTTATAACAGGACACATTGGTTATATTACCAAGGCTTTGACTGGAATGTCATATTTGAAACATACAGGCTCAGATACGACAAGACAGCATTTCAGGAACAAAGATTGGACTTTCTGGAATACAGCCACTTGGAAACATGGGCCTGGTACCTTGTTTACAGAGATTCTGGCAATCTTGCCCGGTCACTAAGGAATCTTACTTATCTGGCAGGTGCAGGGAACCTCCGAATATTTTGGGTGACCTCAAAGAGAATGCCACTCAAATCTGTAGGTACTGCAGGCCAAATCTGATGGCAAGTCCTTGGCTTGGCTTTTCTGGCCTCTAGAGGCCTTCACAGTTCAATCTGAGACTCCTCAGAAAAAATTCCAGCAAAGCAGATTTTAAAAAACCTGTATAAGCAATTCCGATTCTTTCTGCTCTTATGTAAATAATTGGAGCAAGTTGTATTGAAAATACACTTTATTTTCAAACGTGTTAATCATAATTTGGCTATCTTTTGTAAAAATGAGGATGATTTAAGAGAGCATGGCCTCCCCATAGACGTGAATAGATGACAACGTTCTCCTCTCAGTGCTTGTCCCTCTATTCTCGCTTCTGGCCAAGGATTCCATTCTTATCCCTTGAATCAGACTCTGTTTGAACTCTTCCAGTTTCTGTGCCAGCTTTCTGTTTGTCAAAGCTGTTTCTGGGTATCTCTGCCTTTAATAGCCTAGCCTAGGCCAATCCTCAGACTGTAACCATGCAGCCATCTTGGGGGACATTTTCACCGTGATGTCATAAACGACCTCAAAATTCTAAGTTGTCCTGACAACCTCCATGCACACAGAGTTTCAGAGCCATCTCAGACCAGTCTGACTGCTCACCCTTTCCAGGTAAGATAGTCGTCCTTTTTCTGGATTTCTTGTCGGTTTCTAACTTTCTCCTTGAACTTTGAAAGGGCTGCTACATTCTCTCTAGACACTGGTTTCTTTCCAGTATAAGATTATCCTTGGTTGTATCTCTTATATCTTGTGTAGATGGCCAAGTGGGTGGACCATCCCCAAAGAAAGTCCTGGACTCCCTCCCAAGTTGAAGTTGCCCAGGCAATCCTCTGATGTGCAATGATCGTGTCATCTCCTAGCACTCTGCCAATTCCACCTTGGCAGGTCATGTGTCTTCCTTCCTTCTTACTTTGGGGAAGTGTACCAGATGCGTTCATTGATTGTAATATTCTCATGGAGCTTTTTCTGGTGCGAATTGATAAAGTATCCTCAGAATTGCCACTTGTTTATGATCTCTGTCCACACCGAACCATGAAATCTGTATTTCCTAACACTGCTAAAGTGATCTGCACCCGTAATGTGAAACAGTGAGGCCCGGGCCGCCCAAGTGGAAGGTGGGCCCTTACTCCACCACAAAGCCGGCCCTGGATTCTTATGTTGGACCAACCTTTTGTCTGAACTTGGGAAGACGTGGGCTTGTTGGGATTATTCGTGAAGGTGATTTCTATTAACATCATGGACGGTAACATTTTCCCTTGGTTCATGGGTTTAGCACGCATCATGTTCTGTGGGTAGTATTCCTCTTCATCTATTTGGAATGGTCTAACTTTCTGTAGAATCAATAAGAATTTTGAGGTGATTTTCCATCCTTGGAAGTTCACCTTCTCTAAACGCTTTCAGCCCCAAAAGCATTATGCCGTCATTCTGGACCCCGTTTTGGATTTTGATTTTAGGTGAATTTATTGCCATAACCCTGCATTAGAACATCCTATATCTTTCAGATTTGCATCCTCATTGGTTTAGACTTCTGTGTAGGTTACATCATCTTCACCAGCTAAAGCTGAATCACAACCCCTTGCCGCACATTGGTGTCTCATCATTGATTGTAATATTCTCATGGAGCTTTTTCTGGTGCGAATTGATAACGTATCCTCAGATGGTGTCTCATCATCTCTTTTACCCTCCACCACTACCCCGCTCTGCATCTGGGAACTCCCAATAAAATGTCCCATGCCACCTGTTGCTTAGTGCTTGCTTTTTCTTCTCCTTGTAAGAGAGATCCTTACGGTAGATGATGTTCTCCCTGGGGCTTGTTTCACTTCCCATAAAATTCTCACAGCCATTCTGGGTGTCACAAATGGCTGAAATGCAACCTTTGCTCCAGCTGAGTGGTAAGCATTGTGTGGGTATAGCCCATCTTCCTTATGCATTTTTTCCTGGCTGGGCACCAGGGCGGCTTTCAAATCTTGGATAGCGGGAGTAAGGCTGTTGTGAAATCAGCAGTGCATGTCTCGTTATGAGGTAGTGTTTCTAAGCTCTTTGGACAAACACGCCTCAGAGGAACAGCTGGATCATTTGGGACATGGATTCTTAAATTTCTGAGGCAGTTCCACACCGCTTGCCATAGTGGCTGCACCGGTTTCCACTCCCACTTGCAGTGCAGGAGACTTCCCTTCTCTCCACCTCCTCTCTAACACTTGTTATTTCCTGTCTGCTTCCTTCTAGCCATTCTGACCACAGTGAGCTGCCATGTCCTTGCAGTTTGGATTTGCATTTTCCTGAGACTTAATGATGGTGAACAAGTTTTCATGCACCTACTGGCCCTCTTTCTATCTTCTTCAGAGAAATCTCTGCTTCCATCTTTTGACCAGGTTTTCATTGGCTTGTTTTGTTTCTTGTGGAGACTACTGAGTTGATTTTATCTTTGGGCTTTTCACCCCTTGTCCGATGTGTGGTTTGCAAACATCCTCTCCCAGTTGTTGTGCTGTCTTAGCATTCAGTCGATGGTTTCCTTGACTGGCAGAAGTGTGTGCATTTGATATGGTCCTGTTTGTTTCTTGTTTCCTTTGTTGCCCTTGCCCAGTCCGACATGCTTCTTCCAAATAGGCGGCTCAGACAGATGACAAAGAGCACTCTGCCTAGGTCTTCTCCTACAAGGTTCACGGATTCAAGTCTGCCATTCAAGGCTTTAATCCATTTCAGGTGGGGTGTGTGCCAGGTGTAACATCATGGTGTACTCTCGTTGTGTTCCATGTGGCTGTGCAGGCTTCCCAGCACCATTTATGGTAGAGACTCTCCTTTCTCCGCTGTCTCCTCTTGGCTCCCTGGTCGAAAATGGGGTGTCCATGTACGTTTGAGTTGGGCTCTGGGTTCTCAATTCTGTTGCATGGGTCAGTGTGCCTGTTTTGGGGCCCAGACTGTGCCTTCTCGGTACCTAACGCTTCGTCCTCTATGTTGAAATCAGAAATTGTGACACGTGCTGCTTTGTTCGTTTTCCTGAGAATTCCTTTCCCTATTCAGGGTCTGTTGTTGCTGGGTAGAAACTTTAGGATTCTCTCTTCTTCTCTGTGGCAAATACTGCTGCAATTATGACTCGGATTGCATGGAATCCAGAGACTCCTTTCTGCGGTATGAACCATTCAAGTGTGTTAATCCTTCCATTCCTAGATCCCTCAATATCTTTTTGTTCTTGTGTCTTCTTGAATTTCTTTCCCCAAAGGTTTGCTAGTTTTTGAATTAACATAGAATTCACCTGTTTTGCTAAGGTTCTTCACAGAGATCCTATTCTTCGTAAGGGCAAGCTCCTGGTTTTTTTTTCTTAGCTTCAGTTTTTCTATTCTTTGCAAGTTTTAATTGGTTTTGTTTTGGCACAAGTGCATTGCTGTGCTCACATCTGTTGGCAATGCTCCTGTATTTGCTGTGGAAGTCTGGCCCTGTCTAACGTCCCTTCCCATCTGCCTCTACACTACCTCGGACGCCTGCACCAGAATGACTGAAGCAGTGGTGAGGAGGCCCAAACCGAGGATTCCACCCAGCCCATACCGGGCCACAGACCCAGAAGGTGCCCACTTCACCACTGCACCACCGGCCGGCCCCTTTCATGTTCGGTGGCAATGTGCAGTTGAGTGCAATGGGAGCTAAATATACTAGTGAGCCCAACTCAAGCACTGTGTAGATGATGCTAGTTGTTTTTCCGGTCCATTGTGATGTCAGAGGATTTGTCATAATTGTGTCTCTGAGGTCCAGCATGCTTCCTGGATACAGGTTTCAGAGCCTGCTTGGAGCAGTCTCATAACTCACCCTCCCCAGTTAGCCCATGCTTGACCGTCACTGACATTTTTTGGCTTGTGAATTTCTCTGACTTTCAAACGTTCGAGCAGAGTCTGTCTAAAGACGGACATCATCTTTCATTGTGGATTATTCAGGTGTGATTTCTGTTCACCTTCCATTTTCTGGGTCCTCATTTTCTTTTCCATAGTATACTCGTCATGGTCTTTCTTAGCTATCTCCCTTAGACATGCTTATCAGTCCGTTCTCCTTCATTCCAAGTGATTAAGTTTGTATTTCTTTAATCGACGTATGTTCTCTAGTGCGAGGTGTGAGTGCTTTCGTGACTCTTGGTTGTTGTCTTTGAATTTGCACCGGTCACTTGTAGGACTCTTGGCTATCCTAGCCTAGGTCAAACTAAGCACTGAGAACACGTGGTCATCTGGGTTGGTTTGACATCCTGAGGTCAGAAACTCCAAATTCGAGGTGGTCCTGGCAACTCCCTTCACGGACACAATGTTTCCAAGACAAATTAGACAAATCGGATGAATTCCACTCTCCAGGAAACATATTTTTCTGTCTCTTTTCCGGATTTGGGAAGTTTCGAACTTGACCCCTGATCCTTGAACGTTCCCCTAGATTTCATCTAGATACGGGTTTACTTAATTTTTATAGGGTGTGCCATTTGTTTGCCCTACATCCTCTGCCCTGGCCTGTTTATTTTTCTTGAAACACAATTGTAAAGTTCTAATTTTCGTGCAACTTCCTTACATATGGTGTCAAAACACATAATCAATAATCCTTCTAAGGCAAGAGGTAGGGGGAGAGAATTTCATTGGAGCTAAACAGATCACTCTAGCCTGGGAGGGCAGCCTTCACAACGGAACGAAGCCCTCTGGAAAAGAGTGCTTTTCAGCACACTTGTAGAGCCCTTCCAAACAAAGAGACATACCCCAAGCATGACAGGTCTCCATTCCTTCAAGGCTTCCAAGACATCTCTTGGGACACATTAGCATGTGCCCAGTGGACCCACGTGACACCAGAGCTACGGAAAAAGAGACTGACCTTCAAAGAATGCTATGGGCCTCGGAAACAAGGCATCGATTCTTCTCTTCAATGTCCTCAAGACATCTTTCTTGACTTTGCATTATGCTTAAGGCACAAGGGCACTGTAGGTGTGATGAGCCCCAAGTCCGGCCTCTTGTTTCCAATGAAGTTGCAAGCTTGAATCACCATGACCTCCCCATAGACTTGAATAGATGACAATGTTCTCCTCTCAGTGCTTGTCCCTCTATTCTCGCTTCTGGCCTAGGGTTCCTTTCTTATCCCTTGAATCAGACTCTGTTTTATCTCTTCTAGTTTCTGTGTCTGCTTTCTGTTTGTCAAAGCTGTTTCTGGGTATCTCTCCCTTTAATAGCCTAGCCTAGGCCAATCCTCAGACAGCAATCATGCAGCCATCCTGGGGGACATGTTCACCGTGATGTCATAAACAACCTCAAAATTCGAAGTTGTCCTGACAACCTCTGTGCACACAGAGTTTCACAGCCATCTGAGACCAGTATGACTCCTCACCCTTTCTAGGTAGGATAGTTTTCCTTTTTCTGCAATTGTTGTCAGTTTCTATCTTTCTCCTTGAACTTCGAAAGGGCTCCTACATTCTCTCTAGACACTGGTTTCACTCCTGTAAGATTATCCTGGGTTTTATCTCTTATATCTTGGGTAGATGGCAAAATGGGTGGACCTTACCCAGAGAAAGTCCTGGACTCCCTCACAAGTTGAAGTTGCCCAGGCAATGTTCTGATGCGCAATGATCATGTCATCTCGTAGCACTCTGCCAATTCCACCTTGGCAGGTCACATGTTTTCCTTCCTTCTGCCTTTGGGAAGTGTACAAGATGCTTCCATAGATTGTAATATTCTTATGGTTCCTTTTCTTGTGCGTATTGATAACGTATCCTCACAATTGCTGCTTATTTATGATCTCCGCCCGCACCGTACCATGAAATCTATATTTCCTAACACTACTAATGTGATATGCACTCGTAATGTGAAACAGTGAGGCCTGGGCCGCCCAAGCAGAAAGTGGGTACTTACCCACTCCACCACAGGGCCGGCCCTGAATTGTACTTTTGGACCACCCTTTTGCCTGAACTTGGGAAGACGTGGGCCTGTTTGGATTATTCATGAAGGTGATTAGTAATAACATCATGGACGGTAACATTTTCAGTTGGTTCATGGGTTTAGGACTGATCATGTTCTCTTCGTAGAATTCCTCTTCAACTATTTGGAATGGTCTGCCTTTCTGTAGCATCTGTAAGCATTTTGAGGTGATTTTCCATCCTTGGAAGTTCACCTTCTCTAATCTCTTTCAGCCCCCAAAGCTTTACGCTGTCTAACTGGACCTCTTTTAGGATTTTTGATTTTAGGTGAATTTATTGCCATAACCCTGCATTAGAACATCCTACATCTTCCAGATTTACATCCTCATTGCTTTAGACTTCTGTGTGGCTTACATCATCTTCACCAGTGTAAGCCTAATCACAGGTCCTCACCACGCAGTTGTGCCTGATCATCTCTTTCACCCTTCCTCACTGCGTCTTTTTGCCTCTTGGAACCCGGAATCCAATGTCCAGTGCCACCTGATCATTAGTGCTTGCTTTTTCGTCTCCTTGTAAGTGAGATCCTACGGTATTTGGCTTTCTTCCTGGGACTTGTTTCAATTCCGCTAAAACCCTCACAGCCATTCGGGTGGTCACAAATGGCTGGATTGCATACTTTGTTCCGGCTGAGTGGTACGCCATTCTGTGGGTATAGCCCATCTTCCTTCTCTATTCGTCCCCTGCCATGCACGAGGTCGGTTTCCAACTCTTAGATAGCAGGAGTAAGGCTGTGATGAACTCAGTGGTGCACATGTCCTTATGCGGTAGTGATTCCAAGTTCTTTGGATAAACACGTCACAGAGGAATAGCTGGATCATATGGGACATGGATTCTTCAATTTCTGAGGCTGTTCCACACCGCTTGGCATAGTGGCTGCACCGGTTTATACTCCCACCAGCAGTGCAGGAGGCTTCCCTTCTCTCCACCTCCTCTCTGACTCTTGTTGTTTCCTCTCTGGTTCCTTATAGCCATTCTGACCACAGTGAGCTGCCATGTCCTTGCAGTTTGCATTTGCATTGGCCTTAGACTGAATGATGGTGAACAAGTTTTCATGCACCCGTTGGCGCTCTTTCGATCTTCTTTGGAGAAATCTCTGTTTCCATCTTTTGACCAGGTTTTCATTGGCTTGTTTTTTTTTCTTGTGGGGACGTGCGAGTTGATTGTATCTGTGGGCTTTCCACCCCTTGTCTGATGTGTGGTTTGTAAACATCCTGTCACAGGTGTTGTGCTGTGTTTGCATTGAGTCGGTTTCCTTCACTGGGCAGAAGCATCTGCATTTGACGTGGTCCCGTTTGTTTCTTGTTTCCTTTGTTGCCCTGGCCCAGTCAGATATGCTTCTGCCAAATAGGCGGCTCAGATGGCAAAGAGCACTCTGCCTAGGTCTTCTGCTACAAGGTTCATGGTTTCAAGGCTGCCATTCAGGGCTTTAATCTATTTCGAGGTGGTGTGTGTGCCAGGTGTAACATCATGGTGTACTCTCATTGTGTTCCATGTGGCTGTGCAGGCTTCCCAGCACCGTTTATGATAGAGACTCTCCTTTCTCCGCTGTCTCCTCTTGGCTCCCTGGTCGAAAATGGGCTGTCCATGTACGTTTGAGTTGGGCTCTGGGTTCTCAATTCTGTTGCATGGGTCTGTGTGTCTGTTTTGGGGCCCAGACTGCGCCGTCTCTGTACCTAGTGCTTCGTCCTATATGTTGAAATCGGAAAGTGTGCCACGTCCTGCTTTTTTCATTTTCCTGAGGATTCCTTTGCCTAGTCAGGGTCTCTTGTTGCTGGCTAGAAACTTTAGGATTCCCTCTTCTGTCTCTGTGGGAAACATTGCTGCAACTTTGACTGGGATTGCATGGAATCCAGAGATTCCTTTCTCTGGTATGGACGTTTCAAGTGTGTTAATGCTTCCATTCCTAGATCCTGGAATCTCCTTCTTTTTCCTTGTGTGTTCTTGAATTTCTTTCCCTCAACATTTGTTACTTTTCGATTGACATTGCTTTCACCTGTTTTGCTAAGATCTTATTCTTCCTAGAGATCTTATTCTTCTCCCTGGCATACAGTTTTTCTTTTTCTTTTCAGCTTCAGTGTTTCTATTCTTTGCAACTTTGAATCGGTTTTGTTTTGGCAGAAGTGCATCGCTGAGCTCACATCTGCTGGCAATGCTTCTGTATTTGCTGTGGAAATCTGGCCCTGTCTAAAGTCCCTTCCCATCTGCCTCTACACTACCTCGGATGCCTGCCCCAGAATGACTGAAGCAGTGGTGAGGACGATCACCCGCTTCATTCCACCCGGCCAACACTGGGCCACCAAACCAGAAGGTGCTGACCTCGCCGCTGCACCACCGGCCGGCCCCTTTCATCTTCCATTGGAAACCTGCAGTTGAGTGCAGTGGAACTTGAATGTGCTACTTGAGGCCAACTTTGGCACTGTATAGATGAGGCCACGAAGTTATTCAGGCCCACTGTGATGTCAGAGGATTTGTCGTAATTGTGTCTCTGCTGTCCCGGCAATTTTCATGGACACAGGGTTTCAGAGCCCGCTTGGAGCAGTCTCATATCTCTCCCTTCCCAATTAGCCTAGGTTTGACCTTCACTGCCGTTTTTTGGCTTATGAATTTCTCTGACTTTACAACGTTCAAGCAGAGTCTGTGTAAAGCCTTACATCTTTCATTGTGAATTGTTCAGGTGTGACTTCTGTTCGCCTTCCATTTTCTGTCACCTTTTTTTCTTTTTGACAGTATAATCGTCATGGTCCTTCTCAACTATCTCCCTTAGATATGCTTATCAGTCTGTTCTCCTTCAGTCCAAGTGATTAATTTTGTATATCTTTAATCACCGTATGTTCTCTAGGACGAGGTGTGAGTGCTTTTGTGATTCTTGGTTGTTGTCTTTGAATTTGCACCAGTCACTGCCAGGACTCTTTGCTATCCTAGCCTAGGTCACACTAAGCACTGAGACCACGTGGTCATCTGGGTTGGTTGACATCCTGAGATCAGAAACTCCAAATTCGAGCTGGTCCTGGCAACCCCATTCAGGGACAGACTGTTTCTGAGACAAATTAGAGAAATCTGATGAATTCCTCTCTCAGGAAAGAAATTTTTTCTTCTCATTTCTGGATTTTGGAAGTTTCGAACTTGACCCCTGATCCTTGAACATTCCCTTAGAATGTGTCCTGATAGGGGCTTACTTTAATTCTCTAGAGTGTGTCATTTCTTTCCCTTACATCCTCAGCCCTGGACTGTTTATTTTTCTTGAAACAGACTTGTAATGTTCTAATTTTGAGCCAACTTCCTCACATATGGTGTCAACACATAATCAATAATCCTTGTACAGAAAGAGTTAGGGGGAGAAAATTTCATTGGAAGAAAAGTGAGCACTCTAGCCTGGGAGGTCAGCCTTCACAAACGAATTAAGCCCTCTGGAAAAGGGTGCTTTTCAACACACTTGTAGAGCACTTCCAGACAAGGAGACATACCCACAGTGACAGGGATCCATTCCTTCAAGGCTTCCAAAACATCTCTTGGGACACATAAGCATGTACCCAGTGCGAACCCGTGATGCCAGGGCTATGGAGAGTGAGACTGATCTTCAAAGAATGCTAGGGGCCTAGGAAAGGAGGCATCGATTCTTTTCAGCAATGTTCGGAACAGATAATTCTTGACGTTGCATTATGCTTAAGGCAGAAGGACACTATGTCCGTGAAGGGGGTTGCCAGGACCTCCTCGAATTTGGAGTTTCTGATCTCAGGATGTCAAACCAACCCAGATGACCACATGTTCTCAGTGCTTAGTTTGACCTAGGCTAGGATAGCAAAGATTCCTACAATGACCAGTGTAACTTCAAAGACAACAACCAAGAGTCACGAAAGCACTCACACCTCGTCCTAGAGAACATACGGTGATTAAAGAAGTATAAAATTAATCACTTGGAATGAAGGAGAACGAACTGATAAACATGTCTAAGGGACATAGCTGAGAAAGACCATGACGAGTATATTATAGAAAAGAAAAAAAGGTCCCAGAAAATGGAAGGCGAACAGAAATCACACCTGGATAATCCACAATGAAAGAAGGTAGTCTTTAGACAGACTCTGCTTGAACGTTTGAAAGTCACAGTAATTCACAAGCCAAAAAGCAGCGAAGGTCAAACCTTTGCTAACTGGGAAAGGCGAGTTATAAGACTGCTCCAAGCGGGCTCTGGAACCCTGTGCCCATGAATATTGTTGGGATAGCAGAGACACAATTATGACAAATCCTCTGACATCACAGTGCAAACAAAAAACACCTGGCCTCATCTACACAGTGCCAAAGATGGGCTCAAGTACCATATTCAAGTCCCACTGCACTCAACAGCAGGTTGCCAATGAAACATGAAAGGGGCCGGCCGGTGGTGCAGCAGTGAGGTCCGCACCTTTTGGGTCAGTGGCCGGGGTTGGGCCGGGTGGAATCCTGGGGGTGAGCCAGCTCACCACTGCTTCAGTTATTCTGGGGCAGACGTCAGAGGTAGTGTAGAGGGAGATGGGAGGGCACATTAGACAGTGCCAGACTTAAACAGCAAATACAGGAAGATTGCCAGCAGATGTGAACTTAGTGATGCACTTCTGCCAAAGCAAAATCAGTCAAAATTTGCAAAGTATAGAAAACCTGAAACTGGAAGAAAAAACAACAGCTTGCCAGTTAGGCGAACAAGATCTCTATGAAGAACCTTAGAAAAACAGGTGAAGCTATGTCAATCGAAAACTAGCAAGCGTTTGGTGAAAGATGTTCAAGAAGACACAAGGAGAAAGAAGGATATTGCGGGATCTAGGAATGGAAGAATTAACACACTTGAAAAGTCCATACCGCAGAAAGGAATCTCTGGATTCCATACAATCCCAGTCAAAGTTGCAGCAATATTTGCCACAGAGATAGAAGAGAGAATCTTAACGTTTCTAGGCAGCAACAACAGACCCTGAATAGGCAAAGGAATCCTCAGGAAACGAAAAAAGCAGGACGTGGCACACTTTCTGATTTCAATATAGATGGCGAAACTCTAGGTACTAAAACGGCATAACCTGGGCCCCAAAACACTCACACATACCCATACAACAGGAGCAAGAACCCAGAGCCCAACTCAAACGTACATGGACTGCCCATTTTCTCCCAGGGAGCCAAGAGAAGACAGTTGAGAAGGGAGAGTCTGTACAATAAACAGTGCTGGGAAGCCTGCACATCCACACGGAACACAATGAGAGAAGACCATGATGTTACACCTGGCACACACACCGTGTGAAATGGATTGAAGCCCTTAATGGCAGACTTGAAACTGTGAAACTTGTAGCTGAAGACCTAGGCAGAATGCTCTATTCCATCTGTCTGAGCCACCTATTTGGAAGAAGCATGTCTGACTGGGCAAGGGCAACAAGGGAAACAAGAAACAAATGGGACCACATCAAATGCACAAGCTTCTGCCCACTCAAGGAAACCATCGACTCAATGCAAGACAGCACAACACCTGGGAGAGGAAGTTTGCAAACCACAAATCGGACAAGGGGTGAAAAGCCCAAAGATACAATGAACTCGCACGTCTCCACAAGAAAAAAAACAACAAGCCTATGAAAACCTGGTCAAAAGATGGAAACAGAGATTGCTCCCAAGAAGATTGAAAGATGGCCAACAGGTGCATGAAAACTTGTTCACCATCATTAAGTCTCAGGCCAATGCAAATCCAAACTGCAAGGACATAGCAGCTCACTGTGGTCAGAATGGCTATAAGGAAGCAGACAGGAAACAACAAGTGTCAAAGAGTAGGTGGAGAGTAGGGAAGCCTCCTGCACTCCTGCTGGGAGTGTAAAACAGTGCAGCCAGTATGCCAAGTGGTGTGTAACTGCCTCTGAAATTTAAGAATCCATAACCCATATGATCCAGCTATTCCTCTGAGGTGTGTTTATCCAAAGAACTCAGAAACACTACCACATAAAGACATGTGCATGGCTGATTTCACCACAGCCTTACTCCCACTATCCAAGACTTGTAAGCCACACTGGTGCCCAGCAAGGGACGAATGCAGAAGGAAGATGGGCTCTAGCCATACAATGGAATACCACTCAACCGGAAAAAAGGATGCAACCCAGCCATTTTTGACCACCAGAATTGCTGTGAGGGTTTTAGGGGAAGTGAAACAAGCTCCAGGGACAATGTCAAATACCGTAACATCTCACTTACAATTAGAAGAAAAAGAAAGCAATAACCAATATGTGGCATGGGATATTTGTGCCTTCCCAGAGGCAAAGCAGTGCGGTGGAGAAGGGTGAAAGATATGATTAGGCACAAGTATGTGGTGAGGGCCTGCGATTTGGCTTATGATGGTGAAGATGATTTAACCTACACAGAAGTCTAAATCGATGAGGATGTAAATCTGAAAGATATAGGATGTTCTAATGCAGTGTTACGGCAATAAATTCACCTAAAATCACAAATCCAAAAAGGTTTCCAGAATGACGGCATAAAGCCCTGGGGACTGAAAGAGATAGGAGAAGGTGAACTTCCAAGCATGGAAAATCACCTCCAAATGCTTACTGATGCTACTGAAGCGTAGACCGTTCCAAATAGATGAAGAGGAATACTACCACAAGAACATGATCAGTCCTAAACCCATGAACCAAGGGAAAATGTTACCGTCCAGGATGTTACAACTAATCACCTTCATGACTAATCCAAACAGGCCCACGTCTTCCCCCGTTCAGGCAAAAGGTTGGTCCAACAGGACAATTCATGGCCGGCCCTGTGGTGGAGCGTGTAAGTGCCCACGTTCCGCTTGTGTGGCCTGGGCCTCACTCCTTCACATCACGGTTGCCGATCACATGAGCAGTTTTAGGAAATATAGATTTCATGGTACGGTGCAGATAGGGATCATATATAAGTAGCAATTGTGAGGATATGTTATCAATACACACCAGAAAAAGAACCATGAGAATATTACAATCTATGAAGGCATCTGGTACACTTCCCCAAAGGAGGAAGGGAGGAAAACATGTGACCTGCTAAGGAGGAATTCCCAGAGTGCTAGGGGATGACATGATCATTGTGCATCAGAGGATTGCCTGGGCAACTTCAACTTGGGAGGGAGTCCAGGACTTTCTCTGGGGAACGTCCACCCACTTGGCCATCTACATAAAATGTAAGAGGTAAAACCCAGGATAATCTTACAGGACAGAAACAAGTGTCTAGAGAGAATGTAGCAGGCCTTCCAAAGTTCGAGGAGCAAGACAGAAACCGACAAGAAATCGAGAAAAAGGAAAACTATCCTACCAGGAAAGGGTGAGGAGTCGGACTGGCCTGAGATGGCTCTGAAACTCTGTGTGCACGCAGGTTGTCAGGACAACTTCGAATTTTGAGGTTGTTTATGACATCACGAGGATCATGTCCACCAAGATGGCTGCACGATTACAGACTGAGGATTGGCCTAGGCTAGGCTATTAAAGGGAGGGATACCCAGAAACAGTTTTGAAAAACAGAAAGCGGACACAGAAACTGGAAGACATAAAACAGATGCTGATTCAAGGGGTAAGAAAGGAATCCTTGGCAAGAAGCGAGAATAGAGGGACAAGCACTGAAAGGAGAACGTTGTCATCTATTCAAGTCTATGGGGAGGCCATGCTGATTCAAGCTTGCAACTTGATTGGAAGCAAGAGGCTGGACTTGGGCCTTATCAGACCTACATGGTCCTTCTGCCTTAAGCATAAGCCAAAGTCAAGAATGATGTGATGAGGATGTTGAAGAGAAGACTCGATGCCTCCTTTCCTAGGCCCCTGGCATTCTTTGCAGATCAGTCTCACTTTCCATAGCTCTGGCGTCACGGGGGCCCACTGGGTACATGCTAATGTGTCCCAAGAGATGTCTTGGAAGCCTCGAAGGAATGGAGCCCTGCCACGTTTGGGCTATGTCACTTTGTTTGGAAGTGCTCTACAAGGGTGCTGAAAAGCACCCTTTTCCACAGGGCTTCGTTCCTTCGTGAAGGCTGCTCTCCCAGGCTAGAGTGCTCAGTTTGCCTCCAACGAAATTCTCTCCCCACCTATTGCCATAGAAGGATCATTGATTATGTGTTTTCACACCATATGTAAGGAAGTGGGCTGAAAATTAGAACATTACAATTCTGTTTCAAGAAAAATAAACAGGCCAGGGCTGAGGATGTAATGGAAACAAATGGCACAGCTTATAGAAATAAAGTATGCCTGTATCTAGACGGAATCTAGGGGAACGTTCAAGGATCAGAGGTCAAGTTCGAAACTTCCCAAGTCAGGAAAAGAGACAGAAAAATATGTTTCCTGGAGAGAGGAATTCATCAGATTTGTCTAATTTGTCTTGGAAACATTGTGTCCGTGAAGGGGGATGCCAGGACCACCTCGAATTTGGAGTTTCTGACCTCAGGATGTCAAACCAACCCAGATGACCACGTGTTCTCAATGCTTAGTTTGACCTAGGCTAAAACAGCAAAGACTCCTTCAAGTGACCGGTGCAAATTCAAAGACAACAACCAAGAGTCACGAAAGAACTCACACCTCAGCCTAGAGAACATACGGTGATTCAAGAAATGCAAAATGAATCACTTGGAATGAAGGGGAACGGACTGATAAGCATGTCTAAGGGGGATAGCTGAGAAATACCATGCCGATTATACTATGGAAAAGAAAAAAAGGTCCCATAAAATGGAAGCCAGACAGAAATCACACCTGGATAATCCACAATGAAAGATGATGTCCGTCTTTAGTCAGACTCTGCTGGAACGTTTGAAAGGCAGAGAAATTCACAAGCCAAAAGACGGCAGCGAAGGTCAAGGCTGGGCTAAGTGGGAAGGGTGAGTTATGAGACTGCTCCAAGCGGGCCAGGAAACCGTGTGTCCATGAAACTTGCCTGGACAGCAGAGACACGATTATGACAAATCCTCTGACAGCACAGTGGACCCGAAAAACAACCTGGCCTCATCTACACAGTGTCAGAGTTGGGCTCAAGTAGCATATTCAAGTCCCATTGCACTCAACTGCAGGTTGCCAATGGAACAGGAAAGGGGCTGGCCAGTGGTGCAGCGGTGAGGTCCGCACCTTTTGTGTCAGTGGCCCGGAGTGGGCCGGGTGGAATTATGGGGCTGAGCCTGCTCACCACTGCTTCAGGCATTCTGGGGCAGGCGTCCGAGGTAGTGTAGAGGCAGATAGGAAGGGACGTTAGACTGGGCCAGACTTCCACAGCAAACACAGGAGCATTGTCAGCAGATGTGAGGACAGCAATGCAATTCTGCCAAAACAAAACCAATTGAATGTTGCAAAGAATAGAAAAACTGAAGCTAAAAAAAAAAAAAAATCACCTTTCCAGTGAGAAGAATAAGATCTTTATGAAGAACCTTAGCAAAACAGGTGAAAGCTATGTCAATCGAAAACTAGCATACGTGTGGGGAAAGAAATTCAAGAAGACACAAGGAGAAAGAAGGATATTCCAGGTTCTAGGAATGGAAGAATTAACACACTTGAAACGTCCATTCCAGAGAAAGGAATCTCTGGATTCCATGCAATCCCAGTCAAATTTGCAGCAATATTGGCCACAGAGTTCGAAGAGAGAATCTGAAAGTTTCTAGCCAGCAACAAGAGAACCTGAATAGGCAAAGGAATCCTCAGGAAGCAGAACAAAGCAGGACGTGTCACACTTTCTTATTTCAACATATTGAACGAAGTGATACGTACAGAAACGTCACAGTCTGGGCCCAAAAACAGGCACACAGACCCATGCAACAGAATCGAGAGCCCAGAGCCGAAGTGAAACGTACATGGATAGCCCATTTTGGACCAGGGAGCTAAGTGGAGACAGCGAAGAATGGAGAGTCTCTACAATAAACGGTGTTGGGAAGCCTGCACAGCCACATGGAACACAACGAGAGTAGACCATGATGTTACACCTGGCACACACACCACCTCAAAATGGATTAAAGCTTTGAATGGCATACTTGAAACCATGAACCTTGTATACCTAGGCAGAGTGCTCTTTGCCATCTTTCTGAGCCGCCTATTTGGAAGAAGCATATCTGACTGGGCAAGGGCAAGAAAGGAAACAAGAAACAAACGGGACCACATCAAATGCACACGCTTCTGCCCAGTCAAGGAAACCATCGACTCAATGCAACGACAGCACAACAACTGGGAGAGGATGTTTGCAAACCACACATCGGACCAGGGGTGAAAAGCCCAAAGATACAATCAACTCACACGTCTCCACAAGAAACACAGCAAGCCAATGAACACCTGGGCAAAAGATGGAAACAGAGACTTCTCCCAAGAAGATTGAAAGAGGGCCAACAGGTGCATGAAAACATGTTCACCATCATTAAGTCTCAGGCCAATGCAAATGCAAACTGCAAGGACACAGCAGCTCACTGTGGTCAGAATGGCTAGAATGAAGCAGAAAGGAAACAAGTGTCAGAGAGGATGTGGATAGAAGCGAAGCCTCCTGTACTGCTGGTGGGAGTGTAAACCGGTGCAGTCAGTACTCCAAGCGCTGTGGAACTGCCTCAGAAATTTAAGAATCCATGTCCCATATGATCCAGCTTCCTGTGTGGCGTGTTTATCCAAAGAACTCAGAAACACTACTGCATAAAGACATGTGCACCACTGAGTTCACCACAGCTTTACTCCCGCTATCCAAGACTTGGAATCCACCCTGGTGCCCAGCAAGGGACTAATGGAGAAGGATGATGGGCTATACCCACACAATGGCATACCTCTTAGCCAGAACAAATGATGTAATCCAGCCATTAGTGACCACCAGAATGGCTGTGAAGGTTTTAGGGGAAGTTAAAAAAGCCCGAGGGATAAAGTCAAATACTGTAGGATCTCACTTACAAGGAGAAGAAAAGACAAGCAGTAACCAACTATTGGCATGGGACATTTGATTAAGGGTTACCAGAGGCAAAGCAGGGAGGTGGGGTAGTGTGAAACAGATGATTAGGCACAAGTGTGTGGTAAGGGCCGGTGATTCAGCTTACTCTGGTGAAGATGATGTAACCTACACAGAAGTCTAAACCGATGAGGATGCAAATCTGAAAGATATAGGATGTTCTATTGCAGCGTTATGGCAATAAATTCACCTAAAATCAAAAATCCAAAAAGGGGTTCAGAATGACGGCATACAGCTTTGGGGGCTGAAAGAGATTAGAGAAGGTGAACTTCCAAGGATGGAACATCCTCTCAAAATGCTTACTGATGCTACAGAAAGGTAGACCATTCCAAACAGATGAAGAGGAATACTACCAAGAGAACATGATCCGTCCTAAACCCACGAACCAACGGAAAATGTTACCGTCCATGATGTTACTACTAATCACCTTCACAAATAATCCAAACAGGCCCACGTCTTCCCAATTCAGGCTAAATGTTGGTCCAAAAGTACAATTCAGGGCCGTCTCTGTGGTGGAGCGGGTAAGTGCCCACATTCCGCTTGGGCGGCCTTGGCCTCACTGTTTGACATCATGGGTGCACATCACATTAGCAGTGTTAGGAAATATAGATTTCATGGTACTATGCGGACAGGGATCATAAATAAGTTGCAATTGTGAGGATACGTTATCAATACGCACCAGAAAAAGAACCATGAGAATATTACAATCTATGACCGCATCTTGTACACTTCCCGAAAGGAGAAAAGAAGGAAAACATGTGACCTTCCAAGGTGGAATTTGCAGAGTGCTAGGAGATGACACGATCATTGCACATCAGAGGATTGCCTGGGCAACTTCAACTTGGAAGGGAGTCCAGGACTTTCTCTGGTGAAGGGCCACCCACTTGGCCATCTACACAAGGTATAAGAGATACAACCCAGGATAATCTTACAGGAAAGAAACCAGTGTCTAGAGAGAATGGAGCAGGCCTTCAAAGTTTGAGAAGAAAGAAACCGACAAGAAATCCAGAGAAAGGAAAACTATCCTACCTGGAAAGGGTGAGGAGTCAGACTGGTCTGAGGTGGCTCTGAAAGTCTGTGTGCATGGAGGTTGTCAGGACAAGTTAGAATTTTGAGGTTTTTTATGACATCACGGTGACCATGTCCCTGTTGTTTTCTAACTTTCTCTTCTAACTTTGAACCGTCTACTACATTCCCTCTACACACCGGTATCTTTCCTCTAAGATTATTCTTTGTTTTATCTCTTATCTTTTGTGGATATGGTTAAACTGGTGGACTTTCCCCCGAGACAGTCATGGAGGCCATCCCAAGTTGAAGTTGCCCATTCAATTTCCTGATGCACAATGATCATGTGATCTCCCGGCAGTCTGACAATTCCACCTTGGCAAGTCACATGCTTTCCTTCCTTCATCATTTGGGGAAGTGTACCTCATGCGTTCACAGATTGTAATATTCTCAAGGTTCTCTTTCTGGTGTGTATTGATAAGGTCTCCTCACCATTTCTACTTCTTTATGTTCTCTGTGCCCATCAGACCGTGTAATCTGGATTTCCTAATGCTAGTAATATGGTCTACACCCGTGATGCTAAACTTTGAAACACGGTCAGCTCAAGCGGAACATATGCCCTTACCCACTACACCACAGGGCTGGCCCTGAATTGGACTTTTGGACCAAACTTTGGCCTGAACTTCGGAATATGTTGGCCTGCTTC
Source organism: Equus asinus (assembly GCF_041296235.1). NCBI lineage: Eukaryota > Metazoa > Chordata > Mammalia > Perissodactyla > Equidae > Equus > Equus asinus. The sequence continues at coordinate 42,278,933 of NC_091816.1, read as the reverse complement.
GATCATTTGTGAAGGGAATCAGTAGTAACATCATGCACGGTAACATTTTCCATTGGGTCATGAGTTTGGCTCGGACAATATTCTCTTGCTAGTATTCCTCTTCATCTCTTTGCAAAGGTCTACCTTTCAGTAGCATCATTAAGCATTTGGAGATGATTGCCAATCCTTGGAAGTTCATCTTCGCTAATCTCTTTTAGCCTCCAAAGCTTTAGGCCGTAAATCTGCACCCTTCTTTGGAGTTTTGATTTTATGTGAATTGATTGTCATAACCCTACATTGTAAGATCCTATAGCTTTCAGATCTACATCCTCATAGATTTAGACTTCTGTGTAAGTTACATCATCTTCACCACCGTAAGCCTAATTACAGGCCCTCACCACACACTTGTGCCTAATCAGCTCTTTCTCCCTCCGGTGGCCGCCCCCATTTCCCTCTGGGAACTACCAATCCTATGTCACGTGCTACCTGTTTGTTGGTCCATTTTTCCTCTTCTCCTTGTGCATGAGATCCTGTGGTATTTGACCTTTCCCCGGGGCTTTTTTCAGTTCCCCTAATAGCCTCAGGAGCCTTTCTGGTGTTCACAAATGGCTGCACTGCCTCCGTTCCTACAACTGAGTGTTATGCCATTGTGTGGCTATAGCCCATCTTCCTTCTTCTTTCGTCACATGATGGGGACCAGGGCGGCCTCGAAGTCTTGGATATCGGGAGTAAGGCTGTGGTGAGCACAGTGGTGCACGGATCTCTATGCGTTAGTGTTTCCAAGTTCTTTGGATAAATATGCTGCCAAGGACTACATGCATCTTATGGTAGATGTATTCTGACATATCTGTGGGTATTCCACAGAGCTTTGCCTAGTGGCTTCACAGGTTTACACACCCACCAACAGTGCAGGAGGCTTCTCTTCTCTCCACCTCCTCCGAAACCTGTGGTTTCCTGTCTTCATCCTTATAGCCCTCTGACCACTGTGAGCTGCTGTCTCATTGCCGTTCAGATTCACATTGACCAGAGACTTAATGATGATGAGCATGTTTTCATATAGCCTGTTGGCCATCTTTCTATCTTCCTGGGAGAAATGTCTGTTTCCATGTTTTTAACAGGTTGTATTGGGCTCGTTGTTTTTTTTCCTCTGGAGACATATGAGTTCATTGGATCTTTTGGCTATTCACCCCATCTCCGATGTGTAGTTTGCAAACATCCTGTCGCAGTTGTTGTGCTGTCTTTGCATTGAGCCGATGGTGTCATTGGCTGGGCAGAAGGTTCTGCGTTGGATGGAGTCCTGCTTGTTTCTTGTTTCCTTTGTTTCCCTTGCCCGGTCACACATGCTTCTTCCAAACAGGCAGCCAAGCCAGATGGCAAAGAGCAAGCTGCCTGCGTTTTCTCCTCGAAGTGTCACGGTTTCAAGTCTTCCATTCAAGGCCTGAATCCATTTCGAGGTGGTGTGTGTGCCTGGTGTAACATCATGGTCTACTCTCATTGTGTTACATGCAGCTGTGCAGTCTACCCAGCACCGTTTCTTGTCGAGACTCTCCTTTCTCTGCTGTCTCCTCTTGGCTCCCTGGTCGTAAATGGGCTGTCCATAGATGTGAGAGTTGACTTCTGGGGTCTCGATTCTGTTGCATGGGTCTGTGTGTGTATTTTGTGCTCCAGGCTGTGCTGTTCACGACCTAGCTCTTTGTTCTATACGTGGCAATCAGAAAGGGTGATAATTGCTGCTTTGATCGTTTTCCTCAGGATTCCTGTGTCTATTCAGGGTCCTTTGTTGCTGGATAGAAACTTTAGGATTCTCTCTCCTATTTGTGTGGGAGAGATTGCTGCAACTTTGACTGGGACTGCATGTAATCCAGACATTGCTTTGTCGTCAAAAATAATCCATAACCAATCTATAAATGAAACTTTGGGTGAGCTTATTCTGAGCTTAAATCTGAGGATTATAACCCGGGGCCTTTCTTCCCAAAGGAAGAAAGGGCATCAAAGAAGTGGGGTGCACAGACTGGTTGTCTTCCCCTCATAGAGGATGTTTCACATAGGATTGAAATGTCCAATTTACAATAGTCGCGAGACTGCTCTGTTGGCACAGCGATTGATGGAAATAGCAGGTAAGTCTTCTGTCTCAGTGACCACAGCAGGGTTGCGGTCTGTTGTCTCAAGCTGACTGGTCACAGGTGAGCTGGGTGGTCAAAGGTGAGTGCAGCAATCTGTTCATAGCCTAGAGAGAAATGCTTATCCCTAAGGAAATGTTAATGTTGGGAGAAGTTGCACCTTTATCTCAAGGGCCATAGGAAATGTCTAAGCAGATATGCAATGCATGCTAAATAGCCATAGTCAGGCCCTTTTGAAAAAAACAAAATCAGGCCGAATTAGGTTTATACCAAATGGCTTCCTCATATACTCCAATATATCCTATTGCTTTCCATTTATATTTCTCAGCTTTATGAGTTATGGACGTTTCAAGTGTGTCCGTTGTTCCATGTGAAGGGCACAGAATAGCCTTGCGTTTCCTTGTAACTTGTGGAATTTCTTTCCCCAAAACTTTGCTAGTTTTTGGTTTCCATCGCTTTCTCCTGTTTGGCAAAGGTTATTCGTAGATATAATTTTCTTCTCACTGGCATGGGTTTTTTTAATTTTGAGGTTCAGCTTTTCTATTCTTTACAACTTTTAATTGGTTTTGTTTGGCAGAAGTTTATGGCTGTGCTCAAATCTGCTGGTCATGCCGCTGTATTGGCTGAGGAAGAGTGGTGCTCTCTAAAGTTGCTTCCCATCTGCCTCTACACTAGGTCGCACGCCTGGCCCAGAACTGCTGGACGATCATTGAGGAGGCTGACCCCCAGGATTCCACGTGGCTGACCCTGGGCTATTGACCCAAAAGAAGCAGACTCCATGCTGCCCCACTGGACAGCCCCTTTCATGTTCCATTGGCAACCTGCAGTTGAGTGGAATGGGACTTGAATATGCTACTTGAGCCCAAATCTGGCCCTGTGTAGATGAGGCCAGCCTGTTTATCTGGCACACTGTGATGTCGGAGGATTTGTCAGAATCGTGTCTCCTCTGTCCAGTCTAGCTTCGTGGACACAGGCTTCAGAGCCTGCAGGGAGCAGTCTCATAACTCACCCTTCCCTGTTAGACCAGGTTTGACCTTCGCTGTAATTTTTGGGGTTGTGACTTTCTCAGACTTTCAAGCGTTCAAGCAGAATCTGTCTAAAGACTGACGTCTATCACTGTGGATTATTCACTTGTGATTTCTGTTGGCCTTCCATTCGACAGGACCTTATTTTCTTTTCCATAGTCCAATCGTCATGGTCTTTCTGAGGTATCTCCCTTTGGTATGCTTATCAGTGCATTCTCCTTCATTCCAAGTTATGAATTTTGCATTTCTTTAATCGCCTTATGTTCTGTAGGCCGAGGTGTGAGTCCTTTCGTGATTGTTGGGTGTTCTCTTGGAATTTCTATAGGTCACTTGTAGGAATCTTTGCTATCCTGGTCGAGTTGACACTGCGCTCTGAGAACTCGTGGTCGTCTTGGCTGGTTTGACATTGTGAGATCAGAAACTCCAGATTCGTGGGGGTCCTGGCAACCACCTTCATGGACATTATGTTTCTGAGACAAGTTAGCAAAATCTGATGAACTCCTCTCTCCAGGTAACAGATTTTTCTGTCTCTTTTCTGGATTTGGGAAATTTCGAACTTCACCCCTGATCCTTGGGAGCTCCACCAGATTAGGTCTAGATACTGGCTTACTTTATTTCCACAAGGTTTTCTATTGGTTTGACTTACATCTTTAAATATAATGGTAGTGTTCTAATTTTCAGCCAACCCCCTTCCATATGGTGTCAAAACACAGAGTCAGTACTCCTTCTATGGCAAGAGATAATGGAAGAGAATTTCATTGGAGTCCAACTGAGCACGCTAGCCTGGGGGGGCAGTCTTGACACAGGAACGAAGCCCTCTGGAAAAGGGTGCTTTTCAGCACACTTCCAGTGCCCTTCCAAACCAGCAGACGTACTCAAAGAATGACAGGCGTGCATTTCTTCAAGGCTTCAAAGAGATGACTTGGGACACATTAGCATGTACCCAGTGGACCCCCATGACTCCAGAGCTGTGGAAAGGGAGACTTCTCTTCAAAGCATGCTAGGGGCGTAGGACGGAGGCTTCGATTCTTCTCTTCAATGTCCTCAAGAGATCATTCTTGACTTTGGATTATGAGTAAGGCAGAAGGCCAATGTAGGACTGATAAGTGCCAAGTCCGGCCTCTTGTTTCAAATCAAGTTTCAAGGTTGAATCAGCACGGCCTCCCCATCTACTTGAGTAGATGACAATGTTCTCCTCTCAACGCTTGTCCCTCTATTATCGCTTCTTCCCAGTGATTCCTTTCTTATCCCTTGAATCAGCGTCTCTTTGATCTCTTCAAGTTTCTGTGCCTGGTTCCTGTTGGGAAAAGCTGTTTCTGGGTATCTCTCACTTCACTATCACAGCCTAGGCAAATACTCGCCCTGGAAACATGTGGCCATCTTTGGTGACATGTTCACCGTGATGTCATAAACACCCTCGGATTTTTCTAAGTTATCCTGACAACGTCCATGCACTCAGTGTTTGAGAACCATCTCATACCGGTCTGAAGACTCCATCTTTCCAGGTAGGATAGTTCTCCTTGTTCTGCATTTCTTATCAGTTTCTAAGATTCTCCTCGAACATTGAAAGGTCTACTACCTTCCCTCCAGAGACCGGTTTCTTTCCTTTAAGATTATCCTGGGTTTTACCTCTTACCTTTTGTGGATATGGCCAAATGGGTGGATTTTCCACAGAGAAAGTCCTGGAGTCCCTCCCAAGTTCAATTTGCCCAGGCAATCCTCTGACTCGTGTGATCACTTGGCAGTCTGACAATTCCACCTTGTCGGGTCACATGTCTTCCTTCCTTCATCATTTGGGGACGTGTACCTGATACGTTCATAGATTGTAATATTCTCATGGTTCCTTTTCTGGTGTGTATTGATAAGTTCTCCTCACAATTTCTACTTCTTTATGATCTCTGTGCCGACCAGACCATGAAATCTGGATTTCCCATTGCTATTAATCTGATCCCCATCCATGATGCTAGGCGGTGATGCCCGGGCCGCCCAAGAGGAACATGGGCACTTACTTGCTGCGCCACAGTGCCAGACCTGAATTGGACTTTTGGAGCAATCTTTCGCTGAACTTGGGAAGAAGCTGGGCTTTTTTGACCATTCCTGAAGGTAATTAGTAGTGACCTCATAGAGGGTAACATTTTCCCTTGGTTCATGAGTTTAGCACGGAACACATTCTCTTTGTAGTATTCATCTTAATCTATTTGCAATGGTCGACCATTCTGTAGCATGATTAAGCATTTTGAGGAGCTTCACAATCCTTAGAAGTTCATCTCTCTAATCTCTTTCAGCATCAAAAGCTTTATGCCGCAAATATGCACGCCTTTTAGGATTTTTTCGTTCCCTCTGGGAACCACTAATCCAAAGGGAAGGCTGGTATCCAAAGCTAGAATGCTCAGTTTGGCAACAATAAAATTCTCTCCCCCATCCCTCGCCATAGAAGAGTATTGCTTATGTACTTTGACACCAATCATTTAGATTTAGGGTTGGTCAGACATGGATTTAATTTGGTGGCTGGGATACCAAGCCAGAAATATTTTGACGGTAGTCAGGAATATAGATACAACATTCAGTTTTTATAATGGCACAGGTGCCCCCTTGTGCTGCTGTCAAGACATCCAGTGCCATTTGGATTTGGAGGACTGCCTTACACACTTGGGATACTTCTAAATTGAGCAGTGAAATGCTATGTTGTGTATAATATAATGCCTTCATAGTAAATTTGTCTAGGACTTCCATGCAAGACTTGAAAATGCTACAAAAGTCGATTCCTAATTGGTGAAAGAAAATTGCGGAAAGATGGTCTAACCAGTGGAAGACAGGGCTGGTCAAGTGCTGTTGCAAGTTGGGTAGGTCAGCAGGAGGAGATATAGTAAATGTAGTTCCACCTTGCATCCAGACAAAGCCTAGAGTGCATCGTCCGATCCATGCAGGTGGTAGCCAAGGTCATAAATTGGAGCCACATATCCACTGAGCACCGTTAGGGGCTAACCAATGCGTGTTGAGCCATGTATCCCAGTCAGTCTGAAACCAATCAATATTTTTTTTAAGGCTATGATATGAGAACACATATAACAGGGATTTTTTCCCTTAGGTCGAGTGCTATAAGGCCATGTATCACAGGGGTGATTCTTTTTCCCCAAAAGAAAGTGGCCTTTTACTGATTGCCCTCTAGTAGGAGTGAACCAAATATATTCATCCCAAATTTTGTATTGTCCATCCTGTGTGTAGTAATAAGTTGGGGACATTACCTTTGGAACTTGTTCTGTATGATCCAAGTGTGACAAGGCAAATCTAGTTAGTATTTGGACAGTAGTATTGAAGGAAAATGTTTGATTGTGGCCAAGGAACTTCCAGGTGTCAGAGGTAGATGGCCACAAGGCGACATTACTATTAATAATACATGAATATTGCGGAAGAAAAGAGCTAGAATCTAATATCCATGAATGCCTACTATAGCTTCTACAGAAACATAATTTTTTCTCTCTTAAATCACTCTCATTTTTACAAAAGATAGCCAAATCAGGATTAACACGTTTGCAAATCAAGTGTAGTTTCAATACAACTTGCTCCAATTATTTACATAAGAGCAGCAAGAATAGTAATTGTTCATACAGGCTTCTTAAAATGTGCTTCAATGGATCTTTTCCTGCGGAATCTTGGATTGAACTGTGAAGGCCTCTAGAGGCCAGAAAAGCCAAGCCAAGGACTTGCCATCAGATTTGGCCTGCAGTACCTACAGATTTGAGTGGTGTTCTCTTTGAGGTCTCCCCAAATATTTGGAGGTTCCTTGCACCTGCCATATAAGCAAGCTTCCTTACTTACCGGGTAAGATTGCCAAAATCTCAGTAAACAAGGTACCAGGCCTGTGTTTCCGAGTGGCTGTATTCCAGAAAGTCCAATCTTTGTTCCTGAAATGCTGTCTTGTCATAACTGAGCCTGTATGTTTCCAATATGACATTCCAGTCAAAGCCTTGGTAATATAACCAATGTGTCCTGTTATAAGGAGAACAGATTCTTATGGAACTTATGCAAATATTGCCACGAAATGACCATACTCAGTCACAAAAGGTTTCCAAATTCAGTAGGGATAAGGTAGGGAGAAAAAGATAAATGTTTCAGTTTTGCTCATAAAGGTATAATTTCACCAAATGGCTGTAAGTTATAGTTAGCATAAGAGAAAAGAGTAAAAGATTTCCTTCATTATGAGAAAACAAAACAACACATCCAAACTCAACAATATTTCAAACAGAAGTCCTAAAAATTTATAATCGTTGTAATCAGTGCACACAGTCCTGTATAATCAATTCTTGAGCTGAATCTTCTGTCAGCAGATCGATGAGCATAGTTTCTGTTAGAATTCTGTCATTTCTTACTCCGTTCAGTTTTACAATCTGAAGGTTTATCAGAAACCTGTCGTTTAGACTCTTTGTGTCAGAATCCTTTCCAGGAATTTCTCGGAAGTTGAAACATATTTGCAAAAGGAAAAAGCATCAGAGTAAAACAACAACTATCTGCAAATGGACAAAGAACTCAAAAGGGCAATTGGCAAAGAAACTTGACTACTGTGACATATAATACTGCCAGATAATAAGTGAACTTATCACTGATAACCAGGGCAGACCAGAATTTTAGGAATGCTATCTAATTTTGAGACGTCTATATTAATAACATTTACCCATTAAATACCAGCTAAGAAAGTCTATTGTCGCTTATTTCACAATGTTTCCCATTTAATTTAATAGACCAAATAAGCCAAATTACTTTAGCATTTTCCTCCTTGTAGGAAGAGAGAGCAAATTTCTTTGAGAAGTCTCAGGGACACTCTGAAAATCCTCAGAGTAATCATTCTTCTGTCTACCAGGTCTAAAGAATGCCTTAATTCAGGATGTGAATATTTCTGAGGGAGAAGCTTGTCACAACATATCAAAAGTTTTTAAAATGTTCAAATAGCAAACAACACTCACTGTGAAACAATGCTCAGGTATCCATTCAAAGTGATAACAGAAACAGTCAACAATATTAAGAGTAACCTCAGCCATTATTTTCACAAAACAGATTTGTCTCTTAGGTAAACGTACTCAAAGGAACAGCTCTTACATCCTCTTTACCAAGAGCAGATCAAAAGTTCAAGAAAATGTATCCTTTTAAAGAAAACCAAATTTGAATTTCTGCACCTACTTATTATTAACATTCAAACTCATTCACTTAATTGAACTTACTTTAGTCTACTTGAGCAGGCATAAAACTCATTTCAGAATTCCTCCTTCACAAACCTTCTACATCTTTCTTTTTCATTTTCAGTACTTGTCCCAAAGTCTTTCTGTTTTCCTTTCTAGTACATCAGGAGCAATTTATCTGTCTTAACCCATCAAACAAAAATGTTTCCATTCTTTATACGTTTTTTACTGAAAAGATACATTTTAACCTCCTTGAATACAGAGCTCTTTTGCTTAGTAATTTCCAGTAGCTTTAATTCCATAGGCTAGTTAGAACCTTTAACGCTTAACGGACCTAGTAAACACTAAAAAGGTAAACAATTAGGTAATGTCTTTTATATCAGCATTCTAAACACTTCACAACTTAAGAAACATGACACTTCACAATAAAACACAAGACATGCTTTTTGATACACCCAAACGATTTTAGCCTCTTCCATAAGAAGCCAAAAGTAGATAACTTAGATATGTTTAACACTAATGTGTGAGTGTTCCGTTCTATCCAAAAGTGACCCGCATATTCATCTTTATATCATTTAACTTAACTTGGCAAAACTCAAGATTGTTACCAAAAAGGATTTCGAAGGTGTTGTTTTTCCCCAAATATACAGACCATAAAAGTTATTGTACTCACTTTTATGAGTTTTATGTATTTAAACCATTTGCTTCCAACAATTATGTTCAGATTACTAGGGAAACCTCATGAGGCATTAGACAAAACTGGTCATCATTTAAAGCTATTATTTTGCTGACAAATTTAACAGACAACGTGAACTTATATGACTAGTAAACCGAGTCTGAATGCCTGCATCCTATGCAAATACTTACAACTCTGACAAGAAGACAATTTTCAATGAAACCAACAAACTTAAACAAGCTTTCATTTACCAAAGGTTAATTCATGTCACGTTAACTTTGAAAGTCACTCTGTTAATTTCGACTACATTTAGAATTTAAGAAAGCACTTACTTTAAGCCAACTAAACAGACATCTTAATTTTGGCCAGACCATCCAGTGGTTAAAATATCACAGGTATGATGTACACATAGAAACATATACACAGAGACTGTACAACTATTGTTTTAAAAACTACTGCCATGAATCAGGTACAATAATATAAAGCTCACCAGTTACAAATCAAAACTTTGTTTTGAGCCTTTTTACTAATACTTATGGAAAAGACCCTCAAGATGCTAGACTTTTTGCAAGGGCACACTTATGGCCATTTATCCTTTCCCCTCCTTTTTTTTTTTCAGTCTTAAGAATGAGTGATATGCTAGATAATAGTTCCTGGAGAGGGGGGAAGATAATCCTTTTCATGGTAAAGGAACAAGGTGGAATCTGAACTGCCTCTAGAACTGTATTTCCAGTCTTGCAAGGATTTTCTAAGGACGGTTGCTCTTGATTTCTCAGAAACTGGACTGTAACTTGAAGGACGTTCTAGGTTGATCTACCTGTCCAACTGCACCAGAAAGGCAGAGAGAAACATCACACATTTTCTACCAGCTGGAGTTTCTGGGGCATAACCCATACAATTGAAAGTGTTTCTAATTAGTTAGAATGACCCTGAGTGATGAGTCTTAAGGGATGCTTATCTCATTCCCCACGGCAGTAAAGCCAGTGTCCGACTGACAGTGATGTGGAGAAGGGTGGAGTGCATACAAAGGGCTTGAACTGGCTGGAGGCCGGGGCTCCCAGTACCCGGGTTGAGAATGAAGTTCCTTGCAAAATGTTTTCAAGTTTTCCGATTTTACAGAAGTTCCAGGTTCTGGTCAAGTCCAGCCTGATCTTAACCAAGACTTGGTGACAACAGAGGACATGATGAGCAAAACAAAGAAGGGAAATGAAGACATCAGACCTCACCCTCATGGCCACTCAAAGAGGGTTATCAAGAGAAGACTCACTCAACAGTTCCCATGCTGGGGCGCACTACTGTAGCATGACAGTTCACAGAATAAATCACAGGACTGCTACCCTCATAGCAAACTCAGTAGGTGACTAAAGCACTCAATGAGTCACCCCCCAAGAGAGAGCACCCTACTTTGGCTTTCTGGGGTGATCAGGCCCAGAAATGCCAAGTTTGGCGTCTCAGGGGTGGAGGCCATGACTGTTGACAGATTTCTTTGCTTCCCTGTTGCAAAGCTCAAAAGGAGACGCAAAACGCCATTGCAACTCTAAGAAAGATGAAAGAGACAGGTCCATTACCTTGAAAATCCCCCCTGAACCTGGGGCAGCATCCTACCTGTCATTCCTACTGTGGGGTTCCTATAACAAGGGGTGATGGGGGTGTCCCCCAGCATTGCATCCATTGCATATCTTCCCTGGTATGCCTGGAAGTTACAGGTGCCTGGTGAACATCCTTCCTATTCTACCTGGAAGTAATAGGTGCCTGATGAATGGTCCCCAAGAGAAAGGGAGAAGTTCAAGAGAGAACAGGATGGAGAAAATTAGTGAGGCATTTACTGCCGCTCTGGGGGACATTCTACCCAATTGCGTGTTGGAGGCATTCTCCGAGAAGGGCTTCCCATACGCAACCAAAGGTTAGACTTTGGTACTTTCCTTGAACTGGAGTCCCAATTGGGACATTCACACAGTTCAGAGCATGGTCAGGAGCCATGGGAGGTATCCTAATCCAACCTTAGGAAAAGAAACCTTACAGGGGAGTCTTGCAGATTGCTGACCATCCTAATGACTTAAGTGGCCGACCCGTGCCCACCTAAAATTTGTATATTAGAGATAGGGTCAGGAAGGAATGGAGTAATTCACTCTACATCGCCCTTAGGCTTAAGGTACTGATTCTCTTCAAGCTGAATGTCATGATTTGCCCCATAGAGTAGCCATGGGCAGCAAACGTGGATTCTTACAGCTATCCAAGACAGTTGCTGATGGAGAAGTGAATTTAGATTCATCCTCGAAACAGAGAGAGGCACAAGGAAGAAAAGGGCACTTACCAGAAGTTGAGCTCAGAAACCGATGAAGCAAGTTCCCGGTAGGGGGGCCACAATATATGATGGTGGGTCAGTGAGCTGATGAGTCGGAAGAAAGATTTCTTGGTCTCTCAAGGCCTGGCAAAGATGCTCTTTTATTTAGAGAGTGGTACAGGATAACATAGGGACAGGACCCATGGGGAGTAAAGAGTTGCTTCATGGGGACAGGACCTATGGGTAGTGAAGAGCTGCAGGCATGGGAACTGGACGCACGGGCAGTGAATAGCTGCTGCTGCTGCATGGGGAAAGGAGCCATGGGCAGTCAGATGTCCTGCCGCTGCCCTGAGTTGAGGGTAAGGGCAAATTTTATAAGGCATGGGTACGTGACATTTTTACTGGAAAAAGAAAAGATGATGTAAAATGCCATTAAATGACTTCAGTACAGAATGGAGTCTGGTTATTGTGTGGTCGTATAACATTAGATATGAATTTGGCCATATAGATAGGCATGTAGGTGAGCATCGCCTGGGCTTCTCTCACTGGGGCACCGCTAATTCATACCAAAAAAACTTCACCGGCTCATAAGCTTTGACATGTAGGCCAGGTAACCTTGGGCTTTTCGAGCTGGGGCAGCCTTAATCCACATCAATCGTCATTGTCTTTCTCAGCCATCTCCCATAGATACGCTTATCAGTCCATTCTCCTTCATTCCAAGTTATGAATTTTGTGATTCTTTAATCACCATATGTTCTCTAGGCTGATGTGTGAGTGTTTTCATGATTGTTGGGCATTGCCTTTGAATTTCCATCGTTCACTTGAAGGAATCTTTGCTATCTTAGCCTAGGTCCAACTGAGCACTGAGAACACGAGGTCATCTTGGTTGGTTTGACATTCTGAGAGCAGAAACTCCAAATTCTAGGTTGTCCAGGCAACCACCTTATTGACATAATGTTTCTGAGACAAATTAGAGAAATCTGATGAATTCCTGTCTCCAGGTAAGATATTTTTATGTCTCTTTTCTAAATTTTGGAAGGCTGGAACTTGACCCTGGATCCATGGTCCTCGTAGTAGATTACGTCTAGATACTGCTTTACTTTATTTCTGTAGGGTTTGTAAGTTGTTTGATTTACACCCTAAGCTCTGGCATGTTTATTTTTCATTAAATATAAGTGTAATGTTCTAATTTTCAGTCAACTTCCTCACATATGCTGTCAAAACACATAGTCAATAATCTTCTACGGCCAGAGATGGGAGAGAATTTCGCTGGTGCCAAACTGAGCATTCTAGCTTTGGATGTCAGTCTTCACTTTGGATTGGTGATTCCCAGAGGGAATGAAAAAATCCAAAAAGGTGTGCTGATTTGGGGCATAAAGGATTTGAGGCTGAAAGAGATTAGAGAAGATGAACTTCCAAGGACTGTGAATCTCCTCCAAATGCTTAATGATGCTACAGAAAGTAGATCATTGCAAATAGATTATGGGGAATACTATGAAGAGAATGTGTTCCGTGCTAAACAGATGAACCAAGGGAAAATGTTACCGTCTATGATGTTACGAGTAATTACATTCACGAATAATCACTGCAGGCCATCTTCTTCCCAAGTTCAGGAAAAATATTGGTCCACAAGTAAAATTCAGGGCCAGCTATGTGTTCAGGAGTGTAAGTGCCCACATTCCTATTTGGTGGCCTGGGATTCATGGATTCACATCACTGGTGCTGATCAGATTAGTAACGTTGGGAAAGATAGATTTCATGGTATGGTGTGTACAGAGATCACAAAGAAGTCGAAATTGTGAGCATACGTTAGAGATAGGCAATAGGAAAAAAACATGAAAATATTGCAATCTATGACACATCTGGTACACTTCCCTAAATACAGACTGAAGGAAGTGATGTGACCTGCATAGGTAGAATTGGCGGACTGCATGAGATGACACGATCATTGCACATCAGAGGCTTGAGTGGGCAACTTCAACTTTGGATGGACTCCAGGACTTTAACTGGGGAAAGTCTACACGTTCGGCCATATTCACAAAATGTAACAGATTAAACCCAGGATAAACTTAAAGTAAAGAAACCATGTCTAGAGAGAATGTAGTAGACATTTAAAAGTTCAAGGATAAAGTTAGAAACCCACAAGAAATCCAGGAAATGGAAAACTATTCAAGCTGGAAAGGGAGAGTAGTCATGTGCATAGAAGATGCTGGGACAACTTAGAAGTTTGAGGGAGTTTATTACATCACAGTGAACATGTCACCCAAGATGGCCTCATGGTTATAGTCTGAGGATTGTCCTAGGCTACGGTACTCAAGTTAGAGATACCCAGAAGAGAATTTAAAAACAGAAACCAGGCACTGAAACTTGAAGAGTGAGAATACACGCTGATTAAAGGGGTAAGAAAGAAGTCATTGTGAGGAAGCAATAATAGGGGACAAGCGCTGAGTGGAGAACATTGTAATCTACTCAAGTGTATGGGGAGGCCATGCTGATGCAAGCTTGAAACTTGATTTGAAACCAGAGGCTGGACTTGGGGCTTATCAGACCTACATTGTCCTTCTGCCTTAATCATAATCCAAAATTAAGAATGATCTCCTGAGGACACGGTAGACAATGATTGATGCTTCCTTTCCTATGCCCCTAGCATTCATTGAAGAGAAGTCTCACTTTCCATAGCTCTGGCATTACAGAGGCCCATTGGGTACATGCTAATGTGTCACAAGTTATCTCTTTGAACCCTTGAAGGAATGGACCCCAGTCATGCTTTGTGTATGTCCCATTGTTTGACAGGGCTCCAGAATTGTGCTAGGAAGCACCCTATTCCAGACCTCTTCATTGCTTTGCGAGGTCTGCCCTACCAGGCTAGTATGCTTGGTTTGGCTTCAATGAAATTCTCTCCCCGTATCTCTTGAAGTAGAATGATTATTAATATCGTGTATTGACAGCATATGTAAGGAGGTTGGCTCAAAATTAGAACATTACAATTATGTTTATAGAAAAATAAACATGCCAGACCTGAGGATGTAAATCGAACAAGTAAAACACTCTACAGAAATATAGTAAGCCAGTATCTAGACGTAATCTACTGGAACACTCAAGGACCAGGAGTAAAGTTCGAAACTTCCCAAATCCAGAAATGAGACAGAAAAGTATCTTACCTGGAGCGGAGTTCATGAGGTTTCTCTAATATGTCTCGGAAACATAATGTCCGTGAAGGCGGTTGCCAGCACAACCTCGAATCTGGAGTTTCTGATCTCAGAATGTCAAAGCAACCAAGACGACCACGTGTTCTCAGGGCTCAGTGTCACCTCGGCCAGGATAGCAGTTTCCTACAGGTGACCGATGGAAATTCCAAGACAGCACACAACAATCACGAAAAGATTCAGAGCTCGGCATACAGAACATATGGTGATTACAGAAATACAAAAGTCATAGCTTGCAATGGAGGAGAACGGACTGATAAGCATATCGAAGAGAGATAGGTCAGAAAGACCGTAACGATTAGACTTTGGAAAAGAGAAAAAAATCCCTGAAAATGGAAGGCCAGTAGAAATCACATCTGAATAATCCACAGTGAAAGACTTCAGTCATTAGACAGACTCGGACTGGACGTTTGAAAGTCCGAGAAAGTCACAACACCAAAAACTGCAGTGAAGGTCAAACCTGGACTAACTGGGAAGGGTGAATTATGGGACTGCTCCACGCGGGCCCTGAAAGCCTGCATCCAGGAAGCTAGACAGGACAGCAGACACACGATTCTGACAAATCCTCCGACATCACAGAGGGCCAGAAAAAGAAGCTGGCCTCATCTACACAGGGCCAGAGGTGGGCTCAAGTAGCATATTCAAGTCACGTCCCACTCAACTGCAGGTTGCCAATGGAACACGAAACGGGCCAGCCAGTGGGGAAGTGGTGAAGTCCGCGCATTCTGGTTCAGGAGCCCAGCTTCGGCCACATGGAATCCTGCAGGTGAGCATCCTCACAGCTCGTCCAGACATTCTGGGGCAGATGTGTGAGGTAGTGTAGAGGTAGATGGGAAGCGACATTAGACAGCTGCACTCTTCCACAGCAAATACAGCAGAGTGGCCCGCAGATGTGAGCGCAGCCATAAACTTCTGCCAAAACAAAGCCAATCGAAAGTTGCAAAGAATTGAAAAATTGAACCTCAAAAAAGAAAGCATGCCAGTAAGAAGTAAAAGGTATCTAGCAATAACCTTGGCCAAACAGGAGAAAGCTATGGAAACCGAAATCCAGCAAAGTTTCTGGGGAAGAAACTCTGGAAGACACAAGGAAACGGAAGGCTATTCCGTGTTCTTCGAATGGAAGAACTAACACACTTGAAGCGTCCATACCGCATAAAGCCATCTCTGGATTCCATGCAGTCCCAGTCAAAATCGCAGCATTATTTCCCACAGAAATGGAAGACAGAATCCTAGAGTTTCTATCCAGCAACAAAGGACACTGAATAGCCAAAGGAATACTGAGGAAAATGGACAAAGCAGTAGGCATCACACTTATTGATTTCCAGATATAGGACTAAGTGCTAGGTATGGAAACAGCACAGCCTGGCGCCCAAAAGAGGCACACAGACCCATGGGACAGAATCGAGAGCCCAGAGGTCAACTGACACACATATGGACAGCCCATTTTCGACCAGGGAGCCAAGAGGAGACAGCAGAGAAAGGAGAGTCTCGACAAGAAATGGTGCTGGGAAGACAGCACAGCCACATGAAACACAGTGAGAGTAGACCGTGATGTTACACCAGGGACACACACCACCTTGAAATGGATTAAAGCCTTGAACGGAAGACTTGAAAACGTGCAGCTTCTAGGAGAAAACGCAGGCAGCTTGCTCTTTGCCATCTGGCTTAGCCACCTGTTTGGAAGAAGCATGTGTGACCGGGCAAGGGAAACAAAGGAAACAAGAAACAAGCAGGACTCCATCCAACGCAGAAGCTTCTGCCCAGCCAATGACACCGTCAACTGACTGCAAAGACTGTGCAACAACTGACAGCAGATGTTTGCAAACCGCATAACGGAGAAGGGGTGAACAGCCATAAGATCCAATGAACCCATACGTCTTCACAGGAAAAAAAACAGCAAGCCCAATGAAACCAGGGCAAAAGATGGAAACAGATAGCTCTCCCAGGAAGATAGAAAGATGGCCAACAGGCTGTATGAAAACATGCTCATCAACATTAAGTCTCTGCTCAATGCAAATACGAACGGCACTGAGATAGCAGCTCACAGCGGTCAGAATGGCTATAAGGATGAAGACAGGAACCAACAAGTTTCAAAGAGGAGGTGGAGAGAAGGGAAGCCTCCTGCACTGCTGGGGGGAGTGTAAACCAGTGCAGCCAGTACGCGAAGTGGTGTGGAATTGCCTCAGAATTTTCAGAATCCATCTACCGTATGATCCAGGTATTCCTCTGTGGCGTATATATCCAAAGATCTTGGAAACACTAATGCTCAGAGATCCGTGCATCGCTGTATTCGCCACAGCCTTACTCGCGATATGCAATACTTGGAAGCCTCCCTGATGCCCATCAAGGGACGAATGGAGAAGGAAGATGGGCTATAGCCAAACAATGGCATAGCACTCAGCTGTAGGAACAGATGCAGTACAGCCATTTGTGACCACCTGAATGGCTCCTGAGGGTATCAGGGGAACTGAAACAAGCCCTGGGGTAAGGTCAAATACCACAGGATCTCACGTACAAGGAGAAGAGGAAAAATGGACCAACAAACAGGTAGCACGTGACATAGGATTGGCAGTTCCCAGAGGGAAAGGGGTGCGGGGGATGGAGGGACAAAGAGTTGATTAGGCACAAGTGTGTGGTGAGGGCCTGTAATTTGGCTTACACTGGTGAAGATGATGTAGCCTACACAGAAGTCTAAATCTATGAGGATGTAGATTTGAAAGCTATAGGATGTTAGAATGCAGGGTTACGGATATCAATTCACATAAAATCAAAACTCCGAAAACGGGTGCAGATTTACGGCCTAAAGCTTTGGAGGCTGAAAGAGATCAGAGAAGATGAACATCCAAGGATTAGCAATCGCCTCCAAATGCTTAATGATGATACAGAAAGGTAGAACTTTGCAAAGAGATGAAGAGGAATACTACCAAGAGAACATGGTCCGAGCCAAATCATGAATCAATGGCAAATGTTACCGACACTAATGTTACTACCGCTTCCCTTCACGAATGATCGAAGCAGGCCAACATCTTCCCAAATTCAGGCCAAAGGTTGGTCCAAAAGCCCAATTTGGGACCGGGCTGTGGTGTAGCAGGTAAGTGCCCACATCCGCTTGGGCGGCCCGGGCTTCACCGGCTAGCATCAAGCATGCAGATCAGATTACTAGCATAGGAAATACAGATTTCAAGGTCTGGTGGTCACAGAGATCATAAAGAAGTAGAAGTGGTGAGGAGACCTATGAGTACGCACCAGAAAAGGATCCACGAGAATATTACAATCTATGAACACATAAGGGACACTTCCCCAAGTGATGAAGGAGGAAAACATGTGACCTGCCAAGGTGGAATTGTCAGACTGCTAGGAGATCACACGATCAGTGTGCATCAGGGGAATGCCTGGGCAACTTCAACATGAGAGGGCCTCCCGGACGTTCTCTGGGGAAAGTCCACCCATTTGGCCATATCCACAAAAGATAAGAGATAAAACCCGGGATAAGCTTAAAGGAAAGAAACCGGTGTCTACAGGGAATGTAGTAGACCCTTCAAGTCCTTGGAGGAAGTTAGAAACCGACAAGAAATCCAGAACAAGGAAAACTATCCTACCTGGAAAGGGGCACTAGCCAGATTGGGATGAGACGGCTCTGAAACACTGTGTGCATTGAGGTTGTCAGGACAACTTAGAATCTGAGGGTGTTTATGACATCACGGTGAACATGTCACCCAAGATGGCCGCATGTTTCCAGTCCGAGGATTGGCCTAGTCTAGGACACTCAAGTGAGAGATACCCAGAAACAGCTTTTCCAAACAAAAACTTGAAAGGATCAAACAGACTCTGATTCAAGGGAGAAGAAAGGAATCATTGGGAACAAGCGATAATAGATGGACAAGCACAGAGAGGAGAACACTGTCATCTACTCAAGTAGATGGTGAGGTCGTGCAGATTCAATCTTGGAACTTGATTTGAAACAAGAGGCCAGACTTGGGGCTTATCAGACCTACGTTGTCCTTCTGCCTTACTCATAATCCAAAGTACAGAGTGATCTCTTGAGGACGTTGAAGAGAAGAATCGAGGACTCCTTTCGTAGGCCCCTAACATCCTTTGAAGAGAACTCTACCTTTGCATAGCTCTGGCCTCACGGGGGCCCACTGGCTACATGCTAAGCTTTCCCAAGAGATCTCTTTGAAGCCTTGAAGGCATGGACGCCTGTCATGCTTGGGGTATGTAGCTTGGTTTGGAAGGGCTCTAGAAGTGTGCTGAAAAGCACCCTTTTCCAGAGGGCTTCATTGCTGTGTGAAGGCTGCCCTCCCAGGCTACAGTGGTCAGTTGGGCTCCAATGAAATTAACTCCCCCATCTCTTGCCGTAGAAGGAGTACTGATTCTGTGTTTTGACACCATATGGAAGGAGGTTGACTGAAAACTAGAACATTACCATGGTATTTAAAGAAAAATACACATGCCAGAGCTGAGGATGTCAATCAAACAGTAACAGACTCTGTAGAAATAAAGTAAGCCAGTATCTAGATGTAATCTAGGGGAGCGTTCAAGGTTGAGGGCTGAACGTCGAAACTTCCCAAATCCAGGGAAAGAGACGGAAGGATTTCTCACCTGGAGAGAGGAATTCATCAGACTCATCGAATTTGTCTCGGAACCATTGTGTCCGTGAAGGTGGTTGCCAGGACAACGTCTAACCTGGAGTTTCTCATCTCACAATGTCAAATGAACCAAGATGGACACGTGTCCTCAGTTCTCAGCTGGACGTAAGCTAGGATAGCAAAGATTCCTTCAACTGACAGATGGAAATTCAAAGACAACATCCAACAATCACCAAAGCACCCACACGTCGGCCTACAGAACATATGGTGATTAAAAAAATACAGAATTCCTAACCTAGAATGAAGGAGAACCCACTGATAAGCATATCGAAGGGAGAGAGATCAGAAAGACCACTACGATTAGACTAAGGAAAGAAAACAAGCTCCCAGAAAATGGAAGGCAAACAGAAATCACACCTGAATACTCCACAGTGAATGAAGTCAGTGTTTACAAAGAGTCTGCTTGAACGTCTTTTGGGAGTTTTGATTTTACGTGAATTGTTTGCCATAACCCAGCATTATAACATCCTATGCCTTTCAGATCTACATCCTCATAGATTTAGACTTCTGTGTACGTTACATCATCTTCACCACCGTAAGCCTAATTACAGGCCCCCACCACACACTTGTGTCTAATCAACTATTTCTCCGTCTGGGCCCTGCCACCTTTCGCTCTGGGAACAAGAAATCCCATGTCACGTGCTACCTGTTTCTTGGTCCTTTTTTTCCTCTTCTCCTTGTAAGTGAGACCCTGTGGTATTTGACCTCCCCCTGGGGCTTGTTTCCTTTCCCGTAAAACCCTCAGGAGCCATTCTGTTGGTCACAAATGGCTGGAATGCATCTGTTCCTGCAGCTGAGTGCTATGCCATTGTGTGGCTATAGCCCATCTTTCTTGTCCATTCGTCCCTTGATGGGCACCAGGGAGGCTTCCCTGTCTTCGATATCAGGAGTAAGGCTTTGGTGAGCACAGCGGTGCACGGATCTCTGTGCATTAGCGTTTCCAAGTTCTTTGGATATATATGCCACAGAGGAGTACCTGGATCCTGTGGTAGATGGATTCTGAAAATTCTGAGGCAATTCCACACCACTTTGCGTCATGGCTGCACCGATTTACACTCCCACCAGCAGTGCAGGAGGCTTCCCTTCTCTCCACCTCCTCTCTGAAACTTGTTGGTTCCTGTCATCATCCTTATAGCCATTCTGACCACTGTGAGCTTCTATCTCAGTGCCGTTCGTATTTGCATTGAGCAGAGACTTAATGATGATGACCATGTTTTCCTACAGCCTGTTGGCCATCCTTCTATCTTCCTGGGAGAAATGTCTGTTTCCCTGTTTTGCCCAGGATTTATTTGGCTCATTGTTTTTTCTCCTGTGGAGACGTATGACTTCATTGGATCTTTTGGCTATTCACCCCTTCTCCGATGTGTGGTTTGCAAACCTGCTGTCGCAGTTGTTGTGACGTCTTTGCACTGAGTCGATGGTGTCATTGGCTGGGCAGAAGCTTCTGCATTGGATGGAGTCCTGCTTGTTTCTTGTTTCCTTTGCTGCCCTTGCCCAGTCACACATGCTTCTTCCAAATAGGCGGCCAAGCCAGATGGCAAAGAGCAAGCTGCCTGCGTTTTCTCCTCGAAGTGTCATGGTTTCAAATCTTCCATTCAAGGCCTTAATCCATTTCGAGGTGGCGTGTGTGCCTGGTGTAACATCACGGTCTACTCTCATTGTGTTACATCTGGCTGTGCAGTCTTTCCAGCACCGTTTCCCGTCGAGAGTCTCTTTTCTCTGCTTTCTCCTCTTGGCTCCCTGGTCGAAAATGGGCTGTCCATAGATGTGAGAGTTGATTTCTGGGCTCTCGATTCTGTTCCATGCATCTGTGTGCCTCCTTTGCAGGCCAGGCTGTGCTGTTTTGGTACCTAGCTCTTCGTCCTATATGTGACAGTAAGAAAGTGTGATAATTGCTGCTTTGTTCGTTTTCCCCAGGATTCCTTTTGCTATTCAGGGTCCTTTGTTGCTGGATAGAAACTTTAGGATTCTCTCTTCTATTTCTGTGGGAAAGATTGCTGCAACTTTGACTGGGACTGCATGGAATCCAGACATTGCTTTGTCGACAAAAATAATCTGTAACCAATCTGTAAATGAAAACTTGGGGGAGTTTATTCTGAGCTTCAATCTGAGGATTATAACCCAGGGCCTTTCTACCCAAAGGAAGGAAGAGCATCAGAGAAGTGGGGTGCACAGACTGGTTGTATTCTCCTCATAGAGGATGTTTCACATAGAATTGAAATGTCCCATTTTCAATAGTCACGAGACTGCTCTGTTGGCACAGCGATTGATGGAAATAGCAGGTAGGTCTTCTGTCTCAGTGAACACAGTAGGGTGGCAGTCTGTTGTCTCCAGCTGACTGGTCACAGGTGAGCTGGGTGGTCAAAGGTGAGTGCAGCAATCAGTTCCTAGCCTAGGGAGAAATGCTTATCCCTAAAAAAATGTTAATGTTGGGGGAAGTTGCACCTTTATCTCAAGGGCCATAGGAAATATCTAAGCAGATATGCAATGCGTGCTAAATAGCCATAGTCAGGCCCTTTTGGAAAAAACAAAATCAGGCCGAATTAGGTCTATACCAAATGGCTTCCTCATATACTCCAATATATCCTATTGCTTTCCATTTATATTTCTCTGCTTTATGCGGTATGGACGTTTCAAGTGTGTCCGTTGTTCCATTCGAAGGGCACGGAATAGCCTTGCGTGTCCTTGTGACTTGTGGAATTTCTTTCCCCAAAACTTTGCTAGTTTTTGGTTTCCATCACTTTCTCCTGTTTGTCCAAGGTTATTCGCAGATATCATTTTCTTCTCACTGGCATGGGTTTTTTTTGAGGTTCAGCTTTTCTATTCTTTGCAACTTTTAATTGGTTTTGTTTGGCAGAAGTTTACGGCTGTGCTCAAATCTGCTGGCCATGCCGCTGTCTTTGCTGAGGAAGAGTGGCGCTGTCTCATGTCGCTTCCCATCTGCCTCTACACCAGCTCACACGCCTGGCCCAGAATGTCTGGACGAGCGTTGAGGAGGCTCACCCCCAGGATTCCACGTGGCTGACCCTGGGCTGCAGTGTCAGAACACGCGGACTTCACTGCTGGCCCACTGGCTGGACCCTTTCATGCTCCATTGGCAACCTGCGGTTGAGTGGAAAGTGATTTGAATATGCTACTTGAGCCCAAATCTGGCCATGTGTAGATGAGGCCAGGTTGTTTCTCTGGCCTACTGTGATGTCGGAGGATTTTTCAGAATCGTGTCTCTGCTGTCTGGTCTAGCTTGGTGGACACAGGGTTTCAGAGCACACGTGGAGCAGTCTCATAACTCACCCTTCCCAGTTAGGCCAGGTTAGACCTTCCCTGCAGTTTTTGGGGTTGTGACTTTCCCGGACTTTCAATCGTTCAAGCAGAGTCTGTCTAAAGACTGACATCTTTCACTGTGGATTATTGAGGTGTGATTTCTGTTGGCCTTCCATTTTATGGGACCCTGTTTGCTTTTCCATGGTCTAATCATCATGTTCTTTATGAGCTTGTGCTTTGACATGCTTATCAGTGCGTTCTCCTTCACTCCATTTTAGGAATTTTGTATTTCTTTAATCACCATATGTTCTGTAGGCCAAGGTGTGAGTCCTTTCGTGATTGTTGGGCGTTGTCCTGGAATTTTCATCGTTCACTTGAGGGTATCTTTGCTATCCCAGCCTAGATCCAACTGAGCACTGACTACACGTGGTCATCTTGGTTCGTTTGACATTGTGAGATGATAAACTCCAGGTTCAAGGTTATCCTGGCAACCACCTTCCCGGGCCCAATGGTTTCGACACAAATTAGATGAATCTGATGAATTTCTCTCTGCAGGTGAGAGACCTTCTGTCTCTTTTCTGGATTTGGGAAGTTTCGAGCTTGACCACTGATCCTTGAACGTTCCACTAGATTACGTCTAGATACTGGCTTACTTTATTTCTACAGGGTTTGTTATTTGTTTGATTTACATCCTCAGCTGTGGCATGTTTATTTTTCTTTAAGTATAATGGTAATGTTCTAATTTTCTGCCATCCTCTCTACGTGTGGTTTCGAAACACATTATCAATACTCCTTCTACGGTAAGAGATATGGGGAGAGAATCTCACTGATCCCACTGAGCCCTGTAACCTGGGAGGCCAGCCTTCACAAAGGATGGAAGCCCTCTGCAAAAGGGTACTTTTCAGCACACTTCTAGAGCCCTTCCAAACCAAGAGACATACCCAAGCATGGCAGGGGTCCATTCCTTCAAGGCATCAATGAGCTCTCTTGTGACATATTGGCATATACCCAGTGGGCCCCTGTGACTTGAGAGCTGTGGAAAGTGAGAATTCTCTTCAAGAATGCTAGGGGCCTAGGAAAGGAGGCCTCGATTCTTCTCTTCAATGTCCTCAATTGATCATTCTTGACTTTGTATTATGGGTAAGGCAGAAGGACAACGTAGGTCTGATAAGCCCCAGGTCGGGCCTCGCTTTTCAGAACACAATTCCAGCTTGAATCAGCATGGCCTCCCCAGACTTCCGTAGATGACAATGTTGCCCTCTGAGTACTTGACCCTCTATTGTCTCTTCTTCCCAATGATTCCTTTCTCATCCCTTGAATTAGCGTCTCTTTGATGTCTTCAAGTTTCTGTGCCCGGTTTGTGTTTGGAAAAGCTGTTTCTGTGTACCTCTCACTTGAATATCCTAGCCCAGGCCAATCCTAGAGCTGGAAACCTATGGCCAACTTTGGTGACATGGTCACCGTGATGTCATAAACACACTCAGAATTCTAAGTTGTCCTGACAACCTCAATGCACACAGTGTTACAGAGCCATCTCATACCAGTCTGACGACTCCCCCTTTCCAGGTGTGATAGTTTTCCTTTTTCTGGACTTCTTGTCGGTTTCCAACTTTCTCCTCAAACCTTGAAAGATCTACTACATTCCTTCTAGACAGTGGTTTCTTTCCTTGAAGATAGTCCTGGGATTTATCTCTTATCTTTTGTGGATGTGGCCAAATGTGTGGACTTTCCCCACAGAAAGTCCTGGAGTCCCTGTGACGCTGAAGTTACCCAAGCAATCCTCTGATGAGCAATGATCATGTCAACTCATAGGAGTCTGGTGTTTCCACCTTGGCAGGTCAGATGTTTTCCTTCCTTCATCATTTGGGGAAGTGTACCTGATGTGTTCATAGATTGTAATATTCTCATGGTTCATTTCCTGGTGTGTATTCATAAGGTATCCTCACAATTTCTACTTCTTCATGATCTCTGTCGGCACCATACCTTGAAATCTATATTTTCTAATGCTCCTAATCGGATCTGCACCTGCGATGCCAGCCTGCCTGTCCCAGGCCGCCCAAGTGGAACACGGACACTTACCCACTACACCAGAGGGCTGGCCCTGAAGTGGACTTTTGGACCAACCTTTGGCTTGAACTTGGGGAGATGTTGGTCTGCATTGTTTATTCGTAAAGGTAATTAGCAGTAACATCGTGGACAGCAACATTGGCTCAGGAGTTTAGCAGGGGTCATGTTCTGTTGGTAGTGTTCCTCTTCATCTCTTTGCAATGGTCTACCTTTATGTTGCATCATTAAACATTTCGAGGTGATTATCAATCCTTTGAAGTTCATAATCTCTAAACTCTTTCAGCCTGCCAACTTTATCCCTTAAACCTGCTTGCCTTTATGGAGTTTTGATTTTAGGTGAATTGATTTCAATAACCTAGCATTAGAAAATCCTATAGCTTTCAGATTTACATCCTCATAGATTTAGACTTCTGTGTATGCTACATCTTCTTCCCCACAGTAAGCCTAATTACAGGCCCACACCCCACACTTGTGCCTAATCAACTCTTTCTCCCACCGTCCACTGCCACCCGTTCCCTCTGGGAACCACCAATCCCATATCACGTTCTACCTGTTTGTTGGTCCTTATTTTAATCTTCTCCTTGTAAGTGAGATGCGATGGTATTTGATTTCTCCCTTGGGATTGTTTCAGTTCCCCTCCCACCCTCAGGAGTGATTCTGCTGTCACAAATCGCTGGACTGCACTGTTTCTTACAGCTGAGTGTTTTGCCTTTGTGTGGATATAGCCCAACTTCCTTCTCCATTGGTCCTTTGATGGGCACCAGGGCGGCTTCCAAGTCTTGGATATCGGGAGTAAGGCTGTGGTGAACACAGTGGGGCACGGATCTGTGTGCATTAGTGTTTTGCAGTTCTTTGGATAAACACGCCGGAGAGGAATAGCTGGATCATATGGTAGATGGATTTGGAAATTTCTGAGGCAATTTCACATGGCTATGCCTAGTGCCCTCACCGGTTTGCACTCCCACCAGAGGTGCAGGACTCTTCCCTTCTCTCCACCTTCTCTCTGACACTTGTTGTTTCCTGTCTTGTTCCTTATAGCCATTCTGAACACAGGAAGCTGTCATCTCATTGCCGTGAGGATTTGCGTTGGCCTTATACTTAATGGTGTTGAACATGTGTTCATACAGCTGTTGGCCACCTTTCTGTCTTCTTGGGGTAAATCTCTGTTTCCATCTTCTGCCCAGGTTTTAATGGGCTTGTTGTTTTTTCTCTTGTGGAGACGTGTGTGGTCATTGGGTCTTTTGGCTATTCAGCCCTTCTCAGATGTGTGGTTTGAAACATCCTCTCCCTGTTGTGCTGTCTTTGCATTGAGTGGATGGTTTCCCCGGCTGGACAGAAGCTTCTATGTTGGATGGAGGCCTGCTTCTTTCTTCTTTTCTTTGTTGCCCTTGCCCAGTCACACATGCTTCTTCCAAATAGGCGGCTACCCCAGATGGCAAAGAGCAAGCTGCCTGTGTTTTCTCCTAGAAGTTTCACTGTTTCAAGACTTCCGTTGAAGGCTTTAATCCATTTCGAGGTGGTGTGTGTGCCTGGTGTAACATCATGATCTACTCTTATTGTGTTACATGTGGCTGTGCAGTCTTCCCAGCACCATTTATTTTAGAGACTCTCCTTTCTCCACTGTCTCCTCTTGCCTTCCTCATTGCAAATGCGCTGTCCATATATGTGTGAGTTGACCCTTGTGTTCTCCATTCTGTTCCACTGGGGTTTGTGCCTGTTTTTGGGACCAGGCTGTGCTGGTTCGGTACCAAGTGCTTCGTCCTACATGTTGAAATCAAAGTGTGATAGTCCTGCTTTGTTCGTTCTCCTCAGAATCCCTTTGGGTATTCCGGGTCCCTTGTTGCTGGATAGAGACTTTAGGATTTTCTCTTCTATTTCTGTGGAAAAGATTGCTGCAACTTTGACTGGGATTGCATGCAATCCAGAGATTGCATTATCCATTGCGGACGTTTCAGGTGTTTCAGATCTTACATTCCTAGAGCACGGAATACCCTTCCGTTTCCTTGTGTTTTCTGGAATTTCTTTCCCTAAAGCTTTGCTAGTTTTTGGTTTCCATAGCATGCACCTGTTTGTCTAAGCTTATTCCTAGAAATCTTATTCTTCTTACTTGCATGTTTTTTTCCAGAGGTTCAGTTTTTCTATTCTTTGAAACTTTTCATTGTTTTTGTTTTGGCAGATGTTTATGGCTGTACGCACATCTGGTGGCGATGCTGCTGTATTAGCTGGGCAAGAATGACGCTGTCTGACGTTGCTTCCCATCTGCCTCTACACTACCTTGGACGCCTGCCCCAGAATATCTGGACCATCGGTGAGGAGGTTCACCTCCAGCATTCTGCATGGTCTGCCCTGGGTGCTGACCCAGAATTTGTGGACTTCACCACTGCACCACTGACCAGCACCTTTCATGTTCCATTGGAAACCTGCATTTGATGTGGAATGTGAGTTGAATATGCTATTTGGGACAAATCTTGCACTGTGTAGACGAGGCCAGTTTGTTTTTCTTCTCCACTCTGATGTCAGATGATTTCTCAGAATTGTGTCTCTGCTATCATGGCAAACTTCATCGACACAGGTTTTCAGAGCCAGATTTTAACAGTCTCATAACTCACCCTTACCAGTTAGCCTAGGTTTGACATTTGCTACAGTTTTTGGGTTTGTGACTTTCTCTGTCTTTCGAACGTTCAGGGAATGTCTAAAACGGACATCTTTCATTGTGGATTATTCAGGTGTGATTTCTGTGTGCCTTCCATTTTCTGGGACGGTTTTTTGTTTTCCATGTTATAATTGTTGAAATGGGCTCGGCAAGCTGAAGACTCGAATGAAAGATTTCTCGGACATTGAAGGTCTGGCACTGGTGCTCTTTTATTTAGAGAATAGTATGGGATAGCATGGGGACAGGACCCATGGGTAGTGAAGAGTTGCTGCTGCTCCCTGGGGATGGGACCCATGATCAGTCAAAGCTCCTGCTGCTGCCCTGAGTTGAGGGGTAGGGCTAGTTTTATAAGTCATGGGTACATGATTTATTTTTACTGGAAAAAGAAATGATGTGGGAAAATGTCTTTAAATGATTTCAGTGCAGATGGGGTCTGGTTAATGTGCAGTCATATAACTTTAGATACGGATCTGGCCCTGTAGATCAGCATGTAGGTGAGGATGCGCTGAGCTTCTCTCCCTGAGTCAGCCCTAATTCCACCTGCTCATATAGTTTGGCATATAGGCCAGATCACCTTGGGCTTCCCTAGCTGGGGAAGCCTTAATCCACATCATAAACACCCCCTGAACCCATTTGGACTGGAGAGCTTTGGGGATATGGACGATGGTCAGTCTTCTGTAACTACTTATGGCTGTACAAGGTTGCAGAGCTGTCCCTAAATGGGGTCATAGGTACAGGTAGGATGTTCAGTGGACTGGAAGCCTTCACCTGTGGAGTTCAAGGCTGACAAGGTATACAGAGCCTCTGGAGACGGGAGAATCATTTGACGAGAGGTGGTCCAGGAGGTGAAACTTTATTCACATACGGATGACAGACAATGAAACAGACAACAAAATATCATAAGAAATACAAGCAGTATGTTTAACCCAATGTATAACGTATTGAAGTAGTGCAGAAACCTGGTCCTGACTTGGAGTTCAACCAATCGTTTAGAGTTAGGGTTGATAAGACACGGATTTAATTTGGTGGTTGGGATAGGAAGCCAGAAATATTTTGACAGTAGTCAGGAATATAGACACAACATTCAGTTTTTATAATGGCATAGGTGCCCCCTTGTGCTGCTGTCAAGACATCCAGTGTCATTTGGATTTGGAGGACTGCCTTACACATTTGGGATACTTCTAAATTGAGCAGCGAAATGCTATGTTGTGCATCATTTAATGCCTTCATACTAAATTTGTTTAGGACTTCCATGTGCAAGACGACACTTTCGATTCCTAATTGGGGAAGGAAAATTGCGGAAAGATGGTCATACCAGTGGAAGACAGACCTGGTTCAGCGCTGCTGCAGGTTGGGTAGGATAGCAGGAGGAGATGTAGTAAATTTAGTTCTACCCCGCATCCAGCTAAAGCCTAGTGTGCATCGTGCAATCCACTTAGGTGGCAGCAAAGGCCATAAATTGGAGCGGCATAGCCACTGAGCACCATTAGAGACTAACCAAAGCGTGCTGGGCTGTCTATCCCAGTCAGTCCCAAACCAATCAGTACTTTTTTAAGACAATGATATGAGAACACATATAACAGCGAATTTTTCCCATAGGTCGGCTGTTGTTAGGCCATGTCTCACAAGTGTGATTGGTTTGTTCCCAACAGAGAGTGACCTTTTACTGAGTTGACCACTAGTAGGAGTGAACCAAATACATTCATCCCAAATTTCATATTGTCCATCCTGTGTGTATCGATAAGTTGGGGACTTTCCCTTTGGAACTTGTTGTTTCTGATCCACCTGTGACAAGGCAAATCTAGTTAGTATTTGGGAGTAGTTTTAAAGGAAAATGTTTGATTGTGGCCAGGGAACTCGCAGGTGTCAGACATAGATGAGCACAAGGAGACATTACGATTAGTAATAGATGAATCTTGTGGATGAAAAGAGCTAGAATCTAATATCCATGAATGCCTACTATAGCTTCTACAGAAACACATTTTTTTTCTCTCTTAAATCACCCTCATTTTTACAAAAGATAGCCAAATCAGGATTAACAGGTTTGCAAGTAAAGTGTAGTTTCAATACAACTTGCTCCAATTATTTACATAACAGCTACAAGAATAGCAATTGTTTATACAGGCTTTTTAAAGTATGCTTTGCTGGAAATTTTTATGAGGAATCTCGGATTGAACTGTGACGGCCTCTAGAGGCCAGAAAAGCCAAGTCAAGGATTTGCCATCAGATTTTGCCTGCAGTACTTACAGATTTGAGTGGAGTTCTCTTTCAGGTCCCCCAAAGTATTCGGAGGGTACTTGCACCTGCCAGATAAGCACGCTTCCTTACTTAACGGGTAAGATTGCCAGAATCTCTGTAAACAAGGTACCATGCCCATGTTTCCAAGTGGCTGTATTGCAGAAAGTCCAATCTTTGTTCCTGAAATGCTGTCTTGTCATATCTGACCCTGTATGTTTCAAATATGACATTCCAGTCAAAGCCTTCGTAATATAACCAATGTGACCTGTTATAAGGAGAACAGATTCTTGTGGAACTTATGCAAATGTTGCCACGAAATGACCATACTCAGTAACAAAGAGTTTGACAATTCCTTAGGGATAAGGTAGGGAGAAAAAGATAAATGTTTCAGTTTTGCTCATAACGGTATAATTTCACCAAATTGCTGTAAGTCAAAGTTAGCATAAGAGAAAAGAGAAAAAGATTTCCTTCATTATGAGAAAACAAAACAACACATCAAAACTCAACAATATTTCAAACAGAAGTTCTAAAAAATTATAATCGTCCTCATCAGTTCACACAGTCCTGTATAATCAATTCTTGAGCTAAATCTGTCCTTAGCAGATTGAGGAGCTTAGTTTCTGTTACAATTCTGTAGTTTCTTGCTCAGCTCAGTTTTACAATCTCAAAGTTTATCAGAAACCTGTAGTTTAGATCCTCTGTGTCAGAATCCTTTCCCAGAATATCTCGGAAGATGAAACATATTTGCAAAAGAAAAAAGCATCAGAGAAAAACAACAATTATCTGCAAATGGACAAAGGACTCAAAAGGGCAATTGACAAAGAAACTTGGATACTTCTGTGACATATGACCCTTACAGATAATAAGTGGACTTATGACTGATAACCAGGACAGATCAGAATCTTAGGAATTCTATATAATTTGAAGACATCTATATTAATAACATTTACCCATCTAATACCACCTAAGAATATCTATCATCACTTGTTTCACAATGTTTCCCATGTAATTTAATAGAAAAAATAAGCCTAATTAGTTTAATGTTTTCCTCCTTACAGGAACAGAGAGCAAATCTCTTTGAGAAGACTCAGGGGCCCTCTGAAAATCCTCAGAGTAATTTCTCTTCTGTCCACCAGGTCAAAAGAAAGACTTCATTCAGCATTTGAATATTTTTGAGGGAGAAGCTTGTCAAAACATATCCAAAGTTTTTTAAATGCTTCTTCAAATAGGAAACAACACTCACTGTGAAACAATGCTCAGGTATCTATTCAAAGTGATGACAGAAAGAGTCAAAAATCTTAAGAGTGACCTCAGTCATTATTTTCACAAAACACGTTTCTCTCTTAGGTAGACTTACTCAAAGGAAGAGCTTTTATAACCTCTTTATCAAGAGCAGATCCAAAGTTCAAGAAAAAGTATCCTTTTAGAGAAAACCAAATTTCAATTTTTGCACCTACTTATTTTGAACATTCAAACTCATTCACTTAATTGAACTTACTTTAGTCTACTTGAGTAGGCATAAAACTCTTTTCAGAATTTCTACTTCACAAACCTTCTACAACTTTCTTTTTCGTTTTCAGAATGTGTCCACAACTCTTTCTTTTTTCCTTTCTAGTACATTAGGATAAATTTATGTTTCTTAACCCATCAAACAAAAACATTTCCATTCTTTATACCTTTTTTACTGAAAGCATACATTTTAACTTCCCTGAATACAGAGCTCTTTTCCTTATTAATTTCCTGTAGCTTTAATTCCATAAGTTAATTAGAACTTTTAAGCCTTAACAGATCTACTAAACAGAAAAAAAGTAAGCAATTATGAATTGTCTTTTATATCAGCATTCTAAACACTTCATAACTTTAGAAACATGCAGCTTTACAATAAAACACAGGCATGCTTTTTGATACACCCACACGCTTTTAGCCTCTTCAAGAAGAAGCCCAAAGTAGATAACTTAGATATGTTTATTAATAATGATTCAGTGTTTCATCCTATCCAAAAATGACCTGCATATTCATCTTTTTATCATTTAACTTAACTTTGCCAAAGTCAAGATTGTTACACAGAAAAATTTTGAAGCTGCTTTGTTTCAACAAGTATACTGACCATAAAAGTTATTGTACTCACCTTTATGAGTTTTATGTATTTAAACCATTTGTTTCCAACAACTATGTTCAGATTACCTATGGAAACCTCATGAGGAATTAGACAAAACTGGTCATCATTTAAAGCTATTATTTTACTGACAAATTTAAGAAAGTGAACTTATATGACTTGATAACCCAGGCTGAAATGCCTGCATCCTAGGCAAATACAGACAACTCTGACAAGAAGATAATTTTCAATAAAACCAACAAACTTTAACAAGCTTTCATTTACCAAAGGTTAATTCACATCACATTAACTTTGAAAGACACTGAGTTAATTTCTACTACATTTAGAATTTATGTAAGCACTTTCTTTAAGCCAACTAAACAGAGATCTTAATTTTGGCCAGACCATCCAGGGGTAAAAATATCACACGTATAATGGACACATAGACACACATAGACAGAGACTGTACAACCATTGTTTTAAAAACTACTCCAGTGAATCAGGTACAGCTCACCGTTTATGAATCCACACTTTGTTTTGAGCCTTTTTACTAATACTTATGGAGAAGACCCTCGAGATGGTAGACTTTTTGCAAGGGCGCACTTATGACCATTTATCCTTTCCCCTCCTTTTTTTTTTTTCAGTCTTAAGAATGAGTGATGGGCTACATAGTAGTTCCTGGAGAGGAGGGATGAGAATCCTTTTCATGATAAAGGAAGTAGGTGGAATCTGAACTGCCTCTAGAGCTGTCTTTCCAGTCTTGCAAGGATTTCGTAAGGACAGTTGCTCTTGATTTCTCAGAAACTGGACTGTAACTTAAGGACATTCTAGGTTGATCTACCTGTCCAACTGCACCAGAAAGGCACAGAGATACATCACAAATTTTCTCCCAGATGAAGTTTCTGGGGCATACCCATACAATTGAAAGTGTTTCTAATTAGTTAGAATGACCCTAAGTGGTGAGTCTCTTGGGATGCTTACGTCATTCCCCATGGCAGTAAAGCCAGTGTCGGACTGACAGTGAACTGTTCAAGGGTGCAGTGCCTACAAAGGCCTGGAACATGCTGGAGGCCGGGTCTCCCAGTAGCCGGGTTGAGAGTTAAGTCCCTTGCAAAATATATTCAAGTTTTTCAATTTTACAGAATGTCCAGGTTCTGGTCAAGTCCAGCCTGAACTTAACCAAGACTTGGTGACAACAGAGGACATGATGAGCAATACAAAGAAATTAAAAGAAGACACCAGACCTCACCCTCATGGCCGTTCCCAGAGGGTTATCATGATAAAAGTCACACAACAGTTCCCATGCTGGGGCACACTACCCTAGCATGACAGTTCACAGAATAAATCACAGCTCTCCTAACCTCATAGCCAACTCAGTAGGTGACTAAAATACTCAATCAGTCAACCGCCAACAGAGGGCACCCTACTTGGGGTCGTCGGGGTGACCAGGCCCAGAAAGCCAAAGTTGGGGCTCCCAGTGTTGGAGGACTTGACTGTTGAAAGATTTCTTTGTTTCCCGGTTGCAAAGCTCAAAAGGAGATGAAAATGGCCATTGCAACTTTAAGAAAGATGAAAGAGACAGGTCCATTACCTTGAAAATCCCCCCTGAACCTAGGGAAGCATCCTACCTGTTGTTCCTACTGTGGGGTGCCTATAGCAAGGGGTGATGGGGGTGTCCCCCAGAATTGCATCCCTTGGATAACTTCCCTGCTATGCCTGGCAGTAACAGGTGCCTGCTGAACATCTTTCCTATTCTGCCTGGAAGTAATAGGTGCCTGGTGAGTGGTCCCCAAGAGAATAGGAGAAGTTTAAGAGAGAACATGATGGAGAGAAATAGTGAAGAAGTTTCTGCCACGCTGGGGTCATTCTACCCAATGCGTGTTGGAGCCATTCTCCAAAGAAGGGTTTCCAATACTCAGCCAAAGGT
Organism: Equus asinus; assembly: GCF_041296235.1. Taxonomy (NCBI): domain Eukaryota; kingdom Metazoa; phylum Chordata; class Mammalia; order Perissodactyla; family Equidae; genus Equus; species Equus asinus. Next base: position 42,245,579 of record NC_091816.1, on the reverse strand, counting down.
TAGACGTTGGTACTTTCCCTGAACTGCAGTCCCGATTGGGACATTCACACAGTTCAGATGGTCAAGTGCATGGGAGGTATCCCAATCCAGCTTTAGGGATAGAAACCTTCCACGAGAGTCTTGGAGATTGCCAACCATCCTAATGACTTAAATGGCTGACCCGTTCCCACGTAAAATTTATGTATTAGAGATAGGGTCAGGAAGGAATGGATTAATTCATTCTACATCACTCTTAGGCTTAAGCCACTGATTCTCTTCAAGCTGAATGCCAGATTTGCACCATAGAGTAGCCATGGGCAGCAAACATGAATTCATACAGCTATTCAAGACAGTTCCTGATGGAGAAGTGAATTTAGATCCATCCTCGAAAAAGAGAGAGGCACAAGGAAGGAAAGGGCACTTACCAGAATTCGAGCTCACAAACCAATGAAGCACGATCCTCATATGGGACACGAGATATGATGTGGGGTCGGCAAGCTCAAGAGTTGAAAATAAGATTTCTTGGACCCTCAAGGTCTGGCAGTGGTGCTCTTTTATTTAGAGAATGGTACAGGATAGCATGGGGACAGGACCTATGGGCAGTGAAGAGCTGCAGGCATGGGGACAGGACCCATGGGCAGTGAAGAGCTGCTGCTGCTGCTGCATTGGGAAAGGACCCATGGGCAGTCACAGCTCCTGCTGCTGCCCGGAGTTGAGGTTAAGCACTAATTTTATCAGGCATGGTTACGTGACTTATTTTTCCTGGAAAAAGAAAAGATGATGTAAAAAGTCATTAAATGATTTCAGTTCAGATGGGTTCTGGATATTGTGTGGTCATATAACACTAGATACGAAACTGGCCCCATAGATAGGCATGTAGGTGAGCATGACCTGGGCTTCTCTCACTGGGGCACCTCTAATTCATACCAAAAGAAATTCAACGGGTCCTATAGTTCTGCATGTTCACCAGCTAACCTTGGGCTTTCGAATGGGGGCAGCCTTAATCCACATCAATCCTCATGGTCTTTCACAGCTGTCTCCCATAGATATGCTCATCAGTGTGTTTTCCTTCATTCCAAGTTAGGAATTTTGTATTTCTTTAATCACCATGTGTTCTCTAGGCCGATGTGAGTGCTTTCGTGATTGTTGGGTTTTGTCTTTGAATTTCCATCGTTCACTTGAAGGAATCTTGGCTATCCTAGCCTAGGTCCAACTGAGCACTGAGAACAGGAGGTCATCTTGGTTGGTTTGACATTTTGAGATCAGAAATGCCAAATTCTAGTTTGTCCTGGCAACCACCTTATGGACATAATGTTTCTGAGACAAATTAGAGAAATTTGATGAATTCCTCTCTTCAGGTAAGATATTTTTATGTCTTTTTTTCTGAATTTGGGTAGGCTAGACCTTGACTTCGGATCCTTCATTGTGCCAGTAGATTACGTCTAGATACTGGTTTACTTTATTTCTGTAGGGTTTGCTAGTTGTTTGGTTTACATCCTCAGCTCTGGCATGTTTATTTTTCGTTAAATATAAGTGTAATGTTCTAATTTTCAGCCAACTTTCTCACATACGGTGGCAAACCACATAATCAATACTCTTCTATGACAAGAGATAGGGGGAGAGAATTTCATTGGGGCCAAATGGAGCATTTTAGCTTTGATGGCAGCCTTCACTTTGGATTGATGGTTCCCAGGGGGAAAGAAAAAATCCAAAAAGCTGTGCAGATTCACGGCATAAAGCTTTTGAGGCTGAAACAGATTAGAGAAGATAAACTTTCAAGGATTGTGAATCTCCTCCAAATGCTTAATGATGCTACAGAAAGGTAGACCATTGCAAATATATTAAGAAGAATACTACAAAGACAACGTGTTCCATGCTAAACTCATGAACCAAGGGAAAATGTTACCTTCTGTGAGGTTACTACTCATTACCTTCACGAATAATCACAGCAGGCCAGCTTCTCCCAAGTTCAGGCAAAAGATTGGTCCAAAAGTAAAATTCAGGGCCAGTCATTTGTTCTGGTGTGTAAGAGCCCACGTTCCTAGTCTGTGGCCTGGGACTCATGGATTTGCATCACGGGTGCTGATAAGATTAGTATCATCCAGAGAGATAGATTTCATGGTATGGTGCGGGCAGAGATCATACATAAGTGGAAATTGTGAGCATACCTTATACATATGCACCAGGAAAACAACATGAATATATTGCAATCTATGACGCATCTGGTAGACTTCTCAAATACAGAATGGAGGAAGTGATGTGACTTGCATAGGTGGAATTGTCGGACTGCACAAGATGACACGATCATTGAACATCAGAGGATTGGCTGGGCAACTTCAACTTGGGAGGGACTCGTGGACTTTTTCTGGGGAAAGTCTACATATTTGGCCATATCCACAAAATGTGACAGATAAAACCAAAGATAAACTTAAAGTAAAGACTTCAGTGTCTAGAGAGAATGTAGTAGACATTTAAAAGTCCAAAGATAAAGTTATAAACAGACAAGAAATCCAGGAAATGGAAAACTATCAGACTGATATCAGATGGCTCTGAAATACTGTGTGCATGGAAGATGCCGGGACAACTGAGAAGTTTGAGGGTGTTTATGACATCACAGTGAACATGTCACCCAAGAGGGCCTCATCTATATAGTCCGAGGATTGTCCTAGGCTACGATACTCAAGTGAGAGATACCCAGAAAAGAATTTAAAAACAGAAACCAGCACTGAAACTTGAAGAGTTAGAATTGCCGCTGATTAAAGGGATAAGAAAGAAGTCATTGTGGAGAAGCAATAAATAACAGAGAGACAAGCACTGAGTGGAGAACATTGTTATCTACTCAAGTAGATGTGGAGGCCGTGCTGATTGAAGCTTGCAACTTGATTTGAAACCAGAGGCTGGACTCTGTCTTATCAGACCTACGTTGTCCTTCTGCCTTAATCATAATCCAAAATCCAGAATGATCTCCTGAGGACATTGTAGAGAAGGATCGATGCTTCCCTTCCTATGCCCCTAGCACTCATTGAAGAGAAGTCTCACTTTCCATAGCTCTGGCATTACGGAGGCCCACTGGGTACATGCTAATGTGTCACAATACATCTCTTTGAACCCTTGAAGGACTAGAACCCCGTCATGCTCCTGGTATGTCGCATTGTTTGGCAGGGCTCCAGAAGTGTGCTGAGAATCACTCTTTTCCAGAGGGCTTCATTGCTTTGTGAGGGCTGCCCTACCAGGCTAGTGTGCTCAGTTTGGCTCCAATTCAATACTCCTCCCCCATCTCTTGGAGTAGAATGATTACTGATGACGTGTATTGACACCATGTGAAAGGAGGTTGCCTGAAAATTAGAACATTACAATTATCTTTATAGAAAAATAAACATGAGGTTGTAAATCAAACAAATAACACACCTTATAGAAATACAGTAAGCCAGTATCTAGACGTAATCTAGTGGAACGTTCAAGGATCAGGGGTCAAGATCGAAACTTCCCAAATCCAGAAATGAGACAGAAAAATATCTTACCTGGAACGGAATTCATCACATCTGTCTAATTTGTCTCGGGTACATTATGTTCATGAAGAAGGTTAACATGACAACCTAGAATTTGGAGTTTAAGATGTCAGAACGTCAGACCAACCAAGATGAACACGTGTTCACAGTGCTCATTTTGACCAAGGCTAGCATGGTAAAGACTGTTACAAGTGACCAATGTAAATTCAAAGACAACACCCAACAATGAAAAGCACTCACATGCAGGCCTATAGAACATATGGTGGTTAAAGAAACAGAAAATTGATACCTTGGGATGAAGGAGAACTGGCTGACAAGCATACCAAAGGGGGAAATCTGAGAACGACCATGATGATTATACTATGGAAAAACAAAATGGGCTCAGAATAGGGAAGGCAAACACAAATAACACCTGAATAATCCACAACGAAAGATGTCAGGCTTTAGACAGACTCTGATTGAACTTTTGAAAGTCAGAAAGTGACACAAACCAAAAAACTGCAGCGAGGTAAAACCTGGGCTACCTGGAAAGGGTGGGTATGAGACTCCTCCACACGTCCTATGAAACCCTGTGTCCATGAAGCTTGCCGGGAGAGCAGAGACACAATTATGACAAATTCTCTGACATCGCAGTTGACCAAAAATACAAACTGGCTACATCTACTCAGTGCCAGAGTTGGGCTGAAGTAGCCTATTTAAGTCACATTCCACTCAAATGCAGGTTGCCGAGGGAACATGAATGGGGCTGGTCAGTAAAGAATTGGGGAAGTCCACACACTCTGAGTTGGCAGCCAGGAGTTGGCAGGGTAGAATCCTGGGGGTAAACCTCCTCACCGCTGGTACAGCCATTCTTGGGCGGGAGTGGGAGGTAATGTAGAGGCAGATGAGAAGCGACATTAGACAGAGCCACTCTTCCTCAGCAAATACAGGAGAATTTCCAGCAGATGTGAGCACAGTGATAAATCTCTTTCAAAAGGAAACAAATTAAAAGTTGCAAAGAATAGGAAAACTGCACCTCAATAAAAAAGAAAAAGGATGCCAGTAAGAAGAATAAGATACCTAGGAATAACCTCACCCCAACAGGTGAAAGCTCTGTAAACAGAAAACTAGCAAACCTTTGCAGAAAGAAATGGGAGAAGACACAAGGAAGTGGGAGGATATTCCATGCTCTTGAAATGGAACAATTAACAGACTTGAAATGTCCAACCGCATAGAGAAATCTCTTCATTCCATGCAGTCCCAGTCAAAATTGCAGCAATATTTCTCACAGAGATAGAAGCGAGCATCCTGAAGTTCACATCCAGCAACAAAAGAACCCGAATAGCCAAAGGAATCCTGAGGAAAAAGAACAAAGCTCAATGTATCACACTTGCTGATTTCAGCATATAGGACGAAGAAATTGAAATGGAAACAGCGCAGGCTGGGATGCAAAACAGAGAAACAGAACCATGGAAGAGAATCAAGAGCCCAGAGGTATAGGGACACATATATGGACAGCCCATTTTCGACCAGGGCGCCAAGAGGAGACAGTGGAGAAAGGAATGTCTCTACAATGAACAGTGTTGGGAAGACTTCAGAGTCTCATGTAAGACAAGGAGAGTAGACCATGGTGTTACACCAGGCACAAGCACCAACTCGAAATGGATTGAAGTCTAGAATGTAATACTGGAAACCATGAGACTCTGGAAGAAAACGTAGGTAGGGGGCTCTTTGTCATTTTTCTTAGCCTCATATTTGGAAGAAGCATATCTGTCTGGGAAAGGGCAATAAAGGAAACAAGAAACAAATGGGACTACATCAGACACAAAAGCTTCTGCATAGCCAAGGAAATCATTGATTCAATGGAAAGACAGCACAACAACTGGGAGAGGATGTTTGCAAACCACACATTGGTGAAGGGGTGAATAGCCAAAAGATCCAATAAACTCATACGGCTCCACAAGAAAAAAAAAAAAAACAAGCCCCATTAAAATCTGGGCAAAAGCTGGAAACAGACATTTCTCCCAGGAAGATAGAAAGATGGCCAACAGGCTGTATGAAAACATGTTAATCATCATTAAGTCTCTGGTCAGTGCAAATCTGAAAGGCAATGAAATAGCAGCTCACGGCAGTCAGAATGGCTATAACGATGAAGACAGGAAATAAGTTTCGGAGAGGAGGTGGAGAGAAGAGACGCCTCCTGCACTGCTGGAGGGAGTGGAAACAGGTGCAGCCACGACACAAAACGGTGTGGACTTGCCTTAGACATTTCCGAATACATCAACCATATGATCCAGCTATTCCTCTGTGGTGTGTTTATCCAAAGAACTTGGAAACACTCATACACAGAGATCGGTGCACACCTCTATTTACCCTGGCCTTATTCCTGATATCCAAGACTTGGAAGCCTGCCTGGTGCCCATCAAGGGATGAATGGAGAAGGAAGATGGGCTATAGCCACACAAAGGCATAGCACTCAGCTATAGGAACGGAGTCAGGCCAGCCATTTGTGATCACCAGAATGGCTCCTGACGGTTTTAGGGGAACTGAAACAAGCCCCAGGTGTATGGTCAAATACCACAGGATCTCACGTACAAGGAGAAGAGCAAGAACGGACCAACAAACAGGTATCACATGACAATGGATTGGCATTTCCCAGAGGGAAAGTGGGGCAGTGGCCAGAGAGAGAAAGTGTTGATTAGGCACAGGTGTGTGGTTAGGGACAGTAATTAGGCTTACGTTGGTGAAGATGATGTAACCTACTCTGAAGTCTAAATCTATGTGGATGTAGATCTGAAAGCTATAGGTCATTAGAATGTTGGGTTACGGCAATCAATTCACATAAAACCAAAACTCCCAAAAGTGATGCAGATTTACAACCGGAAGCTTTGGAGACAGAAAGAGGTTAGAGAAGATGAACTTCCAAGTATTGGTAATCACCTCAACATGCTCAATGTTGCTACAGAAAGGTAGACCTTTGCAAAGAGATGAAGAGGAATACTACCAAGAGAACATGTTCCGTGCTAAACTCATGAACCAACAGAAAACGTTACCGTTCATGATGTTACTACTGCTTCCTTCACGAATGATCGAAGCAGGCCAACAGCTTCACAGGTCAGGTCAAAGGTTGGTCCAAAAGTGCAATTCAGGGCCGGCCCTGTGATGTAGCAGGTAGGTTCCTACATTCCACTTGGACGGCCCGGGAGTCACCAGCTAGCATGAGGGGTGCGGATCAGATTACTAGCATTAGGAAATATAGATATCAAGGTATTGTGGGCACAGAGATCATAAAGAAGGAGAAATTGTCACGAGACCTTAACAATATGCACCAGAAAAAGAACCATGAGTATATGACAATCTATGAATGCATCAGGAACACTTCCCCAAATGATGAAGTAAGGAAAACATGTGACCTGCCAAGTGGAATTTTTAGACTTCTAGGAGATCACACGATCATTGTGCATCAGGGGATTGCCTGGGCACCTTCCAATTGGGAGGGCCTCCAGGACTTTCTCTGAGGAAAGTCCACCCAATTGGGCATATACACGATGGATAAGACATAAAACAAGGGATAATCTTAAAGGAAAGGAACCGGTGGGTAGAGGGAATGTAGCATACCTTTCAAGTTCCACGAGAAAGTTAGAAACTGACAAGAAACCCAGAACAAGGAAAACTATCCTACCTGGAAAGATGGAGTCATCAGACTGATATGAGATGGCTCTGAAACACTGTGTGCCTGGAGGTTTTCAGGACAAATTAGAATTCTGAGGGTGTTTATGACGTCACGGTGAACGTGTCACCCAAGATGGCAGCAAGTTTAGAGTCCGAGGATTGCCCTGGCTAGCATACCCACGTGTGAGATATCCAGAAACAGCTTTTCCAAACACAAACCGCACACAGAAACTTGAAGAGATCAAAGAGGCACTGATTCAAGGGATAAGAAAGGAATCATTGGGAAGAAGGGACACTAGAGGGGCAAGCACTGAGAGGAGAACATTGTTATCTACTCAAGTAGATGTGGAGGCCATGCTGATTGAAGCTTGCAACTTGATTTGAAACAAGAGGCTGGACTTGGGGCATATCAGACCTACGTTTTCCTTCTGCCTTACTCATAATCCCAAGTCAAGAATGATCTCTTGAGGACATTGAAGAGAACAATTGAGGCCTTCTTTCCTAGGCCCGTAGCATTCTTTGAAGAGAGGTCTCCCTTTGCATAGCTCTGGCGTCACGGGGTCCCACTGGGTACATGCTAATGTGTCCCAAGACATCTCTGTGAAGACTTAAAGGAATGGATGATTGTCATGCTTGGGGTGTGTCCTTTGGTTTGGAGGGCTGTAGAAGTGTGCTTAAAAGCACCCTTTTCGAGAGGGCTTCGTTCCTGTGTGAAGGCTGCCCTTCCAGGCTACAGTGCTCAGTTGGGCTCCAATGAAATTCTCTCCCCCACCTCTTGCCATGGAAACAGTATTGATTTCTTGTTCTGACAACATATGGAATGAGGTTTGCTGAAAATTAGAACATTGCCATTATGTTTAAATATAAATACACCTGCCAAAGTTCAGAATGAAAATCACACCAATAGGAAACCATGTAGAAATAAAAAGCCCAGTATCCAGACGTACTCTGTTGGAGCATTCAATGATCAGGGGTCAAGTTTGAAACTTCCCAAATCCAGAAAAGAGACAGACAAATCACTTACCTGGAGGGAGGAATTCATCAGATTTCTCTAATTTCTCTCAAAAACATAATGTCCGTGAAGGTGGTTGTCGGGACAACCTCGAATCTGGAGTTTCTGATCTGAGAATCTCAAACCTACCAAGACGACCATGTGTTCTCAGGGCTAAGTGTCACCTGGGCTGGGATAGCAAAGATTCCTACAAGTGACCGATGGAAATTCCAAGACCACACCCAACAATCACGAAATGACTCACACCTCGGGCTACAGAACCTATGGTAATTAAAGACATACAAAACTCCTAACTTGGAAGGAAGGAGAACGCACTGATAAGCAAATCGAATGGAGATATCTCAGCAAGACCATAACAATTAGACTATAGAAAAGAAAAAAGGATCCCGGAATATGGAGGCCAACAGAAATCAAAGCTGACTAATCCACAGTGAAAGACGTCAGTCATTAGACACACTCTGTTTGAACGTTTGAAAGTCAGAGAAAGTCACAATGCCAAAAACAGCAGCAAAGGTCAAACCTGGCCTAAATGAGAAAGGTGACTTATGAGACTGCTCCCCACGGGCTCTGAAAGCCTGTGTCCACGAAGCTAGACTGGACAGCAGAGACACGATTCTGACAAATCACCCAACATCACAGTGGGCCAGAAAATCAAGCTGGCCTCATCTACACAGGGCCAGAGTTGGGCTCAAGTAGCATATTCAAGTCACAATCCACTCCACTGCAGGTTGCCAATGGAACATGAAAAGGGCCAGCCAGTGGGGCCTTGGTGAAGTCTGCACATTGTGGTTCAGCAGACCAGGGTTGGCGATGTGGAATCCTGGGGGTGAGCCACCTCACCGCTCGTCCAGCCATTCTGGGGAAGGCATCTGAGGTAGTGTAGAGGGAGATGGGAAGCGACGATAGACATCGCCATTCTTCCTCAGGAAATGCAGCAGCATGGCCAGCAGATGTGAGCACAGCCATAAACTTCTGTCAAAACAAAACCAGTTGAAAATTGCAAAGAATAGAAAAACTGAACCTCAAAAAAGAAAGCATGCCAGTAGGAAGAAAAAGATATCTAGGAATAAACGTGGCCAAACAGCAGAAAGCTATGGAAACAGAAAACTTGCAAAGGTTTGGGCGAAGATATTACAGAAGACACAAGGGAACGGAAGGCTATTCCATGCTCTTCCAATGGAAGAACGAACATACTTCAAACGTCCATACCGCATAAAGCAGTGTCTGGATTGCATGCAGTCCCAGTCAAAGTTGCAACAATCATTCCCACAGAAATAGAAGACAGAATCCTAAAGTTTCTATTCAGCAACAAAGGACCCGGAATAGCCAGAGGTATCCTCAGGAAAACGAACAAAGCAGCAAGTCTCACACTTTCTGATTTCAACATATAGGACGAAGCCCTAGGTACGGAAACAGCACAGCCTGGCCCCCAAAATAGGCACACAGACTCATGCAACAGAACGAGAGCCCGGAGGCCAACTCACACATCTACTGACAGCGCATTTTCGAACAGTGAGCCTAGAGGAGAAAGTGGAGAAAAGAGAGTCTCCACAACAAACGGTGCTGAGAAGACTGCACACCAACAGGTAACACAATGAGAGTAGACCATGATGTTACACCAGACATACGCACGACCTCGAAATGGATTAAAGCCTTGAATGGAATACTTGAAACCGTGCAACTTCTGGGAGACAACCCAGGCAGCTTGCTCTTTGCCATCTGGCTTGGCTGCCTATTTGGAAGAAGCACGCGTCAGTGGGCAAAGGAAACAAAGGAAACAAAAAACAAGCGGGACTCCATCCAACGCAGAAGCTTCTGCCCAGCCAACGACTCCATCGACTCAATGCAAAGACAGCACAACAACTGCGACAGGCTGTTTGCAAACCACACATCAGAGAAGGGGTGAGTACCTAAAAGATCCAATGAACTCATACGTCTTCACAGGAATAAAAACAACGAGCCCAATAGAACCTGGGCAAAAGATGGAAACAGACATTTCTCCCAGGAAGATAGGAAGATAGTCAACAGGCTGTATGAAAACATGTTCATCATCATTAAGTCTCTGGTCAATGCAAATCCGAACGGCAATGAGATAGCAACACACAGTGGTCAGAATGGCTATAAGGATGAAGACGGGAAACAATAAGTTTCACAGAGGAGGTGGAGAGAAAGGAAGCCTCCTGCACTGCTGGTAGGAATGTGAACCTGTGCGGCCACTACACAAAGTGGTGTGGAATTGTCTCAAAAATTTCAGAATCCACCTACCACATGATCCATGTCTTCCTCTGTGGCGTATATATCCAAACATCATGGAAACACTAATGCACAGAGATCGATGCACTGCTGTGTTCACCACAGCCTTACTCCCGATATCCAAGACTTGGAAGCGTCCGTGGTGACCATCAAGAGATGAATGGAGAAGGAAGATCGGCTATAGCCACACGATGGTATAGCTCTCAGCTGTAGGAATGGATGCAGTCCAGCCATTTGTGACCACCAGAATGGCTCCTGAGGGTCTTATGGGAACTGAAGCAAGGCCCAGGGATATAGTTGAATACCACAGGATCTCATGTACAAGGAGAAGAGGAAAAACGGAGCAACAAAAAGGTAGGACGTGACATGGGATTGGTAGTTCCCAAAGGGAAATGGATGCGGGGGTCTGAGGGAGAAAGAGTTGATTAGGCACAAGTGTGTGGTGAGGGCCTGTAATTAGGCTTACAGTGGTGAAGATGATGTAACCTACACAGAAGTCTAAATCTATGAGATTGTAGATGTGAAAAGCTATAGGATGTTATAATGCTGGGTTACGGCAATCAATTCACATAAAATCAAAACTCCAAAAAACGGTGCAGATTTACGTCCTAAGCTTTGGAGGCTGAAAGAGATTAGAGAAGATGAACTTCCAAGGATTAGTAATCACTTCCAAATGCTTAATGATGCTACAGAAAGGTAGACCTTAGCAAAGAGATGAAGCGGAATACTAGCAAGAGAATATGTTCCTTGCTAAACTCATCAACCAAAGGTAAATGTTACCGTCATTCATGTTACTACTGATTCCCTTCACGAATAATCGAAGCAGGCTAACATCCTCCCACGATCAGGCCAAAAGTTGGTCCAGAAGTCCAATTCATTGGCAGACCTGTGATGTAGCAGGTAAGTGCCCCTGTTCTGCTTGGGCGGCCTGAGCTTCACAGGATAGCACCACGGTTGTGGATCAGATTACTAGCATTAGGAAATCCAGATTTCACGGTCTGGTGGGCACAGAGATCATAAAGAAGTAGAAATGGTGAGGGAAACTGAGCAATATGCACCAGAAAAAAACCATGTGAATATTACAATCTATGAACGCATCAGCTACACTTCCCCAAATGATGAAGGAAGGAAACATGTGACTTGCCTGGTGGAATTGTCAGACTGCTAGGAGATGACATGATAAGTGTGCATCAGGGGATTGCCTGGGCAACTTCAACTTGGGAGGGAGTCCATGACTTTCTCTGGGGAAAGTCCACCCATTTCACCATATCCACAAAACATAAGAGATAAAATCTTTGATAATCGTAACGGAAAAAGACTGGTGTGTAGAGGGAATGTAGTAGACCTTTCAAAGTTCGAGGAGAAAGTTAGAAACCGACAAGAAATCCAGAGAAAGGAAAACTATCCTACCTGGAAATGGGGAGTGGTCAGACTGGTATGCGATGGCTCTGAAACACTGTGTGCATGGAGGTTGTCAGGACAACTTAGAATTCTGAGGGTGTTTATGAACATGTCACCCAAGATGGCCACATCTATACGGTCCGAAGATTGGCCATTGTGTGGCTATAGATCGTCTTCCTTCTCCATTCGTCACTTGATGGGCACCACGTAGGCTTCCAAGTCTTGGATTTTGGGAGTAAGGCTGTGGTGAACACAGTGCTGCATGGATCTCTGAGCATTAGTGTTTCCAAGTTCTTTGGATATATATGCCACAGAGGAATAGCTGGATCATATGGTAGATGGATTCTGAAAATTCTAAGGCAATTCCACAGCACTTTGGGTAGTGGCTGCACCTGATTACACTCCCCCCAGCAGTGCAGGAGGCTTCCCTTCTCTCCACCTCCTCTCCGAGACTTGTTGTTCCCTGTCTTCATCCCTATAGCCATTCTGACCACTGTGAGCTGCTATCTCATTGCCGTTCGTATTTGCATTGCCAAAGACTTAATGATGATGAACATGTTTTCATACAGACTGTTGGCCATCTTTTATCTTCCTGGGAGAAATATCTCTTTCCATCTTTTGCCCACGTTTTATGGGGCTCGTTGTTTTTTTATTGTGGAGACATATGAGTTCATTGGATATTTTGACTAATCACCCCTTCTCCGATGTGTGGTTTGCAAACATCCACTCGCAGTTGTTGTGCTGTCTTTGCATTGAGTCGATGGAGTCGTTGGCTGTTCAGAAGCTTCTGCGTTGGATGGGGTCCTGCTTGTTTCTTGTTTCCTTTGTTGCCCTTGCCCAGTTACACATGCTTCATCCAAATAATCGGCTAAGCCAGATGGCAAAGAGCAAGCTGCCTGCGTTTTGTCCTAGAAGTTGCATGGTTTCAAGCCTTCCATTCAAGGCCTTAATCCATTTCCAGGTGGTGTGTGTGGCTGGTGTAACATCATGGTCTACTCTCATTGTGTTACATGTGGCTGTGCAGTCTTCCCAGCACCGTTTCTTGTCGAGACTCTCCTTTCTCTGCTGTCTCCTCTTGGCTCCTTGGTCTAAAATGGGCTGTCCATATATGTGGGAGTTGACCTCTGGGCTCTCGATTCTGTTCCTTGCGTCTGTGTGCCTCTTTTTGTGGCCAGCCTTTGCCGTTTTGGTACCTAGCTGTTCGTCCTATAGGTGGAAATTCGAAAATGTGGTACTTGCTGAGTTGTTCGTTTTCCTCAGGATTCCTTTGGCCTTCCCTGCTCCTTTGTTGCTGGCTAGAAACTTTAGGATTCTCTCTTCTATTCCTGTGGAAAAGATTGCTGAAACTTCGATGGGGCTTGCGTGGAATCCAGAGATTGCTTTATCCAATATGGACGTTTCAAGTGTGTTCGTTCTTCCATTTGAAGAGCGGTGAATAGACTTCCGTTTCCTTACGTGTTCTTTAATTTCTTTCCGCAAAGCTTTCCAGTTTGTTGGTCCTTGTTTGTCTCTTCTCCTTGTAAGTGAGCTCCTACGGTACGTGAGTTTCTCCCTGCGAGCTGTTTCAGTTCCAATGAAACCCTCAAGAACCATCCTTCTGGTCACTAATGGCTGGATTCTCTCTTTTGTTATGGCTCAGAGATATGCCATTGTGTTCATAAAGCCCAGCTTCCTTCTCCAATCTTCTTTCTCTATTTGTCCTTCTGCCTTGATGGGCATCAGGGAGGCTTCCCAGTCTTGGATAATGGGAGTAAGGCCAGGGTGAACACAGGGGTGCACATATATCAGTGCACGACTTCTTCCAAGGTCTTTGGATAAACCCGCCACTGAATAATAGCTGGATCATATGGTAGAATCCATCTACCATGGATGGATTCTGACATGTCTGAGGCAATTCCACACTGATTTGCATCATGGCTGCACCAGCTTACACTCACAGCAGCACTGTAGGAGTCTTCCCATCTCTGCAGCTCCTCTCTGACACTTGTTTCCTGACTTTTTACCTATAGTCATTCAGACCACAGTGAGCTGCTATCTCACTGCCATTTGGATTTCAATTGCCCTGAGTCTTGATGATGATTAACATGTTTTCATACACCTGTTGGCCATCTCTATCTCTTCTTGGGTGAAATCTCTGTTTCCACCTACTGCCCTGGTTTTAATGGGCTTATTTTTTTTTCTCTTGTGGACGCATATGAGTTCACTGCATCTTTTGGCTATTCACCCGTTCACCGATGTGTGGTTTTCAAACATCCTCTCCCAGTGGTTTTATTGTCTTTTCATTGAGTCGATGGTTTCCTTGGCTGGGCAGAAGCTTTTGCATTTGATGTAGTCCCATTTGTTTCTTGTTTCCGGTGTTGCCCCTGCCCAAGCAGACATGCATCTTACTTATAGGAGGCTAAGACAGATGTCAAATAGCATGCTGCCTAGGTTTCCTTACAGAAGTATCGTGGTTTGCAGTCTTACATTCAAAACTTTAATGCATTTTGTGTTGGTGGTTGTGCCTGGTGTAACATCGTGGTGTACTCTCCTTGTCTTACATGAGGCTCTGCAGTCGTCCCAGCACCGTTTATTGTAGAGACTTTCCTATCTCCACTGTCTCCTCTTGGCTCCGTGGTCGAAAATGGGCTGTCCATGTATGTGTGCGTATACCTCTGGTCTCTCGATTGTGTTCCATGGTTCTGCGTGTCTGTTTTCATCCCAGCCTGCGCCATTTCCAATCCTATTTCTTCATCCTATATGTTGAAATCAGAAAGTGTGATACATTGAGCTTTGTTCGTTTTCCTCAGGATTCCTTTGGCCATCCGTGGTCTTTTGTTGCTGGATGTGAACTTTAGGATGCTCGCTTCTATCTCTGTGAGAAATATTGCTGCAACTTTGCCTGGGACTTCATGTAATCTAGAGATTGCTTTATCCGGAGTGGAGGTTTCCAGTGTGTTAATTCTTCCATTTCAAGAGCATGGAATATCCTTCTGCTTCCTTGTGTCTTCTCCCATTTCTTTCCACAAGGTTTGCTAGTTTTCGATTTACCGAGCTTTCACCTGTTGGGGCGAGGTTATTCCTAGGTATCTAAAGCTTCTCACTGACATTTTTTTTTTGAGGTTCAATTTTCCTATTCTTTGCAACTTTTAATTTGCTTCCTTTTGACAGAAGTTTATCGCTGTTCTCACATCTGATGACAGTGCTCCTGTATTTGCTAAGGAAGAGTGGCCCTGTCTATCGTCACTTCTCATCTGCCTCTACACTCCTTCCCACGCCTGCCACAGAATGGTTTGGCCAGCGGTGAAGAGGTTTACCCCCAGTATTCCACCCTGTCAACTCCAGGCTTCCGACCCAGAATGCACGGACTTCCCCAATTCTCCACTGGCCGGCCCCTTTCATATTCCTTTGGCAGCCTGCAGTTCAGTATAATGTGACTTAAATATGCTACTTCAGCCCAAGTCTGGCACTGAGTAGACGTAGCCAGTTTGCATTTTTGGTCAACTGCAAAGTCAAACAATTTGTCAAAATTGTGTCTCTGCTGTCCCAGCAAGCTTCATGGACACAGTGTTTCTGAGCACGTTTGGAGCAGTCTCATTCTCACCCTTTCCAGGTAGCCCAGGTTTTACCTCACTGCGGTTTTTTGGTTTGTGACACTCTCTGACTTTCAAAAGTTCAAGCATAGTCTGCCTAAAGTCTGACATCTTTCATTGTGGATTATTCAGGTGTGATTTGTGTTTGCTTTCCCTTTTCTGAGCCCATTTTGCTTTCCATAGTATAATCATCATGGTCTTTCTCAGATTTCTCCCTATGGTATGCTTGTCAGTCAGTTCTCCTTCATCCCAAGGTATCAATTTTCTATTTCTATAATCACCCTATGTTCTATAGGCCTACGTGTGAGAGCTTTTCATTGTTGGGTGTTGTCTTTGAATTTACATTGGTCACTTGTTGCAATCATTGGCATGCTAGCCTAAGTCAAAGTGAGCTTGAGAACACGTGGTCATCTTGCTTGGTCTTACCTCCTGAGATCTTAAACTCCAAACTATAGGTAGTCATGGCAACCTCCTTCATGAACATAATGTATCTGAGACAAATTAGACGAATCTGATGAATCCGCTTCAGGGAAGGTACTTTTCTGTTTCATTCCTAGATTTGGGAAGTTTCGAACTTGACCACCGATCGTTGAACGTTCCCTTAGACTACGTGTAGATATTGGTTTACTTTATTTCTATAGGGTGTGTTGTTTGTTTGATGTACATCCTCAGATCTGGCATGTTTATTTTTCTATAAAGATAATGGTAATGTTCTAATTTTGAGCCAACCTCCTTACATATGGTGTCAATACACGTTATCAATAATCGTTCTACTCCAAGAGATGGGGGAGAGTATTTCATTGGAGCCAAAGTGAACACACTAGCCTGGCAGTGCAGCCCTCACAAAACAACGAAGCCATCTGGAAAAGGGTGTTTCTCAGCGCACTTCTGGCGCCCTGCCAAAAAATGAGGCATACTAGAAGCATTACGGGGTTCCATTCCTTCATGGGTTCCAAGAGATGTATTGTGACACATTAGCATGTACCCAGTTGGCCTCCGTAATGCCAGGAGCTATGGAAAGTGAGACTTCTCCTCAATTAATGCTAGAGGCAAAGGAAAGGAGGCATCAATCCTTCTCTACAATGTCCTCAGGACACCATTCTTGATTTTGGATTATGAGTAAGGCAGGAGAATTTGTACGTCTGATAAGCCCCAAGTCCAGCCTCTGGTTTCAAATCAAGTTTCAAGCTTGTATCAGCATGGCCTCGCCATATACTTGAGTAGATGACAATGGTCTCCACTCAGTGCTTGTCCCTGTATTATTGCTTCATCACGATGACTTCTTTCTTACCCATTTAATCAACGTCTATTCTATCTCTTCAAGTTTCAGTGCTTGGTTTCTGTTTTTAAATTCTTTTCTGGGTATCTCTCACTTGAGTATCGTATCCCAGGATAATCCTCAGACTATAAAGATGAGGGCATCTTGGGTGATAGGTTCACTGTGGTGTCATAAACACCCTCAAACTTCTAAGTTGTCCCGGCGTCTTCCTTGCACACAGTGTCCCAGAGCCATCTCATACCACTCTGACACTCACCCTTTCCATTTCCTGGATTTCTTGTCGGTTTCTAACTTTATCCTTGAACGTTTAAATGTCTAGTACATTCTCTCTAGACACTGGTTTCTTTATTTTAAGTTTATCCTGGGTTTTATCTGTTACATTTTGTGGATATGGCCGAGTGTTTAGACTTTCCCCAGTGAAAGTCTTGGAGTCCCTCCCAAGTGGAAGCTGCCCAGGCAATCCTCTGACGTGCAATGATCGTGTCATCTCGTGCAGGCTGACAATTCCACCTATGCAGGTCACATCACTTTCTTCCCTCTGTATTTAGGGAAGTGTACCAGATGTGTCATAGATTTCAGTATTTTCATGTTTTTTTCCTGGTGCATATCTATAAGGTATGCTCACAATTTCCACTTATTTATGATCTCTGTCTGCACCATACCATGAAACCTATCTTTCCTAATGTTACTAATGTGATCAGTACGTGTCATACGAATCCATGAATCCCAGGCCGCCCACTAGTAACATGGACTCTTACACACCAGAACACATGGCTGGCCCTGAATTTTACTTTGGGACCAATTTTTTGCCTGAACTTGGGAAGAAGCTGGCCTGCTGTGATTATTCATGAAGGTAATTAGTAGTAACCTCATAGACGGTAACATTTTCCCTTGGTTCATGAGTTTAGCACGGAACACATTCTCTTCAAAGTAGTCCTCTTAATCTATTTGAAATGGTCTACCTTTCTGTATCATCATTAAGCATTTGGAGGAGATTCACAATCCTTGGAAGTTTATTTTCTCTAATGTCTTTCAGCCTTAAAAGCTTTTTGCCACAAATCTGCATGCCTTTTTGGATATTTTCTTTCCCTCTGGGAAACTCACATCCAAAGTGAAGGCTGCCATCCAAAGCTAGAATGCTCAGTGGCCCCAGTGTAATTCTCTCCCCCAATGTATTGCCATAGAAGAGTATTGATTATGTGTTTTGACACCATAATGAGGAAGTTGGCTGAAAATTACAACATTACACTTATATTTAATGACAAATAAACATGCCAGAGCAGAGGATGTAAATCAAACAACTAACAAATCCTACAGAAATAAAGTAAACCAGTATCTAGACATAATCTACCTGAACGATCAGGGATCTGGACTCAACTTTGAGCCTTCCAAAATTCAGAAAAGAGACATAAAAATATCTTACCTGGAGAGAGGAATTCATCAGATTTGTCTAATTTGTCTCAGAAACATTATGTCCATAAGGTTGTTGCCAGGACAACCTAGAATTTGGAGTTTCTGATCTCAGAATGTCAAACCAACAAACATGACCACGTGTTCTCAGTGCTCGGTTGGACCTAGGCTAGCTTAGCAAAGATTCCTTCAAGTGAACGATTGAAATTCAAAGACAATACCCAACAATCAGGAAATCACTCATACATCAGGCTGGAGAACATATGGTGATGAAAGAAATACAAAATTAATAACTTGAATGAAGGAGAACGGACTGATAAGCATATTGATGGGAGATAGCTGAGAAAGTCCATGACGATTGATGTGGATTAAGGTTGCCCCAGCTCGAAAAGCCCAAGGTTACCTGGCCTACATGCCAAACTACATGACGTGGTGAATCATTTTTTGGTATGAATTAGAGGTGCCCCAGTGAGAGAAGCCCAGGTCATGCTCACCTACATGCCTATCTATATGGCCAGATTCGTATCTAACGTTATCCGACCACACAATAACCAGACCCCAATTGAACTGGAATCATTTCATGACATTTTACATCATATTTTCTTTTTCCAGCAAAAGTAAGTCACGTAACTATGCTTATAAAATTAGCAATTACCCTGTACTCAGGGCAGCAGCAGGAGCTGTGACTGCCCATGGGTCCTGTCCCCATGCAGCAACTCTTTAGTGCCCATGGGTCCTGTCCCCATGTCTGAAGCTCTTCACTGCCCATAGCTCCTATCCCCATGCTATCCTGTACCGTTGTCTAAATAAAAGAGCATCACTGCCAGACCTTGAGAGTCCAACAAATCTTTCTTTTGACTTTTCAGTTCGCCAACCCCGCATCATATCTTGTGGCCCGTCCGGGGATTTTGCTTCATCGGTTTGTGAGCTTGACTTCTGGTAAATGCCCTTACCTTCCTTGTGCCTCTCTCCTTTTCGAGGATGGATATGAAATTCACTTCTCCATCAGGAACTTTCTTGGATAGCTGTATGAATCCACGTTTGCTGCGCATGGCTACGCTGTGGGGCAAATCATGGCATTTGGCTTGAAGAGAATCAGTACCTTTAGCCTAAGGGTGATGTAGAATGAATTAATCCGTTCCTTCCTGACTCTATCTCTAATATATAAATTTTACGTGGGCACGGGTTGGCCACTTAAGTCATTAGGATGGTTGGGAATCTGCAAGACTCCTGTGGAAGGTTTCTTTTCCTCAGGCTGTATTGAGATACCTCCCATGGCACCTGACCATGCTCTGAACTGTGTGAATGTCCCAATTGGGAGTCCAGTTCAAGGCAAGTAAGAAAGTCTAACCTTTGGTTGAGTATGGAAAACCCTTCTCGGAGAATGGCTCCAACATGCAATTGGGTAGAATGTCCCCCAAAGCGGCGGAAAATTCTTCACTACTTTTCTCTATCCTGTTCTCTCTTAAACTTCTCCTTTTCTCTCAGGGACCATTCACCAGGCATCTATTGCTGCCAGGCAGAATAGGAAAGATGTTCACCAGGCACCTGTTACTGCCAGGCATCCCAGGGAAGGTACACAAGGGATGCAATGCTGGTGGACTTCCCCATCACCCATTGCTATAGGAACCCCACATTAGGAACGACAGGTGGGATGCTGCCCTAGGTTCACAGGGGATTTTCAAGGAAATTCACGTGTCTCATTCATCTTTGTTAGAGTTACACGGGCCATTTTCATCTCCTTTTTAGCTTTGCAACCGGAAAACAGAAGAATCTTTGAAGAGTCAAGGCCTCCACGCCTGGGAGACCCAACTTTGGCTTTCTACCCTGATCACCACGGCAACACCAAGTAGGGTGCCCTTTTTTGGCAGATGACTCATTGAGGATTTTAGTCACCTACTGAGTTGGCTATGAGGGTAGCAGACCTGTGATTTATTCTGTGAACTGTCGTGCTAGGGTAGTGTGCCCCAGCATGGGAACTGTTGTGTGACTCTTATCTTGATAACCCTCTGGGAGTGGCCATGAGGGTGAGGTCTGGTGTCTTCTTTTCCTTTCTTTGTTTTGCTCATCATGTAGTCTGTTGTCACCAAGTCGAGCTTAAGTTCAGGCTGAACCTGACCAGAACCTGGACCTTCTGTAAAATCGAAAAACTTGAAAACATTTTGCAAGGGACTTAACTCTCAACCCGGCTGCTGGGAGCCCTGACCTCCAGCCAGTTCCCGGCTTCTGTGGGCACTGCACCCTTTTCCAGTCCACTGTCAGTCAGACACTGGCCTTACTGCCATGGGGAATGCCGTAAGCATCCCCAGAGACTCACCACTCAGAATCCTTCTAACTAATTAGAAACACTTTCAATTGTATGGTGATGCCCCAGAAACTCCAACTAGGAGAAAATTTGCGAGGTATCTCTGTGCCTTTCTGGTGCAGTTGGACAGGTGGATCAACCTAAAAGGACCTTCAAGTTACAGTCCAGTTTCTGGGAAATAAAGAGCAACTGTCCTTACAAAATCCTTGCAAGACTGGAAAGACAGCTCTAGAGGCAGTTCAGATTCCACCTAGTTCCTTTATCATGAAAAAGATTATCATCCTACCTCTCCAGGAACTACTGTCCAGTCCATCACTCATTCTTAAGACTGAAAAACAAAAAAGGAAGGGAAAGGAAAATGAACATAAGTGTGCCTTTGCCAAAAGTCTAGCATGTCAAAGGTCTTCTCCATAAGTATTAGTAAAAAGGCTCAAAACAAAGTTTGGATTCATAACTTGTGAGCTCAATATTATTGTTCCTGACTCACAGCAGTAGTTTTTAAAAGGATGGTTGTACAGTCTCTCTGTATGTGTGGCTATGTGTATGTTATAGGTGTGATACTTTTATCCTGGATGCTATGGCCAAAATTAAGATCTCTGTTTAGTTGGCTTAAAGTAAGTGCTTTATTAAATTCTAAATGTAGTAGAAATTAACTCAGTGCCTTTCAAAGTAAACGAGACGTGAATTGACCTATGGTAAATGAAAACTTGTTTAAGTTTGTTGGTTTGATTGAAAATAGTCTTCTTGTCAGAGTTGTCGGTATTTGCATAGTATGCAGGCATTCATCCTGGGTTTACTAGTCACATAAGTTCACGTTGTCTGTTAAATTTGTCAGCAAAATAATAGCTGTAAACGATGACCAGTTTTTTCAAATGCCTCATGAGGTTTCTGTAGGTAATCTGAACATAATTGTCGGAAAAAATGGTTTAAATACATAAAACTCACAATAACTTTTACAGTCTGTATACTTGGGGAAAAAAACAGCTTCGAAATTCTTTTTGGTAACAATCTTGAGTTTTGCCAAGTTAAGTTAAATGATAAAAATCTGAATATCTGGGTCATTTTTGGATAGGATGAAACACTGAAACATTATTAATAAACATAGCTAAGTTATCTGATTTTGGCTTCTTAGTGAAGAGGCTAAAAGCGTTTGGGTGTATTAAGAAGCATGCCTTGTGTTTTGTTGTAAACTACCACGTTTCTAAATTTATGAAGTGTTTAGAATGCTGATATAAAAGACAATTCATTATTGTTTACATTTTTAGTGTTTACTAGGTCTGTTAAGGTTTAAATGTTCTAATTAACCTATGGAATTAAATCTACTGGAAATTAATAAGCAAAAGAGCTCTGTATTCAAGGAAGTTAAAATGGATGTTTTCAGTAAAAAAGGTATAAAGAATGGAAATATTTTTGTTTGATAGGTTAAGAAACATAAATTTGTCCTGATGTACTAGAAAGGAAAAAGAAAGACTTTGGGACAAAGTTGTAGAATGCTTGTGAAGGAGAAATTCTGAAAGGAGTTTTATGCCTGGTCAAGTAGACTAAAGTAAGTTCAATTAAGTGCATGAGTTTGAATGTTAAAAATAAGTACGTGCAGAAATTCAAATTTGGTTTTCTCTGAAAGGATACATTTTCTTGAACTTTGGATCTGCTCTTGATAAAGACGTTATAAAAGCTATTCCTTTCAGTAATTCTACCTAAGAGATAAATCTGTTTTGTGAAAATAATGACTGAGGTCACTCTTAAGATTTTTCACTCTTTCTGTTATCACTTTGAATAGATAGCTGAGCATTGTTTCACAGTGAGTGTTGTTTCCTATTTGAAGAAGCACTTTAAAAACTTTTGATATGTGTTGACAAGTTTCTCCCTGAAAAATATTCAAATCCTGAATGAAGGCTTTCTTTTGACCTGGTAGACAGAAGAAAAATTACTCTGAGGATTTTCAGAGGCCCACTGAGTCTTCTCAAAGAAATTTTCTCTCTCTTCCTATAAGGAGAAAAATACCAAACTAATTAGGCTTATTTGGTCTATTAAATTACATGGAAAACATTGGGAAATAAGTGAAGATAGACTTTCTTAGGTGGTATTAGATGGGTAAATGTTATTAATATAGATGTCTTAAAATTATATGGCATTCTTAAGATTCTGATCTGTCCTGGTTATCAGTCATAAGTCCAATTACTATCTGGAAGTGTTATATGTCACAGAAGTAGCCAAGTTTCTTTGGCAATTGCCCTTTGGAGTCCTTTGTCCATTTGCAGATAGCTGTTGTTTTACTCTGATGCTTTTTCTTTTGCAAATATCTTTCATCTTCCAAGAAATTCCTGGAAAGGATTCTGACACAGAGGTTCTAAACTACACGTTTCTGACAAACTTTCAGATTGTAAAACTGAACTGAGTAAGAAATGAGAGAATTCTAACAGACACTAATTTCATCAATCTGCTGACAGAAGATTCAGCTCAAGAGTTGATTATACAGGACTGTGTGAACTGATGAGGATGATTATAATTTTTTTAGGACATCTGTTTGAAATATTGTTGACTTTTGATGTGTTGTTTTGTTTTCTCGTAATGAAGGAAATATTTTTTCTTTTCTCTTATGCTAACTTTGACTTACAACCGTTTGGTGAAATTATGCCTTTATAAGAAAAACTGAAACATTTATCTTTTTCTCCCTACCTTATCCCTCTGGAATTGGGAAACCCTTTGTGACCGAGTATGGTTATGTAGTGGCAATATTTGCATAAGTTCCATAAGAATCTGTTCTCCTTATAACAGGACACATTTGTTATACTACCAAGGCTTTGACTGGAATGTCATATTTGAATCACACAGGCTCAGATATGACAAGACAGCATTTCAGGAACAAAGATTGGACTTTCTGGAATACAGCCACTTGGAAACACTGGCCTGGTACCTTGTTTACAGAGATTCTGGCAATCTTACCCAGTAAGTAAGGAAGCTTCCTTATCTGACAGGTATAAGGACCTCCGAATATTTTGGGGGACCTCAAAGAGAACACCACTCAAATCTGTAAGTACTGCAGGCCAAATATGATGGCCAGTCCTTAGCTTGGCTTTTCTGGCCTTGCAAGACCTTCACAGTTGAATCTGAGATTCCTCATAAAAAAGTCCAGCAAAGCAGATTTTAAAAAGCCTGTATAAGCAATTACTATTCTTGTTCCTCTTATGTAAATAATTGGAGCAAGTTGTATTGAAGCTACACTTTATCTGCAAACCAGTTCATCCTAATTTGGCTATCTTTTGTAAAAATGAGGGTGATTTAAGAGAGAAAAAATACGTTTATGTAGAAGCTATAGTAGGTATTCCTGGATATTAGATTCTAGCTGTTTTCTTTTGCAAGATTCATCTATTGCTAATCGTAATGTCTCCTTGTGGCCATCTATCTCTGACACCTGGGAGTTCCCTGGCCACCATCAAACATTTTCCTTCAATACTACTGCCCGAATACTAAATAGATTTGCTTTGTCACGGGTGGATCCTAAACAACATGTTCCAAATTTAAAGTCCCCAGCTTATCAAGACACAGGATGGACCATATCAAATTTGGAATGAATATATTTGGTTCACTCCTACTAGTGGTCAACCCAGTAAAAGATCACTCTCTGTTGGGAACAAACCAATCACACCTGTGATACATGGCCTAATAGCACTCGACTTATGGGGAAAATTCCCTGTTATTTGTGTTCTCATATCATAGCCTTAAAAAAATACTGATTGGTTTGGGACTGACTGGGATAGACGGCCCAGCACGTTTTGGTTAGCCCCTAATGGTGCTCAGTGTTGATGTGGGTCCAATTTATGGCCTTGGCTGCCACCTGGATGGGTTGGATGATGCACCCTAGGCTTTGTCTGCATGCAAGGTAGAACTACATTTAATATATCTCCTCCTGCTAACCTACCCAACTGCAACAGCGCTGGACCAGCTGTGTCTTCCACTGGTATTTCCATCTTTACTCAATTATCCTTCACCAATTAGGAATTGAAAATGCTGTCTTGCACATGGAAGTCCTAATCAAATTCAGTAGGAAGGCATTAAATGACGCACAATATAGCATTTCGCTGCTCAATTTAGAAGTATCCCAAATGTGTAAGGCAGTCCTCCAAATCCAAGTGGCACTGGATGTCTTGACAGCAGCACAAGGGGGCACCTGTGCCATTATAAAAAGTGAATGTTTTGCCTATATTCTTGACTACCATCAAAATATTTCTGGCTTCCTATCCCAGCCACCAAATTAAATCCATGTCTGACCAACCCTAACTCTAAACGATTGGTTGAACTCCCAGTCAGTACCAGGTTTCTGCACTACTTCAAAACCTTATTCATTGGGTTAAACATACTGCTTGTATTTCTACTTGTAGTTTGTTGTCTATTTCGTTGTTTGTCTTCTGCATGCCAAAATATTCCACCTCTTGGAGCACATCTCGTCAAATGATTCTCTCCTCTCCAGGGGCTCTGTATAACTTAGCCTTGGACTCCACAGGTGAAGACTTCTGGTCCACTGAACTTCTACCTGTGCCTATGGCCCCATTTAGGGACACCTCTACAACATTGTACAGCCAGAAGTATTTACAGGAGAGTGAACATCGTCCATATCCCCAAATATTTCCGGTCCAAATGGGTTCGAGGGGGTTTATGTCGTGGATTGAGGCTGCTCCAGCTAGAAAAGCCCAAGGTGACCTGGCCTACATGCCAATCTATATGACCCGGTGGAGTTTTTGTTGATATGAATTAGGGCTGTCCCATGGAGAGCATCTCAGGGCATACTAACCTACATGGTAATATATATGGGCAGATCCGTATCTAAAGTTATATGACCGCACAATAACCCGACCCCATCTGCACTGAAATCATTTAAAGACATTGAACATCATCATTTCTTTTTCCAGTAAAAACAAGTCATGTACCAAGTCCTTATAAAATTATCACTAACCCTCAAATGAGAGATGCAGCAGGAGCTCTGACTGCTCATGGGTCCCTTCCCTAGGGAGCAGCAGCAGCTCTTCACTGCCCATCGGTCCTGTCCCCATGCCATCCCGTACTATTCTCTAAATAAAAGAGCACCAATGCCAGACCTTGAGAGTCCAAGTAATCTTATATTTGAGTCTTCAGCTCGCCGAGCCCATATCAACAATTATACCATGGAAAAGAGAAGACGGTCACAGAAAATGGAAGGCACACAGAAATCACATCTGAATAATCCACAATGAAACAATTAAGTTTTAGTCATACTCTGAACGTTCGAAAGTCAGAGAAAGTCACATCCACAAAAACTGGAGCAAATGTCAAACTTAGGCAAATTGGTAAAGGTGAGTTATCACACTGCTAACATTGGGCTCTGAAAACCTGTGTCAATGAAGTGTGCCAGGACAGCAGAGACAGAATTCTGACAAATCTTCTGACATCACAGTGGAGAAGAAAAATAAACTGGCCTCATCTACACAGTGCCACATTTGGCCCAAGTAGCCCATTCAAGTCACATTCCACTCAACTGCAGGTTGCCAATGGAACATGAAAGGTGCCGGCCAGTGGTGTAGTGGTGAACACTGCATGTTGTGGTCAGCAGCCCGGGCAGGCCATGCGGAATCCTGGGGGTGAACCTCATCACAGCTGGTCCAGCCATTCTGGGGCAGGCGTCTGAGGTAGTGTAGAGGCAGATGGGAAGCAACGTCAGACAGCGTCAATCTTCCTCAGAAAGTACAGCATCATCGCCAGCAGATGTGAGCACAGCCATGAACATCTGCCAAAACAAAACCAATGAAAAGTTGCATAGGATAGAAAAAACCTCAGAAAGAAAAAACATGCACGTAAGAACAATAGGATTTCTAGGAATTAGCTTAGACAAACAGGTGCAAGCAATGGAAACCGAAAACTAGCAAAGCTTTGACGAAAGCAATTCCAGAAGACACAAGCAAACGGAAGGGTATTCCATGCTCTAGGAATGTAAGAACTAAAACAACTGAAATGGCCGTAAAGCATAAATCAATCTCTAGATTCCATGCAATCCCAGTCAAAGTTGCAGCAATCTTTCCCACAGAAATAGAAGAGAGAATCCTAAAGTCTCTATCCAGCAACAAGAACCCTGAATACCCAAAGGAATCCTGAGGAAAAAAGCAGGACGAACAAAGCAGGATGTAAAACACTTTCTGATTCCAACATGTAGGACGAAGAGCTAGGTACCGAAACATAGCCTGCTCCCAAAAACAGGCAAAAAGACCAATGGAACAGAATCCATGGCCAGAGGTCAACTCGTCCATATATGAACAACTCATTTGCAACGAGGAAGGTAAGAGGAGACAGTGGAGAAAGGTGAGTCTCTAAAAGAAACGGTGCTGGGAAGCCTGCACAGCCACATGTAACACAATGAGTGTAGACCATGATGTTACACCAGGCACACACCCCACCTCGAAATGGATTAAACCCTTCAACTTAAGACTTGAAACGGTGAAACTTCTAGAATAAAACCCAGGGAGCTTGCTCTTTGCCATCTGGCGTAGCTGCCTATTTGGAAGAAGCATGTGTGACTAGTCAAGGTCAACAATGGAAACAAGAAACAAACGGGACTCCATCCAATGCAGTAGGTTCTGTCCAGCCAAGGCAACCGTCGACTCAATGCAAGGACAGCACAACAGCAGGAAGAGAATATTTCAAACCGCAGATCAGAGAAAGGCTGAATAGCCAAAAGATCCAATGACCTCACACGTCTCCACAAGAGGAAAAACAACAAGCCCATTAAAACCTGGGCAAAAGATGGAAACAGAGATTTCTCCCAAAGAGAGAAAGATGGGCAACAGCTGTATGAAAACATGTTCACCATCATAAATTCTCAGGCCAGTGCAAATCCAAACGGCAATGGGATAACAGCTCCCTGTGGTCAGAATGGCTATAAGGAACAAGACAGGAAGCAACAAGTGTCAGAGAGGAGGTGGAGACAAGGGAAGCCTCCTGCACCACTGGTGGGAGTGTAAACCGGTGCAGCCAGTAGGAAAAGCAGTGTGGAATTGCCTCAGAAATTTCTACCATCTGATCCAGCTATTCCTCCGCAGCTTGTATATCCATAGAACTTGGAAACACTAATGCATAGAGATCCGTGCACCACTGTGTTCACCACAGCCTTACTCCCGAGATACTTGTAAGCCGCCCTGGTGCCCATCAAGGGACGAATGGAGAAGGAAGATGGGCTATATCCACACAATGGCATAGCACTCAGCTGTAGGAATGGATGCAGTCCAGTCATTTGTGACCACCAGAATGGCTCCTGAGGGTATGAGGGGAATTGAAACAAGCCCAGGGAGAAGGTCAAATACCATGCGATCTAAGTTACAAAGAGATATAGAAAAAAAGGACAAACAAGCTGGAATCACGTGAGATGGAACCGGTGGTTCCCAGAGGGAATGGGAGCCTGGGCCCGGAGGGAGACATAGTTGAATAGGCACAAGTGTGTGGTGAGGGCCTGTAATTAGGCTTATGGTGGTGAAGATGATGTAACCTACACAGAACTTTAAATCTGTGAGGATGTAAATGTGAAAGATATAGGATGTTATAATGCAGGGTTACGACCACCAATTCACATAAAATCAAAACTCCAAAAAGGGGTGCAGATTTACGGCCTAAAGCTTTGGAGGCTGAAACAGATTAGAGAAGATGAACTTCCAAGGATTGGTAATCACCTCAAAATGCTTAATGATGCTACAGAAAGGTAGACCTTTGCAAAGAGATGAAGCGGAATACTAGGAAGAGAACATGTTCCGTGCTAAACTCATGAACCAACGGAAAATGCTACCTTCCATGTTGTTACTACTGATTCCCTTCATCCATGATCCAAGCAGGCCAACATCTTCCCAAGTTCAGGCCAAAGTTTGGTCCAAAAGTCCAATTCAGGGCCTGCCCTGTATTGCAGCAGGTAAGTTCCCACGTTCCGCCTCGGTGGCCGGGGCTTCATTGGCTAGCATCACGTGTGTGGATCAGATTACTAGCATTAGGAAATCCAGATTTCATGGTCTCGTGGGCACAGAGATCATAAAGAAGTAGAAAGTGTGAGATGACCTTATCAATACTCACCAGCAAAAGAACCATGAGAATATTACAATCTATGAACGCGTCAACTACACTTGCCCAAATGATGAAGGAAACAAAACATGTGAGATGCCAAGGTGGAATTGTCACACCGCTAGGAGATCACACGATCATTGTGCATCAGGGGATTGCCTGGACAACATCAACTTCTTACGGATTTCAGGACGTTCTCTGAGGAAAGTCCATTGGCCATATCCACAAAAGATGAGAGATAAAACCAGGGATGATCTTTAAGGGAAGAAACCAGTGTCTAGAGGGAATATAGTAGACCTTTCAAAGTTCGAGGAGAAAGTTAGAAACTGACAAGAAATCCAGAACAAGGAAAACTATCCTACCTGGAAAGGGGGAATAGTCAGACTGGTATGAGATGGGTCTGAAACACTGCGTGCATGGAGGTTTTCAGGACACCTTAGAATTCTGAGGGTGTTTATGACATCGCGGTGAACATGTCACCCAAGATGGCCTCATGTTTCCAGTCCTAGCATTGGACTAGGCTAGGATAGTCAAGTGAGAGATACCCAGAAACAGCTTTTACAAACATAAACCAGGCACAGAATCTTGAAGAGACCAAAGAGACGCTGGTTCAAGGGATAAGAAAGGAATCATTGTGATGATACGTCATGATTTCTTTGTTTTCCTCAGGATTCCTTTGGTTCTTCAGGGTCTTTTGTTGCTGGAGAGAAACATTAGGATTCCCTCTTCTATTTCTGTGGGAAAGATTGCTGCAACGTTGACTGGGATTGCATGGAATCCAGAGATTGCTTTATCCAGTACGGACGTTTCAAATTTGTTACATCTTCCATTCCAAGAGCACTGAATGCCCTTCCAGTTCCTTGTGTCTTGTGGAATTTCTTTCCTCAAAGCTTTGCTATTTCTCGGTTTACATAGCTTTCACCTGTTTGGCTCAGGTTATTCCTAGATACCTTAATCTTCTAAAGCATGCTTTTATTTATTTTAAGGGTAAGTTTTTCTATCATTTGTAACTTTTAATTGCTTTTGTTTAGGCAGAAGTTTATCGCTGTGCTCACATCTGTTGGCAATGCTCCTGTATTTCCTGATGAAGAGGGCCCTGTCTAACGTCTCTTCCCTTCTGCCTCTACACTACCTCGGACGCATGTCCCAGAGTGGCTGGACCAGCCGTGAGGAGGTTCACGCCAGGATTCTATGCAGCCACCGCTGGCTGCCTACCCAGAGCACATGGACTTCACCTCTGCACCACTGGCCGGCCCCTTCATGTTCCATTGACAGCCTGCAGTTGAGTGGAAGGTGACTCGAGTATGCTACTTGAGCCCAACTCTGGCCCTGTGTAGATGAGGCCAGCTTGTTTATCTGGTCCAGTGTGATGTCAGAGGATCTGTCAGAATTGTGTCTCTGCTGTCCCGGCAAGCTTCATGGACACCGGCTTTCATAGCCCGCTTGGAGCAAACTCATAACTCACCCTTCCCAGGTAGCCCAGCTTTGACCTTTGCTGCAGTTTTTGGGGTTGTGAATTTCTCAGACTTTCAAACATTCCAGCAGAGTCTGTGTAATGAATGACATATTTCATAGTGGATTATTCAGGTGTGATTTCAGTTTGCCTTCCATTTCGGGGACCTTGGTTTCATTTCCATAGTCTAATCATCATGGTCTTTCTCAGCTATCTCCCCTACATATGCTTATCAATCCGTTCTCCTTCATTCCAAGTTATTAATTTTGTATTTTTTTAATCACCATATTTTCTGTAGGCCGAGGTGTGAGTCCTCTCGTGATTGTTGGGTGTTGTCTTGGAATTTCCATCTGTCACTTGAAGGAATCTCTGCTATCCTAGCATAGGCCAAACTGAGCACTGAGCACACCAGGTCCTCTTGGATGGTTTGACATTCTGAGATCAGAAACTCCAGATTCATGGGTGTCCTGGCAACCACCTTCACGGAAATGATGTTTCCGAGACAAATGAGACAAATCTGATGAACTCCTCTCTCCAGGCAACAGACTTTTCTGTCTCTTTTCTGGATTTGGGAAGTTTCTAACTTGAGCCCTGATCCTTGAACATTCCACTAGCTTACGTCCAGATACTGGCTTGCTTTATTTCTATAGGGTTTATTTGTTTGATTTACATCCTCAGATCTGACATGTGTAGTTTTCTTTAAATGTCACTGTAATGTTTAATTTTCCACCAACTCCTTACATAAGGTGTCAAAACACATAATCAATACTCCTTCCAGGGTCAGAGATATGGGGAGAGAACTTCATTAGAGTCCAATGGAGCAATCTAGCCTGGGAGGGCAGCCTTCACAAAGGAACGAAGCCCTCTGGAAAAGGGTGCATTTCAGCACACTTCTGGAGCCCTTCCAAACAAGGAGACATACCCCAAGCATGACAGGTGCCCACGCCTTCAGGGCTTCAAAGAGTACTCTTGTGAGACATAACCGTCTACCCAGTGGGCCCCCGTAATGCCAGAGCTATGGAAAGGGAGACTTCTCCTCAAAGAATGCTAGAGGCCCAGGAAAGAAGGCATGGATTCTCCTCTTTGATGTCCTGAAGACTTCATTCTTGACTTTGGATTAAGATTAAGTCAGAAGGACAATGTCGGTCTGATAAGCCCCAAGTCTGGCCTCTTGTTTCCAATCAAGTTTCAAGCTTGAATCAGCATGGTCTCCCCATCTACTTGAGTAGATGACAATGTTCCCCTCTTGGTGCTTGTCCCTCTATTATCGCTTCTTCCCAATGATTCCTTTCTTATCCCTTGGATCATAGTCTCTTTGATCTCTTCAAGATTCTGTGCCCAGTTTCTGTTTGTAGCAGCTGTCTCTGGGTATCTCTCACTTGAATATCCTAGCCTAGTCCAACGCTCCGACTGGAAATATGCGGCGATCTTGGGTGACATGTTCACCGTGATATCATAAACACCCTCAAAGTTACAAGTTGTCCTGACAACCTCCCTGCACACCATGTTTCAGAGCCATCTCATACAAGTCTGACCACGCACCTTTTCCAGGCAGGATAGTTTTCCTTTTTCTGGATTTCTTGTCGGTTTCCAACTTTATCCTCCCACTTTGAACGGTGTACTACATTCTCTCTAGACACCGGTTTCTTTCCTTTAAGATTATCCTAGGTCATCTCTCATAATTTGTGGCTATGACCAAATGGGTGGACCTTCCCCATAGAAAGTCCTGGAGTACTTCCCAAGTTGAGGTTGCCCAGGCAATCCTCTGATGCGCAATGATCGTTTCATCTCATAGCAGTCTCACAAGTCCACCTTGGCAGGTTAAAAGTTTTCCTTCCTTCTTCATTTGGCAAGTGTACCAGCTGCTTTCACACATTGTAGTACCCTCATGTTTCTTTTTCTGGTGCATATTGCTAACACATCCTCACAATTTCTACTTCTTTATGGTCTCTGTCTGCACCATACCGTGAAATCTACATTTCCGATTGCTACTAATCTGATCCCCACACCTGATGCGAACCACTGAAGCCCGGGCCGCCCAAGCGGAACGTGGGCACATACCCCCTACACCACAGGGCCAGCCCTGAATTGGACTTTTGGGCCAATCATTGGCCTGAACTTGGGACGATGTTATCCTCCTTTGATTATGGGTGAATGGCATTACTAGCAACATCATGGACGGGAACATTTTCCGTTGGTGCGTGAGATTAGCACAGAACATGTTCTCTTGGTAGTATTCCTCATCATCTCGTTGCAATGGTCTACCTTTCTGTAGCACTATTAAGCATTTGGAGGTGATTGTCAATACTTGGAAGTTTATCTTCTCTCACCTCTTTCAGACTCCAAAGCTTTATGCCGTAAATCCACACGCCTTTCTGGATTTTGGATTTTATGTTAGTTTATTGTTGTAACCCTGCATTATAACATCCTGTAGCTTTCAG
Organism: Equus asinus; assembly: GCF_041296235.1. NCBI lineage: Eukaryota > Metazoa > Chordata > Mammalia > Perissodactyla > Equidae > Equus > Equus asinus. The sequence goes on along the minus strand of NC_091816.1, from coordinate 42,213,244 downwards.
ATTTCCACCCCCAGAGATTTAGACTTCTGTGTAGGTTATATCATCCTCCCCTCCGGAAGCCTCATTACAGGCCTGAACCACATGCTTGTGGCTAATCTTCTCTTTCACCCTCCCTCCGCCCCCCAGTCCCCTTGGGAACCACCAATCCACTGTCCCATGGTACCTGTACATTAGCCCATGTTTTTCTGTTCTCCTTGTAAGTGAGAACCTACGGGATTTGACTTTCTCCCTGTGACTTGTTTCACTTCCCATAAGACCCTCAGGAGCCATTCTGGAGGTCACAAAGGGCTGGATTACATCCTTACTTATAGCTGAGTAGTATGCCCTTGTGTCGCTATAGCCCATCTTCCTTCTCCATTGGTCCCTTGATGGGCACCAGGGCAGCTTCCAAGTCTTGGATATCAGGAGCAAGGCCGTGGTGAACACAGCGGTGCAGGGATCTCTATGCATTGATGTTTCCAAGTTCTTTGGATAAATACACCACCGAGGAAAAGCTGGATCATATGGTAGATGGAATCTTAAATTTCTGAGGCAAGTCCACACTGCTTTGTGGAGTGGCAGCATCGGTTTACACTACCACCGGCAGTGCTGGAGGCTTCACTTCTCTCCACCTCCTCTCAGACACTTGTTTCCTGGCTTGTTACTTAGGGCCATTGTGACCACAGTAAGCTGCTATCTCATTGAAGTTTGGATTTGCACTGGCATGGGACTTCCTGATGAGGAACATGTTTTCATGCAGCCTATTGGCCATCTTTCTATCTTCTGGGGAGAAATCTCTGTTTGCATCTTCTGCCCAGGTTTTAGTGGGCTTGTTGTGTTTTCTCTTTTGGAGCCGTATGAGGTCATTGGATCTTTTGGCTCTTAACCCCTTCTCTGATGTGTGTTTTGAAAACATCCTCTCCCAGTTGTTGTGCTGACTTTGCACTGAGTTGATGGTTTCCTTGTCTGGGCAGAAGCTTCTGCAGTGTATGAAGTCCCGTTTGTTTCTTGTTTCCTTTGTTGCCCTTGACTAGTCAAACATGCTTCTTCCAAATAGGTGGCTAAGCCAGATGGCAAAGAGCAAGCTGCCTGGGTTGTCTCCTAGAAGTTGCACGGCTTCAAGTCTTCCATTCAAGGCTTTAATCTATTTCGAGGTGGTGTGTGTGCCTGGTGTAACATCATGGTCTACTCTCATTGTGTTACATGTGGCTGTGCAGTCTTCCATGCACCGTTGCTTGTCGAGACTCTCCTTTCTCCGCTGTCTCCTCTTGGTTCCCTTGTCGAAAATGGGTTGCCCATATGTACTTAAGTTGACCTCTGGGCTCTCGATTCTGTTCCATGTGTCTGTGTGCCTGTTTTTGGACCCAGACTGTGCCATTTCGGTTGGATGCGCTCCGTCCTACATGAGGAAATCAGACAGTGTGATATGTCATGCTTTGTTCGTTTTCCTCAGGATTCCTTTGGGTATTCAGATTCCTTTGCTGCTGGATAGAGGCTTTACTATCCTCTCTCTATTTCTGTGAGAAAGATTGCTGCAACTTGGACTGGGATTGCATGGAATCCACAGATTGCTTTATGGGGTATGGACGTTTCAAGTGTATTAGTTCTTCCATTTGAAGAGCATGAAATAGCCTTCCGTTTCCTTAGGTCTTCTGGAATTTCTTTCCGCAGAGATTTGCCAGGTTTTAGTTTACATAGCTTGCATCTGTTTGGCGAAGCATAGTCTTAGATATCTTATTTCTCCTACTGACATGATTCCCTTTTTGAGGTTCATTATTTCTATTCTTTGCACCTTTTAATTGGTTCTGTTTTGGCAAACGTTTATTGCTATGCTCACATCTGCTGACAATGCTGCTGTACTTGCTGAGGATGAGTGGCACTGTCTTACGTCGTTTCCCAACTGCCTCTACACTACCTCGGACGCCTGCCCCAGATGGCTGTAACCACCATGAGGAGGATCACCCCAGGATTCCACGCTCCCGACCGCGGCCGGCCGACCAAGAACACGTGGACTTCACCCCTGCAACACTGGCCGGCCCTTTACATGTTCCATTGCCAACCTGCAGTTGAGTGGAATGTGACTTGAATATGCTACTTGAGCCCAACTCTGGCCCTGTGTCGACTAGGACAGGTTGTTTTTCCGGTGCAATGTGATTTCACAGGATTTGTCAGAATTTTGTCTCTGCTGTCCCCGGAAGTTTCATGGACACACGGTTTCAGAGCCCGTTTGGAGCAGCCTGAGAACTCACCCTTCTCAGTTAGCCCAGGTTTGACCTTCACTGCAGGTTTTGGGGTTGTCACTTTCTCAGACTTTCCAACATTCAAGCAGAGTCTGTGTAAAGACTGACGTTTTTTACTGTGGATTATTGAGGTGTGATTTCTGTTGGCCTTCCATTTTCTGGGACCATGTTTTCTTTTCCATAGTCTAATTGTCATGGTCCTTCTGAGCTATCTCCCTTTGACATGCTTATGATTGCATTCTCCTTCATTCCAAGTTAGGAATTTTGTATTTCTTTAATCTCTGTATGTTCTGTAGGATGGTGTGTGAGTGCTTTTGTGATTGTTTGGTGTTATCTTTGAATTTCTATTGGTAACTTGAAGTAATCTTTGCTATGCTAGTCTAGGTGCAACTGAGCACTGAGTACATGTGGTCATCTTGGTTCGTTTGACATTGTGAGATGAGAAACTCCATGTTGTCCTGGCAACCGCCTTCAAGGACCCAAGGGTTTAGAGACAAATTAGATGAATCTGATGAATTCCTCTCTCCAGGGGGGAGATCCTTCCATCCCTTTTCTGGATTTGGGTGGTTTTGTACTTCACCCCTCATCCCTGAACGCTCCACTAGATTACGTGTAGATCGTTTCTTACTTTATTTCTACAGGGGTTTTTTATTTGTTTGAGTTACATCCTCAGCTGTGGCATGTTTATTTTTCTTTAAATATAATGGAAATGTTCTACTGTTTCAGCCAACCTCCTTACATGTAGTTCAAAACACATAATCAATACTCCTTCTAAGATAAGAGATGGGGGAGAGAATCTCATTGATCCCAACTGAGCACTCTAGCCTGGGAGGTCAGCCATCACCAAGAAACGAAGCCCTCTGGAAAAGGGTGCTTTTTAGCACACATCTAGAGCCTTTCCAAAGCAAGAAACATAGCCAACCATGGCAGAGATCCATTCCTTCCAGGCTTCAATGAGATCTCTTGAGACACACTGGCATGTACCCAGTGGACCCCTGTGAAGCCAGAGCTATGGAAAGAGAGACTTGTCTTCAAGATGCTAGGGGCCTAAAAAGGAGGTCTTGATTCTTCTCTTCAATGTCCTCAAGTGATCATTCTTGACTTTGGATTATGAGTAAGGCAGAAGGACAACGTAGGTCTGATAAGCCCCAGGTCCGGCCTCATTTTTCTAAACAAGTTTCAAGCTTGAATCAGCACAGTCTGCCCATCTACTTGAGTAGATGACACTGTTCTCCTCTCAGTGCTTGCCCCTCTAGTATCGCTTCTTCCCAATGATTCCTTTCTCAACTCTTGAATCAGCATCTCTTTGATCTCTTCAAGATTCTGTGCCAGGATTCTGTTTGGAAAAGCTGTTTCTGGGTAACTGTCACTTGAATATACTGTCCCAGGCCTATCCTCGGGCTGGAAACCTCAGCCAACTTGGGTGACATGGTCACCATGATGTCATAAACACCCTCAGAATTCTAAGTTGTCCTGACAACCTCCATGCACACAGTGGCTCAGAGTGATCTCATACCAGTCTGACTACTCTCCCTTTCCAGGTAGGACAGTTTTCCTTTTTCTGGACTTGTTGTCAGTTTCTAACTTTATCCTCGAACCTTGAAAGGTCTACTACATTCCTTCTAGACACTGGTTTCTTTCCTTTAAGATCGTCCTGGGATTTATCTCTTATCATTTGTGGATGTGGCCAAATGTGTGGTTTTTCCCCACAGAAAGTCCTCGAGTCCCGGCCAACTTTATGTTCCCAGCAATCCTCTGATGTACAATGATCGTGTCATCTCATAGCACTCTGGCAATTCCACCTTGGCTGGTCACGTGTTTTACTTCCTTCATCATGTGGGGAAGTGTACCTGATGCGTTCATAGATTGTGATATTCTCATGGTTCTTTTTCTGGTGTGTATTCATAAGGTATCCTCACAATTTCTACTTCTTCATGATCTCTGTCTGCATCATACCTTGAAATCTATATTTCCAAATGCTCCTAATCTGATCCAGACCTGTGATGCTGGCCAGCAAAGCCCAGGCCACCCAAGCAGAACATGGGCACTTACCCGCTACACCACTGGGCCGACCCTGAATAGGACTTTTGAACCAACCTTTGTACTGAACTTTGGAAGATGTTGGCCTGCTTTGATTATTCGTAAAGGTTATTAGTAGTAACATCATAGACAGCTACATTTTCCGTTCTCTCATGAGCTTAGCATGGAACGTGTTCTCTTGGTAGTGCTCATCTTCATCTCCTTCCAATGGTCTACCTTTCTGTAGCATCATTAAACATTTGATGGTGATTATCAATCCATGGAAGCCCATCTTCTCTAAACTCTTTCAGCCTGCAATCTTTATGCCATAAACCTGCTTGCCTTTATGGAGTTTTGATTTTATGTGAACTGGTTTCCGTAACCCTGCATTATAACATCCTATAACTTTCAGATTTACATCCTCATATATTTAGACTTCTGTGTATGCTACGTCATCTTGACCACTCTAAGCTTAATTACAGGCCCACACCACACACTTGTGCCTAATCAACTGTTTCCCCCTCCGTCCCCTGCCACCTGTTACCTCTGGGAACCACCAATCCTCTGTCACATGCTACCGCTTTGTTGCTCCTTGTTTTAACCTTCTCCTTGTAAGTGAGATCCTATGGTATTTGACTTTCTCCCTGGGGATTGTTTCAGTTACCTTCGTACACTCAGTAGCCATTCTGGTGTCACAAATGGCTGGACTGCACACTTTCTTACAGCTGAGTGCTATGCCATTGTGTGGATATAGCCCATCTTCCTTCTCCAAGAGCCCTTGATGGGCACCAGGGAGGATTCCAAGTCTTAGATATAGGGAGTAAGGCTGTGGTGAACAAAGCAGTGCAGGGATCTCCATGCCTTAGTGATTCCAAGGTCTTTGGATAAACACGCTGGAGAGGAATAGCTGGATCATATGGTAGATGGATTCTGAAATTTTTGAGGTAATGTCACGTGGCTTTACGTAGTGCCCGCACTGGTTTACACTCCCACAAGTTCTGCAGGACTCTTCCCTTCTCTCCACCTCCTCTCCAACACTTGTTTCCTGTCTTGTTCCTTGTAGCCATTCTGACCACAGTGAGCTGTTATCTCATTGCCGTTTGGATTTCCATTGGCCTTAGAGTTAACGATGATGAACATGTGTTTATATAGCTATTTCCCAACCTTTCTGTCTTCTTGGGGTAAATTTCTGTTTCCATCTTTTGCCCAGGTTTTAATGGGCTTGTTGATTTTTCTCTTGTGGACACGTGTGTGGTCATTGGATGTTTTGGCTATTCAGCCCTTCTCCGATGTGTGGTTTGAAACATCCTCTCCCTGTTGTGCTGTCTTTGCATTCAGTAGATGGTTTCCTTGGCTGGACAGTAGGTTCTGCATTGGATGGAACCCCGTTTGTTTCTTGTTTCATTTGTTTCCCTTGCCCAGTCACACATGCTTCTTCCAAATAGGTGGCTAAGCCAGATGGTAAAGAGCAGACTGCCTGTGTTTCCTCCAGGAAGTTTCACGGTCTCAAGACTTCCATTCAAGGCTTTAATCCATTTTGAGATGGTGTGTGTGCCTGATGTAACATCATGGTCTACTCTCATTGTGTTACATGTGGTTCTCCAGTCTTCCCAGCACTGTTTCTGTTAGTCTCTCCTTTCTCCACTGTCTCCTCTTGCCTTCCTCGTTGCAAATGTGCTGTCCATATATGTGTGAGTTGAACTCTGGGTTCTGGATTCTGTTCCATTGGTCTGTTTGCCTGTTTTTGAGACCAAACTGTACCGTTTCAGTACCTAGCACTTCGTCCTACATGTTGAAATCACAAAGTGTGATACGTCCTGCTTTGCTTGTTTCCCTCAGGATTCCTTTGGGTATTCAGCGTCCCTTTTCACTGGATAGAGACTTTAGGATTCTCTCTTCTATTTCTGTGGGAAAGATTCCGCAACTTTGACTGGGATTGCATGGAATCCAGAGATTGCTTTATCCGTTATGGAAGTATCAAGTGTTTTAGTACTTACATTCTTAGAGCACGGAATACCCTTCCGTTTGCTTGTGTCTTCTGGAATTTCTTTCCCCAAAGCTTTGCTAGCTTTCGGTTTCCATAGCTTGCAGCTGTTTGGCTAAGCTTATTACTAGAAATCTTTTTGTTCTTACTGGCATTTTTTTCTTTGAGGTTCAGTTTTTCTGTTCTTTGCAACTGTTCATTGATTTTGTTTTGGCATATGTTTATGTGTGTGCTCACATCTGCAGGCGATGCTGCTGTATTTTCTCAGGAAGAGTGATGCTGTCTGACATCACTTCCCAGCTGCTTCAACACTACCTCGGAGGCCTGCCGGTAAACGGCTGGACCAGCAGTGAGGAGGTTCACACCCAGGATACCACGTGTCCGGCCCCGGGCTGCCGACCCAGAACATGTGGACCTCACCACTGTGCCACTGGTGGCGCCTTTCATGTTTCATTGGCAACCTGCAGTTGAGTGGAATGTGACTTGAATATGCTACTTGAGCCCAACTCGGGCACTGTGTAGATGAGGCGAGTTTGTTTTTCTTCTCCACTGTGATGTCAGAGAATTTGTCAGAATTGTGTCTCTGCTATTCCAGCAAACTTCATCAACACAGGTTTTCAGAGCCCGATTTTAGCAGTCTTGTAACTCACCCTTCCCAGTTAACCTAGGTTTGACCTTCGATGCAGTTTTTGGAGTTGTGACTTTCTCTGACTTTAGAACGTTCAGAGTATGTCCAAAATTGATGTCTTTCATTGTGCATTATTCAGGTGTGATTTCTGTGTGCCTTCCATTTTCTTGAACAGTTTTTTCTTTTCCATGATATAATCGTTGATAGGGGCTCGGCGAGCTTAAGACTCGAATGAAAGATTTCTTGGAATCTAAATGTCTGGCATTGGTGCTCTTTTATTTAGAGAATAGTACGGGATAACATGGGGACAGGATCCATGGGCAGTCAGAGCTCCTGCTGTTGCCCTGAGTTAAGGGTTATGGCGAATTTTATAAGGCATGGGTACATGACTTACTTTCACTGGAAAAAGAAATGATGATGTAAAATATCTTTAAATGATTTCAGTGCAGAATGGGTCTGGTTATTGTGTGGTCATATAACTTTAGATACGAATCTGGCAATATAGATCAGCATGTACGTGATGATGGCCTGGGCTTCTCTCCCTGGCTTCTCAGCCCTAATTCATACCATAAAGAAATCCAGATGGTCACATAGTTTGGCATGTAGGCCAGGTCACCTTGGGTTTCTCTAGCTGGGGCCGGCTTAATCCACATCATAAACCCCCCTGAACCCATTTGGACCAGAAATCTTTGGGGATATGGACGATGGGCTGTCTTCTGTGACTACTTCTGGCTGTACAAGGTTATAGAGCTGTCCCTAAATGGGACCATAGGCACAGGTAGGAAGTTCAGTGGAGTGTAAGGCTTCACCCATGGTGTTCAAGGCTGACAAGGTATACAGAGCCTCTGGAGACAAGAGAATCATTTGACGAGAGGTGGTCCACGAGGTGAAACATTTTTGACATGCGGAAGACAAACAACGAAACAGATAAGTTATCACAAGAAATACAAGCAGTATGTTTAACCCAATGAATAAGGTTTTGAAGTAGTACAGAAAACTGATCCGGACTAGCAGTTCAATGAATCGTTTAGAGTTAGGGTTAAGACATGGATTTAATTTGGTGGTGGGGATAGGAAGCCAGAAATATTTTGATGGTAGTCAAGAATATGGACACAACATTCAGTTTTTATAATGGCACAGTGCTGCTCTTGTGCTGCTGTCAAGACATCCAGTGACGTTTGGATTTGGAGGACTGCCTTTCACATTTGGGATACTTCTAAATTGAGCAGTGAAGTGCTATAGTGAGTGTCATGCAATGCCTTCATAATAAATTTGTTTAGGACTTCCATGTGCAAGACGACATTTTGGATTCCTAATGAGGGAAGGAAAATTGAGGAAAGATGGTCACACCAGTGGAAGACACAGCTTGTTCAGTGTTGCTGCAAGTTGGGTAGGTTAGCAGGAGGAGATATAGTAGATCTCGTTGTACCTTGCATCCAGACAAAGCCTAGGGTGCATCATCCAATCCATCCAGATGGCAGCCAAGGCTGTAAATTGGAGCCACATAGCCACTGAGCACAATTAGGGGCTAACCAATGTGTGCAGGGCCATCTATCCCAGTCAGTCCCAAACCAATCAGTATTTTTTTAAGCCTATGATATGAGAACACATATAACAGCGAATTTTTCCCATCGGTCAGGTGTTAATAGGTGATGTATCACAAGCGTGATTGGTTTGTTCCCAACAGAGAGTGACCTTTGACTGAGTTGACCACGAGTAGGAGTGAACCAAATATATTCATCCCAAATTTGATATTGTCCATCCTATGCGTATCAATAAGTTGGGGACTTTACATTTGGAACTTGTTGTTTAGGATCCACCTATGACAAGGCAAATCTAGTTAGAATATTGGCAGTAGTATTGAAGGAAAATGTTTGATGATGGCCAGAGAACTCCAAGGTGTCAGACATAGATGGCAACAAGTAGACATTACGATTAGTAACAGATGAATCTTGCCAAAGAAAACAGCTAGAATCTAGTATCCAGGAATGCCTATTATGGCTTCTACAGAAACATAATTTTTGACTCTTAGATCGCCCTCATTTTTACAAAATATAGCCAAATTAGGATTAACTGGTTTTCAAATAAAGTGCAGTTTCAATACAACTTTCTCCAATTATTTACATAGCAGCAAGAATAGTAATTGCTCATACAGGCTTTTTAAAATCTGCTTTGCTACAATTTTTTCTGACGAATCTCAGATTGAACTGTGAAGGCCTCTCGAGGCCAGAAAAGCCAAGCCAAGGACTTGCCATCAGATTTGGCCTGCAGTACTTACAGATTTGAGTGGAGTTCTCCTTGAGTTCCCCCAAAATATTCAGAGGTTCCTTACACCTGGCAGATAAGCAAGCTTCCTTACTTACCGGGTGAGATTGCCAGAATCTCTGTAAACAAGGTACCAGGCCCATGTTTCCAAGTGGCTGTATTCGAGAAAGTCCAATCTTTGTTCCTGAAATGCTGTCTTGTCATATCTGAGCCTGTATGTTTTAAATACGACATTCCAGTCAAAGCCTTGGTAGTATAACCAATGTGTCCTGTTATAAGGAGAACAGATTCTTATGGAACTTATACAAATATTGCCACCAAATAACTATACTCAGTCACAAAGTGTTTCCCAATTACGGAGGGATAAGATAGGGAGAAAAAGATAAAAGTTTCAGTTTTGCTCATAAAGGTATAATTTCACCAAATTGCTGTAAGTCATAGTTAGCATAAGAGAAAAGAGAAAAAGATTTCCCTCATTATGAGAAAACAAAACAACACATCAAAACTCAACAATATTTCAAACAGAAGTCCTAAAAATTTATAATCATCCTCATCAGTTCAGACAGTCCTGTATAATCAAGTCTTGAGCTGAATCTTCTGTCAGCAGATCGAGGAGCTTAGTTTCTGTTAGAATTCTGCAGTTTCTTACTCGGTTTAGTTTTACAATCTGAAAGTTTATCAGAAATCTGTAGATTAGATCCTCTGTGTCAGAATCCTTTCCAGAAATTTCTCGGAAGTTGAAACATATTTGCTAAAGAAAAAAGCAGCAGAATAAAACAAGAACTAACTGAAAATTTGCAAAGGAATCAAAAGGGCAATTGACAAAGAAACTTGGCTACTCCTGTGACATATAACACTTCCAGATAATAATTGGACTTATGACTGATAACCAGGACAGATCAGAATTCTAGGAATGCTATATAATTTTAAGACATCTATATTAATAACATTTACCCATCTAATACCACCTAAGAAGATCTACCATCACTTATTTCCCAATGTTTCCCATGTAATTTAATAGACCAAATAAGCCTAATTAGTTTAGTATTTTCTTCCTTATAGGAAGAGAGAGCAAATTTCTTTGAGAAGTCTCAGGGGTCCTCTGAAAATCCTCAGAGTAATCATTCTTCTGTCTGCCATGTGAAAAGATAGCCTTCATTTAGGATTTGAATATTTTTGAGGGAGAAGCTTGTTAAAACATATCAAAAGTTTTTAAAATGCTTCTTCAAATAGGAAACAATACTCTCTGTGAAACAATGCTCAGGTGCCTATTCAAAGTGATAACAGAAAGAGTCAAAAATATTAAGACTGACCTCAGTCATTATTTTCACAAAACAGATTTGTCTCGGGTAGACTTACTCAAAGGAACAGCTTTCATTACCTCCTTATCAAGAGCAGATCAAAGGTTCAAGAACATTTATCCTTTTAAAGAAAACCAAATTTGAATTTCTGCACCTACTTATTTTGAACATTCAAACTCATTCACTTAATTGAACTTACTTTAGTCTACATGACCAGGCATAAAACTCCTTTCAGAATTTCTCCTTCACAAACCTTCTAAAACTTTCTTTTTTGGTTTCAGATTTTGTCCCAAACTCTGTCATTTTTCCTTTCTAGTACATTAGGACACATTTATCTTTCTTAACCCATCAAACAAAAATATTTCCATTCTTTATACCATTTTTACTGAAAGCGTAGACTTTAACTTCCTTGAATATGAGCTCTTTTCCTTAGTAAGTTCCAGTAGCTTTAATTCCATAGGTTAATTAGAACTTTTAACCCTTAACAGACGTAGTAAACACTAAAAAGGCAAACAGTTATGAATCGACTTTTATATCAGCATTCTAAACACTTCATAACTTTAGAAACACGCCACTTTACAATAAAACACAAGGCATGCTTTTTATACACCCAAACGCTTTTAGCCTCTTCAATAAGAAGCCAAAAGTAGATAACTTCGATATGTTTATTAATAATGTTTCGGTGTTACATCCAATCCAAAAACAACCCAGATATTCAGATTTTTATCATTTAACTTAACTTGGCATAACTCAAGATTGTTACCAAAAAGAATTTTGAAGCTGTTTTTTTTTCAACAAGTATACTGACCATAAAAGTTATTGTACTCATTTTTATGAGTTTTATGTATTTAAACCATTTGTTTCCAACAATTATGTTCAGATTACCTACAGAAACCTCATGAGGCATTAGACAAAACTGGTCATCATTTAAAGCTATTATTTTGTTGACAAATTTAACAGACAACATGAACTTATATGACTAGAAAACCCATGCTGAATGCCAGCATACTATGCAAATACCAACAACTCTGAGAAAAAGACTATTTTCAATCCTTAATCTACATCAATCGTCTTTTTCTTTCTCAGCTATCTCTCATAGGTATGCTTATCAGTCCATTCTCCTTCATTCCAAGTTATTAATTTTGTATTTCTTTAATCACCATATGTTCTGTAGGCCGATGCATGAGTGCTTTTGTGATTGTTATGTATTGTCTTTGAATTCCCATTGTTCACTAGAAGGAATCTTTGCTACCCTAGCCTAGATCCAACTGAGCACTGAGAACACATCATCATCTTGGTTGGTTTGACATTCTGAGATCAGAAACTCCAAATGCTAGGTTGTCCAGCCAACCAACTTATGGACATAATGTTTCTGAGACAAATTAGACAAACCTGATGAATTCTTCTCTCCAGGTAAGATATTTTCATGTCTATTTTCTGAATTTGGGAAGGCTCGAACTTGATCGTTAGAGTAGATTACATCTAAGGACTGCTTTACTTTAATTCTGTAGGGATTGTTAGTTGTTTGATTTACATCCTCTACTCTGGCATGTTTATTTTTCTTTAAATATAAGTGTAATGTTTCAATTTTCAGCCAACTTCCTCACATATGTTTCAAAACACATAATCAATACTCTTCCAAAAAGGCATGCAGATTTGCACCATGAAGCGTTTGAGGCTGAAAGACGTTAGAGAAGATGAACTTCCAAGGATTGTGAATCACCTCCAAATGCTTAATGATGATACACAAAGGTAGACCATAGCAAATAGATTAAGAGGAATACAATGAAGAGAACGTGTTCCGTGCTAAGCTCATGAAGCAAGGGAAAAAGTTAGCATGAGTGAGGTTACTACTAATTACCTTCACGAATAATCACAGCAGGGCAGCTTCTTCCCAAGTTCAGGCAACAGATTGGTCCAAAAGTAAAATTCAGGTCCAGCCATGTGTTCTGGTGTGTAAGTGCCCACGTTCCTAGTGGACGACCTGGGATTCATGGATTCAATGATGGGTGCTGATCAGATTAGTAACATTAGGAAAGATAGATTTCTGAATCTATCACCATGGTATGGTGCAGACAGAGATCAAAAATAAATGGAAATTGTGAGCATACCTTATAGATACGCACAAGGAAATAAACATGAAAATATTGCAGTCTATGACACATCTGGTACACTTCTCTAAATACAAAATGAAGGAAGTGATGTGACCTGCATAGGTGGAATTGTCAGACTGCACGAGACGACGTGATCATTGCACATCAGAGGATTGGCTGGGCAACTTCAACTTGGGAGGGACTCCAGGACATTCTCTGGGGAAAGTCTACACATTTGGCCATATCTACAAAATGTAACAGCTAAAACCCAGGATAAACTTAAAGTAAAGAAACTAGTGTCTAGAGAGAATGTACTAGACGTTTAAAAGTTCAAGGATAAAGTTAGAAACTGACAAGAAATCTAGGAAATGGAAAAGTATTCTAGCTGGAAAGCGTGAGTAGTCAGACTGGTATGAGATCGCTCTGAAATGCTGTGTGCATGGAAGATGCCAGGACAACTGAGAAGCTTGAGGGTGTTTATGACATCACAGTGAACATGTCACCCAAGATGGCCTCATGTTAATAGTCCGAGGATTGTCTTAGGCTACTGATACTCAAGTGAGAGATACCCAGAAGAGAATTTAAAAACAGAAACCAGGCAGTGAAACTTGAATAGATAGAATAGACGCTGATTAAAGGGATAAGAAAGAAGTCATTGTGAAGATACAATAATAGAGGGACAATCACTGAGTGGAGACCACTGTGATCTACTCAAGTATAGGGGGAGGCCATGGAGATTCAAGCTTGAAACTTGATTTGAAACCAGAGGCTGGACTTTGGTCTTATCAGGCCTACATTTTCCTTCTGCGTTAATCATCATCCAAAATCAAGAGTGATCTCCTGAGGACATTGTAGAGAAGGATTGATGCTTCCTTGCCTATGCCACTAGCATTCATTGAAGAGAAGTATCACTTTCCATAGCTCTGGCATTACGGAGCTCCAAAGGGTACATGCTAATGTGTCACAAGACATCTCTTTGGACCCTTGAAGGAATGGACCCCCGTCGTGCTTTGCGTATGTCTCATTGTTTGGCAGGGCTACAGAAATGTGCTGAGAAGCACCCTTTTCCAGAGGGCTTCGTTGCTTTGTGAGGGCCACCGTCACAGGCTAGTGTGCTCAGTTTGGCTCCAATGAAGTTCTATCCCCATATCTCTTGGAGTAGAATGATTATTGATGACGTGTATTGACACCATATGTAAATAGGTTGGCTGAAAATTAGAACATTACAATTATCGTTATAGAAAAATAAACTTGCCAGAGCTGAGGATGTAAATCAAACAAATAACACACCCTATAGAAATAAAGTAAGCCAGTATCTAGACATAATCTAGAGGAATGTTCAAGGATGGGGGTCAAGATTGAAACTTCCCAAATCCAGAAATGAGACAGAAAAGTATCTTATTTGGAGCGGAATTCAGCAGATTTGCTGAATTTGTTTTGGATACATTATGTTCATGAAGGAGGTTGCCATGCCTACCTAGAATTTGGAGGTTAAAATCTCAGAATGTCAGACCAACCAAGATGAACACGTGTTCTCAGTGCTCATCTTCACCAAGGCTAGCATGGCAAAGATGGCTACACGGGACCATGTAAATTCAAAGACAACACCCAACAATGGAAAGCACTCACACGTAGGTCTATAGAACATAGGGTGGTTAAAGAAATAGAAAATTGATACCTTGGGATGAAGGACAACCGACTGACAAGCATACCAAAGGGGGAAATCTGAGAACGACCATGATGATTATACTATGGAAAAACAAAATGTGCTCAGAAAAGGGAATGCAAACACAAATAACACCTGAATAATCCACAACAAAAGATGTCAGACTTTAGACAGACTCTGCTTGAACTTTTGAAAGTCAGAAATTCACAAACCAAAATGCTGCAGCGAGGTAACACCTGTGCTACCTTGAAAGGGTGAGTCTGAGATTGCTCTGAAACTCTGTGTCCATGATGCTTGCCTGGACAGCAGAGACACAATTATGACAAATTCTCTGACATCACAGTTGAGCAAAAATACAAACCGTCTACATCAACTCAGTGCCAGAATTGGGCTGAAGTAGCCTATTTAAGTCACATTCCACACAACTGCAGGTTGCAAGGGAACTTGAAAGGGGTCGGGCAGTGGAGAACTGGGGAAGTCCGCGGGTTTTGGGTCGGCAGCCTGCACTTGGCTGGGTGGAATCCTGGGGGCAGACCTCCTCACCGCTGGTCCAGCCATTCTGGGGCAGGTGTGGGAGGGAGTGTAGAGGCAGATGAGAAGCGACGTGAGACAGGACCACTCTTCCTCAGCAAATACAGGAGCACTTCCAGCAGATGTGAGCCCAGCGATAAACCTCTGTCAAATGGAAACAAATTAAAAGTTGCAATGAATAGGAAAATTGAACCTCAAAAAAAATGCCAGTAAGAATAATAAGATACCTACGAATAACCTCACCCCAACAGGTGAAAGCTCTGTAAATCGATAACTAGCATACCTTTGCAGAAGAAAAATGGGAGAAGACACAAGGAGGCGGAAGGATATTGCATGCTCTTGAAATGGAAGAATTAACACACTGGAAACCTCCACACCAGCTAAAGAAATCTCTAGATTACATGAAATCCCAGTCAAAGTTGCAACTATATTACTCACAGAGATAGAAGCGAGCATCCTAAAGTTTACATCCAGCAACAAAAGGCCCCAAATAACCAAAGGAATCCTGAGGAAAAAGAACAAAGATCAATGTATCACATTTTCTGATTTGAATATAGAGGACGAAGAACTAGAAATGGAAACGGCACAGGCTGGGATGCAAAACAGACACACAGAACCATGGAACAGAATCAAGAGCCCAGAGGTATACGCACACCTATATGGACAGCCCATTTTCGACCACGGCGCCAAGAGGAGACAGGGGAGGAAGGAAAGTCTCTACAATAAATGGTGGTGGGAAGACTGCAGAGCCTCACCTAAGACAAGGAGAATAGACCACGGTGTTACACCAGGCACAAACACCAACTCGAAATGGATTAAAGTCTTGAATGTAAGACTGGAAACCATGAGACTTCTGGAAGAAAACGCTGGCAGCTTGCTCTTTGTCATCTGTCATAGCCTCCTATTTGGAGGAAGCCTTTCTGCCTGGGCAAGGGCAATAAAGGAAACTAGAAACAAGTGGGACTACATCAAACGCAAAAGCTTCTACCCAGCCAAGGAAACCATCGATTCAATGCACAGACAGTACAACCACAGGGAGAGGATGTTTGAAAACCACACATCAGTGAACGGATGAATAGCCAAAAGATGCAGTGAACTCATATGGGTCCACAAGAGAAAAAAACAAATAAGCCCATTAAAACCAGGGCAGTAGGTGGAAACAGAGATTTCAACCAAGAAGAGATAGAGATGGTCAACAGGTGTATGAAAACATGTTAATCATCATTAAGACTCAGGACAATTGAAATCCAAATGGCAGCGAGATAGCAGCTCAATGTGGTCAGAATGACTATAGGTAAAAAGTCAGGAAACAAGTGTCAGAGAGGAGCTGCAGAGATGGGAAGACTCCTACAGTGCTGCTGTGAGTGTAAGCTGGTGCAGCCACGACGCAAAGCCCTGTGGAATTGCCTCAAACATGTCAGAATCCATCTACTATATGATCCAGCTATTATTCAGTGGCGTGTTTAACCAAAGACCTTGGAAAAGGTCGTGCACCGATATATGTGCACCCCTGTGTTCACCCTGGCCTTACTCCCGTTATCCAAGACTGGGAAGCCTCCCTGATGCCCATCAAGGCAGAAGGACGAATAGAGAAAGAAGATTGGAGAAGGAAGCTGGGCTTTATGAACACAATGGCATATCTCTGAGCCATAACAAAAGAGAGAATCCAGCCATTAGTGACCAGAAGGATGGTTCTTGAGGGTTTCATTGGAACTGAAACAGCTCGCAGGGAGAAACTCAAGTACCGTAGGAGCTCACTTACAAGGAGAAGAGACAAACAAGGACCAACAAACTGGAAAGCTTTGCGGAAAGAAATTAAAGAACACATAAGGAAACGGAAGTCTATTCACCGCTCTTCAAATGGAAGAACGAACACACTTGAAACGTCCATATTGGATAAAGCAATCTCTGGATTCCACGCAAGCCCCATCGAAGTTTCAGCAATCTTTCCCACAGGAATAGAAGAGAGAATCCTAAAGTTTCTATCCAGCAACAAAGGAGCAGGGAAGGCCAAAGGAATCCTGAGGAAAACGAACAACTCAGCAAGTACCACATTTTCGAATTTCCACCTATAGGACGAACAGCTAGGTACCGAAACGGCAAAGGCTGGCCACAAAAAGAGGCACACAGACGCAAGGAACAGAATCGAGAGCCCAGAGGTCAACTCCCACATATATGGACAGCCCATTTTAGACCAAGGAGCCAAGAGGAGACAGCAGAGAAAGGAGAGTCTCGACAAGAAACGGTGCTGGGAAGACTGCACAGCCACATGTAACACAATGAGAGTAGACCATGATGTTACACCAGCCACACACACCACCTGGAAATGGATTAAGGCCTTGAATGGAAGGCTTGAAACCATGCAACTTCTAGGACAAAACGCAGGCAGCTTGCTCTTTGCCATCTGGCTTAGCCGATTATTTGGATGAAGCATGTGTAACTGGGCAAGGGCAACAAAGGAAACAAGAAACAAGCAGGACTCCATCCAACGCAGAAGCTTCTGAACAGCCAACGACTCCATCGACTCAATGCAAAGACAGCACAACAACTGCGAGTGGATGTTTGCAAACCACACATCGGAGAAGGGGTGATTAGTCAAAATATCCAATGAACTCATATGTCTCCACAATAAAAAAACAACGAGCCCCATAAAACGTGGGCAAAAGATGGAAAGAGATATTTCTCCCAGGAAGATAAAAGATGGCCAACAGTCTGTATGAAAACATGTTCATCATCATTAAGTCTTTGGCAATGCAAATACGAACGGCAATGAGATAGCAGCTCACAGTGGTCAGAATGGCTATAGGGATGAAGACAGGGAACAACAAGTCTCGGAGAGGAGGTGGAGAGAAGGGAAGCCTCCTGCACTGCTGGGGGGAGTGTAATCAGGTGCAGCCACTACCCAAAGTGCTGTGGAATTGCCTTAGAATTTTCAGAATCCATCTACCATATGATCCAGCTATTCCTCTGTGGCATATATATCCAAAGAACTTGGAAACACTAATGCTCAGAGATCCATGCAGCACTGTGTTCACCACAGCCTTACTCCCAAAATCCAAGACTTGGAAGCCTACGTGGTGCCCATCAAGTGACGAATGGAGAAGGAAGACGATCTATAGCCACACAATGGCCAATCTTCGGACCGTATAGATGTGGCCATCTTGGGTGACATGTTCATAAACACCCTCAGAATTCTAAGTTGTCCTGACAACCTCCATGCACACAGTGTTTCAGAGCCATCGCATACCAGTCTGACCACTCCCCATTTCCAGGTAGGATAGTTTTCCTTTCTCTGGATTTCTTGTCGGTTTCTAACTTTCTCCTCGAACTTTGAAAGGTCTACTACATTCCCTCTACACACCAGTCTTTTTCCGTTACGATTATCAAAGATTTTATCTCTTATGTTTTGTGGATATGGTGAAATGGGTGGACTTTCCCCAGAGAAAGTCATGGACTCCCTCCCAAGTTGAAGTTGCCCAGGCAATCCCCTGATGCACACTTATCATGTCATCTCCTAGCAGTCTGACAATTCCACCAGGCAAGTCACATGTTTCCTTCCTTCATCATTTGGGGAAGTGTAGCTGATGCGTTCATAGATTGTAATATTCACATGGTTTTTTTCTGGTGCATATTGCTCAGTTTCCCTCACCATTTCTACTTCTTTATGATCTCTGTGCCCACCAGACCGTGAAATCTGGATTTCCTAATGCTAGTAATCTGATCCACAACCGTGGTGCTATCCTGTGAAGCTCAGGCCGCCCAAGCAGAACAGGGGCACTTACCTGCTACATCACAGGTCTGCCAATGAATTGGACGTCTGGACCATCTTTTGGCCTGATCGTGGGAGGATGTTAGCCTGCTTCGATTATTCGTGAAGGGAATCAGTAGTAACATGAATGACGGTAACATTTACCTTTGGTTGATGAGTTTAGCAAGGAACATATTCTCTTGCTAGTATTCCGCTTCATCTCTTTGCTAAGGTCTACCTTTCTGTAGCATCATTAAGCATTTGGAGGTGATTACTAATCCTTGGAAGTTCATCTTCTCTAATCTCTTTCAGCCTCCAAAGCTTAGGACGTAAATCTGCACCGTTTTTTGGAGTTTTGATTTTATGTGAATTGATTGCCGTAACCCAGCATTATAACATCCTATAGCTTTTCACATCTACAATCTCATAGATTTAGACTTCTGTGTAGGTTACATCATCTTCACCACTGTAAGCCTAATTACAGGCCCTCACCACACACTTGTGCCTAATCAACTCTTTCTCCCTCAGACCCCCGCATCCATTTCCCTTTGGGAACTACCAATCCCATGTCACGTCCTACCTTTTTGTTGCTCCGTTTTTCCTCTTCTCCTTGTACATGAGATCCTGTGGTATTCAACTATATCCCTGGGCCTTGCTTCAGTTCCCATAAGACCCTCAGGAGCCATTCTGGTGGTCACAAATGGCTGGACTGCATCCATTCCTACAGCTGAGAGCTATACCATCGTGTGGCTATAGCCGATCTTCCTTCTCCATTCATCTCTTGATGGTCACCACGGACGCTTCCAAGTCTTGGATATCGGGAGTAAGGCTGTGGTGAACACAGCAGTGCATCGATCTCTGTGCATTAGTGTTTCCATGATGTTTGGATATATACGCCACAGAGGAAGACATGGATCATGTGGTAGGTGGATTCTGAAATTTTTGAGACAATTCCACACCACTTTGTGTAGTGGCCGCACAGGTTCACATTCCTACCAGCAGTGCAGGAGGCTTCCTTTCTCTCCACCTCCTCTGTGAAACTTATTGTTTCCCGTCTTCATCCTTATAGCCATTCTGACCACTGTGTGTTGCTATCTCATTGCCGTTCGGATTTGCATTGACCAGAGACTTAATGATGATGAACATGTTTTCATACAGCCTGTTGACTATCTTCCTATCTTCCTGGGAGAAATGTCTGTTTCCATCTTTTGCCCAGGTTCTATTGGGCTCGTTGTTTTTATTCCTGTGAAGACGTATGAGTTCATTGGATCTTTTAGGTACTCACCCCTTCTCTGATGTGTGGTTTGCAAACAGCCTGTCGCAGTTGTTGTGCTGTCTTTGCATTGAGTCGATGGAGTCGTTGGCTGGGCAGAAGCTTCTGCGTTGGATGGAGTCCCGCTTGTTTTTTGTTTCCTTTGTTTCCTTTGCCCACTGACGCGTGCTTCTTCCAAATAGGCAGCCAAGCCAGATGGCAAAGAGCAAGCTGCCTGGGTTGTCTCCCAGAAGTTGCACGGTTTCAAGTATTCCATTCAAGGCTTTAATCCATTTCGAGGTCGTGCGTATGTCTGGTGTAACATCATGGTCTACTCTCATTGTGTTACCTGTTGGTGTGCAGTCTTCTCAGCACCGTTTGTTGTGGAGACTCTCCTTTCTCCACTTTCTCCTCTAGGCTCACTGTTCGAAAATGCGCTGTCAGTAGATGTGTGAGTTGGCCTCCGGGCTCTCGTTCTGTTGCATGAGTCTGTGTGCCTATTTTGGGGGCCAGGCTGTGCTGTTTCCGTACCTAGGGCTTCGTCCTATATGTTGAAATCAGAAAGTGTGAGACTTGCTGCTTTGTTCGTTTTCCTGAGGATACCTCTGGCTATTCCGGGTCCTTTGTTGCTGAATAGAAACTTTAGGATTCTGTCTTCTATTTCTGTGGGAATGATTGTTGCAACTTTGACTGGGACTGCATGCAATCCAGACACTGCTTTATGCGGTATGGACGTTTGAAGTATGTTCGTTCTTCCATTGGAAGAGCATGGAATAGCCTTCCGTTCCCTTGTGTCTTCTGTAATATCTTCGCCCAAACCTTTGCAAGTTTTCTGTTTCCATAGCTTTCTGCTGTTTGGCCACGTTTATTCCTAGATATCTTTTTCTTCCTACTGGCATGCTTTCTTTTTTGAGGTTCAGTTTTTCTATTCTTTGCAATTTTCAACTGGTTTTGTTTTGACAGAAGTTTATGGCTGTGCTCACATCTGCTGGCCATGCTGCTGCATTTCCTGAGGAAGAATGGCGATGTCTATCGTCGCTTCCCATCTCCCTCTACACTACCTCAGATGCCTTCCCCAGAATGGCTGGACGAGCGGTGAGGTGGCTCACCCCCAGGATTCCACATCGCCAACCCTGGTCTGCTGAACCACAATGTGCAGACTTCACCAAGGCCCCACTGGCTGGCCCTTTTCATGTTCCATTGGCAACCTGCAGTGGAGTGGATTGTGACTTGAATATGCTACTTGAGCCCAACTCTGGCCCTGTGTAGATGAGGCCAGCTTGATTTTCTGGCCCACTGTGATGTTGGGTGATTTGTCAGAATCGTGTCTCTGCTGTCCAGTCTAGCTTCGTGGACACAGGCTTTCAGAGCCCGTGGGGAGCAGTCTCATAAGTCACCTTTCTCATTTAGGCCAGGTTTGACCTTTGCTGCTGTTTTTGGCATTGTGACTTTCTCTGACTTTCAAACGTTCAAACAGAGTGTGTCTAATGACTGACGTCTTTCACTGTGGATTAGTCAGCTTTGATTTCTGTTGGCCTCCATATTCCGGGATCCTTTTTTCTTTTCTATAGTCTAATTGTTATGGTCTTGCTGAGATATCTCCATTCGATTTGCTTATCAGTGCGTTCTCCTTCCTTCCAAGTTAGGAGTTTTGTATGTCTTTAATTACCATAGGTTCTGTAGCCCGAGGTGTGAGTCATTTCGTGATTGTTGGGTGTGGTCTTGGAATTTCCATCGGTCACTTGTAGGAATCTTTGCTATCCCAGCCCAGGTGACACTTAGCCCTGAGAACACATGGTCGTCTTGGTAGGTTTGAGATTCTCAGATCAGAAACTCCAGATTCGAGGTTGTCCCGACAACCACCTTCACGGACATTATGTTTTTGAGAGAAATTAGAGAAATCTGATGAATTCCTCCCTCCAGGTAAGTGATTTGTCTGTCTCTTTTCTGGATTTGGGAAGTTTCAAACTTGACCCCTGATCATTGAATGCTCCAACAGAGTACGTCTGGATACTGGGCTTTTTATTTCTACATGGTTTCCTATTGGTGTGATTTTCATTCTGAACTTTGGCAGGTGTATTTATATTTAAACATAATGGCAATGTTCTAATTTTCAGCAAACCTCATTCCATATGTTGTCAGAACAAGAAATCAATACTGTTTCCATGGCAAGAGGTGGGGGAGAGAATTTCATTGGAGCCCAACTGAGCACTGTAGCCTGGAAGGGCAGCCTTCACACAGGAACGAAGCCCTCTCGAAAAGGGTGCTTTTAAGCACACTTCTACAGCCCTCCAAACCAAAGGACACACCCCAAGCATGACAATCATCCATTCCTTTAAGTCTTCACAGAGATGTCTTGGGACACATTAGCATGTACCCAGTGGGACCCCGTGACGCCAGAGCTATGCAAAGGGAGACCTCTCTTCAAAGAATGCTACGGGCCTAGGAAAGAAGGCCTCAATTGTTCTCTTCAATGTCCTCAAGAGATCATTCTTGACTTGGGATTATGAGTAAGGCAGAAGGAAAACGTAGGTCTGATATGCCCCAAGTCCAGCCTCTTGTTTCAAATCAAGTTGCAAGCTTCAATCAGCATGGCCTCCACATCTACTTGAGTAGATAACAATGTTCTCCTCTCAGTGCTTGCCCCTCTAGTGTCCCTTCTTCCCAATGATTCCTTTCTTATCCCTTGAATCAGTGCCTCTTTGATCTCTTCAAGTTTCTGTGTGCGGTTTGTGTTTGGAAAAGCTGTTTCTGGATATCTCACACGTGGGTATGCTAGCCAGGGCAATCCTCGGACTCTAAACTTGCTGCCATCTTGGGTGACACGTTCACCGTGACGTCATAAACACCCTCAGAATTCTAATTTGTCCTGAAAACCTCCAGGCACACAGTGTTTCAGAGCCATCTCATATCAGTCTGATGACTCCATCTTTCCAGGTAGGATAGTTTTCCTTGTTCTGGGTTTCTTGTCAGTTTCTAACTTTCTCGTGGAACTTGAAAGGTATGCTACATTCCCTCTACCCACCGGTTCCTTTCCTTTAAGATTATCCCTTGTTTTATGTCTTATCCATTGTGTATATGCCCAATTGGGTGGACTTTCCTCAGAGAAAGTCCTGGAGGCCCTCCCAATTGGAAGGTGCCCAGGCAATCCCCTGATGCACAATGATCGTGTGATCTCCTAGAAGTCTAAAAATTCCACTTGGCAGGTCACATGTTTTCCTTACTTCATCATTTGGGGAAGTGTTCCTGATGCATTCATAGATTGTCATATACTCATGGTTCTTTTTCTGGTGCATATTGTTAAGGTCTCGTGACAATTTCTCCTTCTTTATGATCTCTGTGCCCACAATACCTTGATATCTATATTTCCTAATGCTAGTAATCTGATCCGCACCCCTCATGCTAGCTGGTGACTCCCGGGCCGTCCAAGTGGAACGTAGGAACCTACCTGCTACATCACAGGGCCGGCCCTGAATTGCACTTTTGGACCAACCTTTGACCTGACCTGTGAAGCTGTTGGCCTGCTTCGATCATTCGTGAAGGAAGCAGTAGTAACATCATGAACGGTAACGTTTTCTGTTGGTTCATGAGTTTAGCACGGAACATGTTCTCTTGGTAGTATTCCTCTTCATCTCTTTGCAAAGGTCTACCTTTCTGTAGCAACATTGAGCATGTTGAGGTGATTACCAATACTTGGAAGTTCATCTTCTCTAACCTCTTTCTGTCTCCAAAGCTTCCGGTTGTAAATCTGCATCACTTTTGGGAGTTTTGGTTTTATGTGAATTGATTGCCGTAACCCAACATTCTAATGACCTATAGCTTTCAGATCTACATCCACATAGATTTAGACTTCAGAGTAGGTTACATCATCTTCACCAACGTAAGCCTAATTACTGTCCCTAACCACACACCTGTGCCTAATCAACACTTTCTCTCTCTGGCCACTGCCCCACTTTCCCTCTGGGAAATGCCAATCCATTGTCATGTGATACCTGTTTGTTGGTCCGTTCTTGCTCTTCTCCTTGTACGTGAGATCCTGTGGTATTTGACCATACACCTGGGGCTTGTTTCAGTTCCCCTAAAACCGTCAGGAGCCATTCTGGTGATCACAAATGGCTGGCCTGACTCCGTTCCTATAGCTGAGTGCTATGCCTTTGTGTGGCTATAGCCCATCTTCCTTCTCCATTCATCCCTTGATGGGCACCAGGCAGGCTTCCAAGTCTTGGATATCAGGAATAAGGCCAGGGTAAATAGAGGTGTGCACCGATCTCTGTGTATGAGTGTTTCCAAGTTCTTTGGATAAACACACCACAGAGGAATAGCTGGATCATATGGTTGATGTATTCGGAAATGTCTAAGGCAAGTCCACACCGTTTTGTGTCGTGGCTGCACCTGTTTCCACTCCCTCCAGCAGTGCAGGAGGCGTCTCTTCTCTCCACCTCCTCTCCGAAACTTATTTCCTGTCTTCATCGTTATAGCCATTCTGACTGCCGTGAGCTGCTATTTCATTGCCTTTCAGATTTGCACTGACCAGAGACTTAATGATGATTAACATGTTTTCATACAGCCTGTTGGCCATCTTTCTATCTTCCTGGGAGAAATGTCTGTTTCCAGCTTTTGCCCAGATTTTAATGGGGCTTGTTTTTTTTTTTTTTCTTGTGGAGCCGTATGAGTTTATTGGATCTTTTGGCTATTCACCCCTTCACCAATGTGTGGTTTGCAAACATCCTCTCCCAGTTGTTGTGCTGTCTTTCCATTGAATCAATGATTTCCTTGGCTATGCAGAAGCTTTTGTGTCTGATGTAGTCCCATTTGTTTCTTGTTTCCTTTATTGCCCTTTCCCAGACAGATATGCTTCTTCCAAATATGAGGCTAAGAAAAATGACAAAGAGCACCCTACCTACGTTTTCTTCCAGAGTCTCATGGTTTCCAGTATTACATTCTAGACTTCAATCCATTTCGAGTTGGTGCTTGTGCCTGGTGTAACACCATGGTCTACTCTCCTTGTCTTACATGAGACTCTGAAGTCTTCCCAACACTGTTCATTGTAGAGACATTCCTTTCTCCACTGTCTCCTCTTGGCGCCCTGGTCGAAAATGGGCTGTCCATATATGTGTCCCTATACCTCTGGGCTCTTGATTCTCTTCCATGGTTCTGTTTCTCTGTTTTGCATCCCAGCCTGCGCTGTTTCCATTTCAATTTCTTCGTCCTATATGCTGAAATCAGCAAGTGTGATACATTGAGCTTTGTTCTTTTTCCTCAGGATTCCTTTGGCTATTCGGGTTCTTTTGTTGCTGGATGTGAACTTCAGGATGCTCGCTTCTATCTCTGTGAGAAATATTGCTGCAATTTTGACTGGGACTGCATGGAATGAAGAGATTTCTCTATGCGGTTGGACATTTCAAGTCTGTTAATTGTTCCATTTCAAGAGCATGGAATATCCTCCCACTTCCTTGTGTCTTCTCCCATTTCTTTCTGCAAAGGTTTGCTAGTTTTCTGTTTACAGAGCTTTCACCTGTTGGGGTGAGGTTATTCCTAGGTATCTTATTCTTCTTACTGGCATCCTTTTTCTTTTTTATTGAGGTTCAATTTTCCTATTCTTTGCAACTTTTAATTTGTTTCCTTTTGAAAGAGATTTATCACTGTGCTCACATCTGCTGGAAATTCTCCTGTATTTGCTGAGGAAGAGTGGCTCTGTCTAATGTCGCTTCTCATCTGCCTCTACATTACCTCCCACTCCCGCCCAAGAATGGCTGTACCAGCGGTGAGGAGGTTTACCCCCAGGATTCTACCCTGCCAACTCCTGGCTGCCAACTCAGAGTGTGTGGACTTCCCCAATTCTTTACTGACCAGCCCCATTCATGTTCCCTCGGCAACCTGCATTTGAGTGGAATGTGACTTAAATAGGCTACTTCAGCCCAACTCTGGCACTGAGTAGATGTAGCCAGTTTGTATTTTTGGTCAACTGCGATGTCAGAGAATTTGTCATAATTGTGTCTCTGCTCTCCCGGCAAGCTTCATGGACACAGGGTTTCATAGGACATGTGGAGGAGTCTCATACCCACCCTTTCCAGGTAGCCCAGGTTTTACCTCGCTGCAGTTTTTTGGTTTGTGACACTTTCTGACTTTCAAAAGTTCAAGCAGAGTCTGTCTAAAGCCTGACATCTTTCGTTGTGGATTATTCAGGTGTTATTTGTGTTTGCCTTCCTTCGTTTGAGCCCATTTTGTTTTTCCATAGCATAATCATCGTGGTCTTTCTCAGATTTCCCCCTTTGGTATGCTTGTCAGCCAGTTCTCCATCATCCCTAGGTATCAATTTTCTATTTCTTTAACCACCCTATGTTCTATAGGCCTACGTGTGAGTGCTTTTCATTGTTGGGTGTTGTCTTTGAATTTACATTGGTCACTTGTAGCAATCTTTACCATGCTAGCCTTGGTCAAAATGAGCACTGTGAACACGTGTTCATCTTGGTTGGTCTGACGTTCTGACATCTTAAACTCCAAATTCTAGTTTGTCATGTTAACCTTCTTCATGAACATAATGTACCCGAGACAAATTAGACAGATGTGATGAATTCCGTTCCAGGTAAGACACTTTTCTGTCTCATTTCTGGATTTGGGAAGTTTCGCTCTTGACCCCCGATCCTTGAACGTTCCTCTAGATTACGTCTAGATACTGGCTTACTGTATTTCTATAAGGTGTGTTATTTGTTTGATTTACAACCTCATGTTTATTTTTCTATAAAGATAATTGTAATGTTCTAATTTTCAGACAACCTCCTTTCACATGGTGTCAATACACGTCATCAGTAATCATTCTACTCCAAGAGATGGGGGAGGAGTATTGAATTGGAGCCAAACTGAGCACACTAGCCTGGTAGGGCAGCCCTCACAAAGCAATGAAGCCCTCTGGAAAAGAGTGATTCTCAGCACACTTCTGGAGCCCTGCCAAACAATGCGACATACCAGGAGCATGACGGGGTTCTAGTCCTTCAAGGGTTCAAAGAGATGTATTGTGACACATTAGCATGTACCCAGTGGGCCTCTGTAATGCCAGAGCTATGGAAAGTGAGACTTCTCTTCAATGAGTGCTAGGGGCATAGGAAGGGAAGCATCGATCCTTCTCTACAATGTCCTCAGGAGATCATTCTGGATTTTGGATTATGATTAAGGCAGAAGGACAACGTAGGTCTGATAAGACAGAGTCCAGCCTCTGGTTTCAAATCAAGTTGCAAGCTTCAATCAGCACGGCCTCCACATCTACTTGAGTAGATAACAATGTTCTCCACTCAGTGCTTGTCTCTCTGTTATTTATTGCTTCTCCACAATGACTTCTTTCTTATCCCTTTAATCAGCGGCAATTCTAACTCTTCAAGTTTCAGTGCTGGTTTCTGTTTTTAAATTCATTTCTGGGTATCTCTCACTTGAGTATCGTAGCCTAGGACAATGCTCGGACTATATAGATGAGGCCCTCTTGGGTGACATGTTCACTGTGATGTCATAAACACCCTCAAACTTCTCAGTTGTCCCGGCATCTTCCATGCACACAGTATTTCAGAGCCATCTGATATCAGTCTGATAGTTTTCCATTTCCTGGATTTCTTGTCTGTTTATAACTTTATCTTTGGACTTTTAAATGTCTACTACATTCTCTCTAGACACTGAATTCTTTACTTTAAGTTTATCCTTGGTTTTATCTGTCACATTTTGTGGATATGGCCAAATATGTAGACTTTCCCCAGAAAAAGTCCACGAGTCCCTCCCAAGTTGAAGTTGCCCAGCCAATCCTCTGATGTTCAATGATCGTGTCATCTTGTGCAGTCCGACAATTCCACCTATGCAAGTCACATCACTTCCTCCATTCTGTATTTGAGAAGTCTACCAGATGCGTCATAGATTGCAATATATTCATGTTGTTTTCCTGGTGCATATGTATAAGGTATGCTCACAATTTCCACTTATGTATGATCTCTGCCCGCACCATACCATGAAATCTATCTCTCTGGATGATACTAATCTGATCAGCACCCGTGATGCAAATCCATGAGTCCCAGGCCACAGACTAGGAACGTGGGCTCTTACACACCAGAACAAATGACTGGCCCTGAATTTTACTTTTGGACCAATCTTTTGCCTGAACTTGGGAGAAGCTGGCCTGCTGTGATTATTCGTGAAGGTAATGAGTAGTAACCTCACAGAAGGTAACATTTTCCCTTGGTTCATGAGTTTAGCATGGAACACGTTGTCTTTGTAGTATTCTTCTTAATATATTTGCAATGGTCTACCTTTCTGTAGCATCATTAAGCATTTGGAGGAGATTCACAATCCTTGAAAGTTTATCTTCTCTAATCTGTTTCAGCCTCAAAAGCTTTATGCCGTGAATCTGCACAGCTTTTTGGATTTTTTCTTTCCCCCTGGGAACCACCAATCCAAAGTGAAGGCTGCCATCAAAGCTAAAATGCTCCATTTGGCCCCAATGAAATTCTCTCCCCCTATCTCTTGTCATAGAAGAGTATTGATTATGTGGTTTGCCACCGTATGTGAGAAAGTTGGCTGAAAATTAGAACATTACACTTATATTTAACGAAAAATAAACATGCCAGAGCTGAGGATGTAAACCAAACAACTAGCAAACCCTACAGAAATAAAGTAAACCAGTATCTAGACGTAATCTACTGGCACAATGAAGGATCCGAAGTCAAGGTCTAGCCTACCCAAATTCAGAAAAAAAGACATAAAAATATCTTACCTGGAGAGAGGAATTCATCAAATTTCTCTAATTTGTCTCAGAAACATTATGTCCATAAGGTGGTTGCCAGGACAAACTAGAATTTGGCATTTCTGATCTCAAAATGTCAAACCAACCAAGATGACCTCCTGTTCTCAGTGCTCAGTTGGACCTAGGCTAGGATAGCCAAGATTCCTTCAAGTGAACGATGGAAATTCAAAGACAAAACCCAACAATCACGAAAGCACTCACATCGGCCTAGAGAACACATGGTGATTAAAGAAATACAAAATTCCTAACTTGGAATGAAGGAAAACACACTGATGAGCATATCTATGGGAGACAGCTGTGAAAGACCATGAGGATTGATGTGGATTAAGGCTGCCCCCATTCGAAAGCCCAAGGTTAGCTGGTGAACATGCAGAACTATAGAACCCGTTGAATTTCTTTTGGTATGAATTAGAGGTGCCCCAGTGAGAGAAGCCCAGGTCATGCTCACCTACATGCCTATCTATGGGGCCAGTTTCGTATCTAGTGTTATATGACCACACAATATCCAGAACCCATCTGAACTGAAATCATTTAATGACTTTTTACATCATCTTTTCTTTTTCCAGGAAAAATAAGTCACGTAACCATGCCTGATAAAATTAGTGCTTAACCTCAACTCCGGGCAGCAGCAGGAGCTGTGACTGCCCATGGGTCCTTTCCCAATGCAGCAGCAGCAGCAGCTCTTCACTGCCCATGGGTCCTGTCCCCATGCCTGCAGCTCTTCACTGCCCATAGGTCCTGTCCCCATGCTATCCTGTACCATTCTCTAAATAAAAGAGCACCACTGCCAGACCTTGAGGGTCCAAGAAATCTTATTTTCAACTCTTGAGCTTGCCGACCCCACATCATATCTCGTGTCCCATATGAGGATCGTGCTTCATTGGTTTGTAAGCTCGAATTCTGGTAAGTGCCCTTTCCTTCCTTGTGCCTCTCTCTTTTTCGAGGATGGATCTAAATTCACTTCTCCATCAGGAACTGTCTTGAATAGCTGTATGAATTCATGTTTGCTGCCCATGGCTACTCTATGGTGCAAATCTGGCATTCAGCTTGAAGAGAATCAGTGGCTTAAGCCTAAGAGTGATGTAGAATGAATTAATCCATTCCTTCCTGACCCTATCTCTAATACATAAATTTTACGTGGGAACGGGTCAGCCATTTAAGTCATTAGGATGGTTGGCAATCTCCAAGACTCTCGTGGAAGGTTTCTATCCCTAAAGCTGGATTGGGATACCTCCCATGCACTTGACCATCTGAACTGTGTGAATGTCCCAATCGGGACTGCAGTTCAGGGAAAGTACCAACGTCTAACCTTTGGCTGAGTATTGGAAACCCTTCTTTGGAGAATGGCTCCAACACGCATTGGGTAGAATGACCCCAGCGTGGCAGAAACTTCTTCACTATTTCTCTCCATCATGTTCTCTCTTAAACTTCTCCTTTTCTCTTGGGGACCACTCACCAGGCACCTATTACTTCCAGGCAGAATAGGAAAGATGTTCAGCAGGCACCTGTTACTGCCAGGCATAGCAGGGAAGTTATCCAAGGGATGCAATTCTGGGGGACACCCCCATCACTGCTTGCTATAGGCACCCCACAGTAGGAACAACAGGTAGGATGCTTCCCTAGGTTCAGGGGGGATTTTCAAGGTAATGGACCTATCTCTTTCATCTTTCTTAAAGTTGCAATGGCCATTTTCATCTCCTTTTGAGCTTTGCAACCGGGAAACAAAGAAATCTTTCAACAGTCACGTCCTCCAACACTGGGAGCCCCAACTTTGGCTTTCTGGGCCTGGTCACCCCGACGACCCCAAGTAGGGTGCCCTCTGTTGGCGGTTGACTGATTGAGTATTTTAGTCACCTACTGAGTTGGCTATGAGGTTAGGAGAGCTGTGATTTATTCTGTGAACTGTCATGCTAGGGTAGTGTGCCCCAGCATGGGAACTGTTGTGTGACTTTTATCATGATAACCCTCTGGGAACGGCCATGAGGGTGAGGTCTGGTGTCTTCTTTTAATTTCTTTGTATTGCTCATCATGTCCTCTGTTGTCACCAAGTCTTGGTTAAGTTCAGGCTGGACTTGACCAGAACCTGGACATTCTGTAAAATTGAAAAACTTGAATATATTTTGCAAGGGACTTAACTCTCAACCCGGCTACTGGGAGACCCGGCCTCCAGCATGTTCCAGGCCTTTGTAGGCACTGCACCCTTGAACAGTTCACTGTCAGTCTGACACTGGCTTTACTGCCATGGGGAATGACGTAAGCATCCCAAGAGACTCACCACTTAGGGTCATTCTAACTAATTAGAAACACTTTCAATTGTATGGGTATGCCCCAGAAACTTCATCTGGGAGAAAATTTGTGATGTATCTCTGTGCCTTTCTGGTGCAGTTGGACAGGTAGATCAACCTAGAATGTCCTTCAAGTTACAGTCCAGTTTCTGAGAAATCAAGAGCAACTGTCCTTACGAAATCCTTGCAAGACTGGAAAGACAGCTCTAGAGGCAGTTCAGATTCCACCTACTTCCTTTATCATGAAAAGGATTCTCATCCCTCCTCTCCAGGAACTACTATGTAGCCCATCACTCATTCTTAAGACTGAAAAAAAAAAAGGAGGGGAAAGGATAAATGGTCATAAGTGCGCCCTTGCAAAAAGTCTACCATCTCGAGGGTCTTCTCCATAAGTATTAGTAAAAAGGCTCAAAACAAAGTGTGGATTCATAAACGGTGAGCTGTACCTGATTCACTGGAGTAGTTTTTAAAACAACGGTTGTACAGTCTCTGTCTATGTGTGTCTATGTGTCCATTATACGTGTGATATTTTTACCCCTGGATGGTCTGGCCAAAATTAAGATCTCTGTTTAGTTGGCTTAAAGAAAGTGCTTACATAAATTCTAAATGTAGTAGAAATTAACTCAGTGCCTTTCAAAGTTAATGTGATGTGAATTAACCTTTGGTAAATGAAAGCTTGTTAAAGTTTGTTGGTTTGATTGAAAATTATCTTCTTGTCAGAGTTGTCTGTATTTGCCTAGGATGCAGGCATTTCAGCCTGGGTTATCAAGTCATATAAGTTCACTTTCTTAAATTTGTCAGTAAAATAATAGCTTTAAATGATGACCAGTTTTGTCTAATTCCTCATGAGGTTTCCATAGGTAATCTGAACATAGTTGTTGGAAACAAATGGTTTAAATACATAAAACTCATAAAGGTGAGTACAATAACTTTTATGGTCAGTATACTTGTTGAAACAAAGCAGCTTCAAAATTTTTCTGTGTAACAATCTTGACTTTGGAAAAGTTAAGTTAAATGATAAAAAGATGAATATGCAGGTCATTTTTGGATAGGATGAAACACTGAATCATTATTAATAAACATATCTAAGTTATCTACTTTGGGCTTCTTCTTGAAGAGGCTAAAAGCGTGTGGGTGTATCAAAAAGCATGCCTGTGTTTTATTGTAAAGCTGCATGTTTCTAAAGTTATGAAGTGTTTAGAATGCTGATATAAAAGACAATTCATAATTGCTTACTTTTTTTCTGTTTAGTAGATCTGTTAAGGCTTAAAAGTTCTAATTAACTTATGGAATTAAAGCTACAGGAAATTAATAAGGAAAAGAGCTCTGTATTCAGGGAAGTTAAAATGTATGCTTTCAGTAAAAATGGTATAAAGAATGGAAATATTTTTGTTTGATGGGTTAAGAAACATAAATTTATCCTAATGTACTAGAAAGGAAAAAAGAAAGAGTTGTGGACACATTCTGAAAACGAAAAAGAAAGTTGTAGAAGGTTTGTGAAGTAGAAATTCTGAAAAGAGTTTTATGCCTACTCAAGTAGACTAAAGTAAGTTCAATTAAGTGAATGAGTTTGAATGTTCAAAATAAGTAGGTGCAAAAATTGAAATTTGGTTTTCTCTAAAAGGATACTTTTTCTTGAACTTTGGATCTGCTCTTGATAAAGAGGTTATAAAAGCTCTTCCTTTGAGTAAGTCTACCTAAGAGAGAAACGTGTTTTGTGAAAATAATGACTGAGGTCACTCTTAAGATTTTTGACTCTTTCTGTCATCACTTTGAATAGATACCTGAGCATTGTTTCACAGTGAGTGTTGTTTCCTATTTGAAGAAGCATTTAAAAAACTTTGGATATGTTTTGACAAGCTTCTCCCTCAAAAATATTCAAATGCTGAATGAAGTCTTTCTTTTGACCTGGTGGACAGAAGAGAAATTACTCTGAGGATTTTCAGAGGGCCCCTGAGTCTTCTCAAAGAGATTTGCTCTCTGTTCCTGTAAGGAGGAAAACATTAAACTAATTAGGCTTATTTTTTCTATTAAATTACATGGGAAACATTGTGAAACAAGTGATGATAGATATTCTTAGGTGGTATTAGATGGGTAAATGTTATTAATATAGATGTCTTCAAATTATATAGAATTCCTAAGATTCTGATCTGTCCTGGTTATCAGTCATAAGTCCACTTATTATCTGTAAGGGTCATATGTCACAGAAGTATCCAAGTTTCTTTGTCAATTGCCCTTTTGAGTCCTTTGTCCATTTGCAGATAATTGTTGTTTTTCTCTGATGCTTTTTTCTTTTGCAAATATGTTTCATCTTCCGAGATATTCTGGGAAAGGATTCTGACACAGAGGATCTAAACTACAGGTTTCTGATAAACTTTGAGATTGTAAAACTGAGCTGAGCAAGAAACTACAGAATTGTAACAGAAACTAAGCTCCTCAATCTGCTAAGGACAGATTTAGCTCAAGAATTGATTATACAGGACTGTGTGAACTGATGAGGACGATTATAATTTTTTAGAACTTCTGTTTGAAATATTGTTGAGTTTTGATGTGTTGTTTTGTTTTCTCATAATGAAGGAAATCTTTTTCTCTTTTCTCTTATGCTAACTTTGACTTACAGCAATTTGGTGAAATTATACCGTTATGAGCAAAACTGAAACATTTATCTTTTTCTCCCTACCTTATCCCTAAGGAATTGTCAAACTCTTTGTTACTGAGTATGGTCATTTCGTGGCAACATTTGCATAAGTTCCACAAGAATCTGTTCTCCTTATAACAGGTCACATTGGTTATATTACGAAGGCTTTGACTGGAATGTCATATTTGAAACATACAGGGTCAGATATGACAAGACAGCATTTCAGGAACAAAGATTGGACTTTCTGCAATACAGCCACTTGGAAACATGGGCATGGTACCTTGTTTACAGAGATTCTGGCAATCTTACCCGTTAAGTAAGGAAGCGTGCTTATCTGGCAGGTGCAAGTACCCTCCGAATACTTTGGGGGACCTGAAAGAGAACTCCACTCAAATCTGTAAGTACTGCAGGCAAAATCTGATGGCAAATCCTTGACTTGGCTTTTCTGGCCTCTAGAGGCCGTCACAGTTCAATCCGAGATTCCTCATAAAAATTTCCAGCAAAGCATACTTTAAAAAGCCTGTATAAACAATTGCTATTCTTGTAGCTGTTATGTAAATAATTGGAGCAAGTTGTATTGAAACTACACTTTACTTGCAAACCTGTTAATCCTGATTTGGCTATCTTTTGTAAAAATGAGGGTGATTTAAGAGAGAAAAAAAATGTGTTTCTGTAGAAGCTATAGTAGGCATTCATGGATATTAGATTCTAGCTCTTTTCATCCACAAGATTCATCTATTACTAATCGTAATGTCTCCTTGTGCTCATCTATGTCTGACACCTGCGAGTTCCCTGGCCACAATCAAACATTTTCCTTTAAAACTACTCCCAAATACTAACTAGATTTGCCTTGTCACAGGTGGATCAGAAACAACAAGTTCCAAAGGGAAAGTCCCCAACTTATCGATACACACAGGATGGACAATATGAAATTTGGGATGAATGTATTTGGTTCACTCCTACTAGTGGTCAACTCAGTAAAAGGTCACTCTCTGTTGGGAACAAACCAATCACACTTGTGAGACATGGCCTAACAACAGCCGACCTATGGGAAAAATTCGCTGTTATATGTGTTCTCATATCATTGTCTTAAAAAAGTACTGATTGGTTTGGGACTGACTGGGATAGACAGCCCAGCACGCTTTGGTTAGTCTCTAATGGTGCTCAGTGGCTATGCCGCTCCAATTTATGGCCTTTGCTGCCACCTAAGTGGATTGCATGATGCACACTAGGCTTTAGCTGGATGCGGGGTAGAACTAAATTTACTACATCTCCTCCTGCTATCCTACCCAACCTGCAGCAGCGCTGAACCAGGTCTGTCTTCCACTGGTATGACCATCTTTCCGCAATTTTCCTTCCCCAATTAGGAATCGAAAGTGTCGTCTTGCACATGGAAGTCCTAAACAAATTTAGTATGAAGGCATTAAATGATGCACAACATAGCATTTCGCTGCTCAATTTAGAAGTATCCCAAATGTGTAAGGCAGTCCTCCAAATCCAAATGACACTGGATGTCTTGACAGCAGCACAAGGGGGCACCTATGCCATTATAAAAACTGAATGTTGTGTCTATATTCCTGACTACTGTCAAAATATTTCTGGCTTCCTATCCCAACCACCAAATTAAATCCGTGTCTTATCAACCCTAACTCTAAACGATTGGTTGAACTCCAAGTCAGGACCAGGTTTCTGCACTACTTCAATACGTTATACATTGGGTTAAACATACTGCTTGTATTTCTTATGATATTTTGTTGTCTGTTTCATTGTCTGTCATCCATATGTAAATAAAGTTTCACCTCCTGGACCACCTCTCGTCAAATGATTCTCCCGTCTCCAGAGGCTCTGTATACCTTGTCAGCCTTGAACTCCACAGGTGAAGGCTTCCAGTCCACTGAACATCCTACCTGTACCTATGACCCCATTTAGGGACAGCTCTGCAACCTTGTACAGCCATAAGTAGTTACAGAAGACTGACCATCGTCCATATCCCCAAAGCTCTCCAGTCCAAATGGGTTCAGGGGGTGTTTATGATGTGGATTAAGGCTTCCCCAGCTAGGGAAGCCCAAGGTGATCTGGCCTACATGCCAAACTATATGAGCAGGTGGAATTAAGGCTGACTCAGGGAGAGAAGCTCAGCGCATCCTCACCTACATGCTGATCTACAGGGCCAGATCCGTATCTAAAGTTATATGACTGCACATTAACCAGACCCCATCTGCACTGAAATCATTTAAAGACATTTTCCCACATCATTTCTTTTTCCAGTAAAAATAAATCATGTACCCATGACTTATAAAACTAGCCCTACCCCTCAACTCAGGGCAGCAGCAGGAGCTTTGACTGATCATGGGTCCCATCCCCAGGGAGCAGCAGCAACTCTTCACTACCCATGGGTCCTGTCCCCATGCTATCCCATACTATTCTCTAAATAAAAGAGCACCAGTGCCAGACCTTCAATGTCCGAGAAATCTTTCATTCGAGTCTTCAGCTTGCCGAGCCCATTTCAACAATTATAACATGGAAAACAAAAAACCGTCCCAGAAAATGGAAGGCACACAGAAATCACACCTGAATAATCCACAATGAAAGATGTCCGTTTTAGACATTCCCTGAACGTTCGAAAGACAGAGAAAGTCACAAACCCAAAAACTGTAGCAAATGTCAAACCTAGGCTAACTGGTAAGGGTGAGTTATGAGACTGTTAAAATCTGGCTCTGAAAACCTGTGTCGATGAAGTTTGCCATGATAGCAGAGACACAATTCTGAGAAATCCTCTGACAGCACAGTGGAGAAGAAAAACAAACTGGCCTCGTCTACACAGTGCAAGATTTGTCCCAAATAGCATATTCAACTCACATTCCACATCAAATGCAGGTTTCCAATGGAACATGAAAGGTGCTGGTCAGTGGTGCAGTGGTGAAGTCCACAAATTCTGGGTCAGCACCCAGGGCAGACCATGCAGAATGCTGGAGGTGAACCTCCTCACCGACGGTCCAGATATTCTGGGGCAGGCGTCCAAGGTAGTGTAGAGGCAGAGGGGAAGCAACGTCAGACAGCGTCATTCTTGCCCAGCTAATACAGCAGCATCGCCACCAGATGTGCGTACAGCCATAAACATCTGCCAAAACAAAAACAATGAAAAGTTTCAAAGAATAGAAAAACTGAACCTCTGGAAAAAAACATGCAAGTAAGAAGAATAAGATTTCTAGGAATAAGCTTAGACAAACAGGTGCATGCTATGGAAACCAAAAACTAGCAAAGCTTTAGGGAAAGAAATTCCAGAAAACACAAGGAAACGGAAGGGTATTCCGTGCTCTAGGAATGTAAGATCTGAAACACCTGAAACGTCCGCAATGGATAAAGCAATCTCTGGATTGCATGCAATCCCAGTCAAAGTTGCAGCAATCTTTTCCACAGAAATAGAAGAGAAAATCCTAAAGTCTCTATCCAGCAACAAGGGACCCGGAATACCCAAAGGGATTCTGAGGAGAACGAACAAAGCAGGACTATCACACTTTGATTTCAACATGTAGGACGAAGCTCTTGGTACCGAACCAGCACAGCCTGGTCCCAAAAACAGGCACAAACCCCAGTGGAACAGAATGGAGAACACAAGGGTCAACTCACACATATATGGACAGCGCATTTGCAATGAGGAAGGCAAGAGGAGACAGTGGAGAAAGGAGAGTCTCTAAAATAAATGGTGCTGGGAAGACTGCACAGCCACATGTAACACAATAAGAGTAGATCATGATGTTACACCAGGCACACACACCACCTCGAAATGGATTAAAGCCTTCAACGGAAGTCTTGAAACAGTGAAACTTCTAGGAGAAAACACAGGCAGCTTGCTCTTTGCCATCTGGGGTAGCCGCCTATTTGGAAGAAGCATGTGTGACTGGGCAAGGGCAACAAAGAAAAGAAGAAAGAAGCAGGCCTCCATCCAACATAGAAGCTTCTGTCCAGCCGGGGAAACCATCCACTCAATGCAAAGACAGCACAACAACAGGGAGAGGATGTTTCAAACCACACATCTGAGAAGGGCTGAATAGCCAAAAGACCCAATGACCACACACGTCTCCACAAGAGAAAAAACAACAAGCCCATTAAAACCTGGGCAGAAGATGGAAACAGAGATTTACCCCAAGAAGACAGAAAGGTGGCCAACAGCTGTATGAACACATGTTCAACACCATTAAGTATAAGGCCAACGCAAATCCTCACGGCAATGAGATGACAGCTTCCTGTGTTCAGAATGGCTATAAGGAACAAGACAGGAAACAACAAGTGTCAGAGAGAAGGTGGAGAGAAGGGAAGAGTCCTGCACCTCTGGTGGGAGTGCAAACCGGTGAGGGCACTAGGCATAGCCATGTGAAATTGCCTCAGAAATTTCCAAATCCATCTACCATATGATCCAGCTATTCCTCTCCGGCGTGTTTATCCAAAGAACTGCAAAACACTATTGCACACAGATCCGTGCCCCACTGTGTTCACCACAGCCTTACTCCCGATATCCAAGACTTGGAAGCCGCCCTGGTGCCCATCAAAGGACCAATGGAGAAGGAAGTTGGGCTATATCCACACAAAGGCAAAACACTCAGCTGTAAGAAACAGTGCAGTCCAGCGATTTGTGACAGCAGAATCACTCCTGAGGGTGGGAGGGGAACTGAAACAATCCCAAGGGAGAAATCAAATACCATCGCATCTCACTTACAAGGAGAAGATTAAAATAAGGACCAACAAACAGGTAGAACGTGATATGGGATTGGTGGTTCCCAGAGGGAACGGGTGGCAGTGGACGGTGGGAGAAAGAGTTGATTAGGCACAAGTGTGGGGTGTGGGCCTGTAATTAGGCTTACTGTGGGGAAGAAGATGTAGCATACACAGAAGTCTAAATCTATGAGGATGTAAATCTGAAAGCTATAGGATTTTCTAATGCTAGGTTATTGAAATCAATTCACCTAAAATCAAAACTCCATAAAGGCAAGCAGGTTTAAGGGATAAAGTTGGCAGGCTGAAAGAGTTTAGAGATTATGAACTTCAAAGGATTGATAATCACCTCGAAATGTTTAATGATGCAACATAAAGGTAGACCATTGCAAAGAGATGAAGAGGAACACTACCAACAGAACATGACCCCTGCTAAACTCCTGAGCCAATGTTGCTGTCCAAGATGTTACTGCTAATTACCTTTACGAATAAACAATGCAGACCAACATCTCCCCAAGTTCAAGCCAAAGGTTGGTCCAAAAGTCCACTTCAGGGCCAGCCCTCTGGTGTAGTGGGTAAGTGTCCGTGTTCCACTTGGGCGGCCTGGGACAGGCAGGCTGGCATCGCAGGTGCAGATCCGATTAGGAGCATTAGAAAATATAGATTTCAAGGTATGGTGCCGACAGAGATCATGAAGAAGTAGAAATTGTGAGGATACCTTATGAATACACACCAGGAAATGAACCATGAGAATATTACAATCTATGAACACATCAGGTACACTTCCCCAAATGATGAAGGAAGGAAAACATCTGACCTGCCAAGGTGGAAACACCAGACTCCTATGAGTTGACATGATCATTGCTCATCACAGGATTGCTTGGGTAACTTCAGCGTCACAGGGACTCCAGGACTTTCTGTGGGGAAAGTCCACACATTTGGCCACATCCACAAAAGATAAGAGATAAATCCCAGGACTATCTTCAAGGAAAGAAACCACTGTCTAGAAGGAATGTAGTAGATCTTTCAAGGTTTGAGGAGAAAGTTGGAAACCGACAAGAAGTCCAGAAAAAGGAAAACTATCACACCTGGAAAGGGGGAGTCGTCAGACTGGTATGAGATGGCTCTGTAACACTGCGTGCATTGAGGTTGTCAGGACAACTTAGAATTCTGAGTGTGTTTATGACATCACGGTGACCATGTCACCAAAGTTGGCCATAGGTTTCCAGCTCTAGGATTGGCCTGGGCTAGGATATTCAAGTGAGAGGTACACAGAAACAGCTTTTCCAAACACAAACCGGGCACAGAAACTTGAAGACATCAAAGAGACGCTAATTCAAGGGATGAGAAAGGAATCATTGGGAAGAAGAGACAATAGAGGGTCAAGTACTCAGAGGGCAACATTGTCATCTACGGAAGTCTGGGGAGGCCATGCTGATTCAAGCTGGAATTGTGTTCTGAAAAGCGAGGCCCGACCTGGGGCTTATCAGACCTACGTTGTCCTTCTGCCTTACCCATAATACAAAGTCAAGAATGATCAATTGAGGACATTGAAGAGAAGAATCGAGGCCTCCTTTCCTAGGCCCCTAGCATTCTTGAAGAGAATTCTCACTTTCCACAGCTCTCAAGTCACAGGGGCCCACTGGGTATATGCCAATATGTCACAAGAGAGCTCATTGATGCCTTGAAGGAATGGACCCCTGCCATGCTTGGGTATGTCTCTTGGTTTGGAAGGGCTCTAGAAGTGTGCTGAAAAGTACCCTTTTGCAGAGGGCTTCCATCCTTTGTGAAGGCTGGCCTCCCAGGTTACAGGGCTCAGTGGGATCAGTGAGATTCTCTCCCCATATCTCTTACCGTAGAAGGAGTATTGATAATGTGTTTCGAAACCACACGTAGAGAGGATGGCAGAAAATTAGAACATTACCATTATACTTAAAGAAAAATAAACATGCCACAGCTGAGGATGTAAATCAAACAAATAACAAACCCTGTAGAAATAAAGTAAGCCAGTATCTAGACGTAATCTAGTGGAACGTTCAAGGATCAGTGGTCAAGCTCGAAACTTCCCAAATCCAGAAAAGAGACAGAAGGTCTCTCACCTGCAGAGAGAAATTCATCAGATTCATCTAATTTGTGTCGAAACCATTGGGCCCGGGAAGGTGGTTGCCAGGATAACCTTGAACCTGGAGTTTATCATCTCACAATGTCAAACGAACCAAGATGACCACGTGTAGTCAGTGCTCAGTTGGATCTAGGCTGGGATAGCAAAGATACCCTCAAGTGAACGATGAAAATTCCAGGACAACGCCCAACAATCACGAAAGGACTCACACCTTGGCCTACAGAACATATGGTGATTAAAGAAATACAAAATTCCTAAAATGGAGTGAAGGAGAACGCACTGATAAGCATGTCAAAGCACAAGCTCATAAAGAACATGATGATTAGACCATGGAAAAGCAAACAGGGTCCCATAAAATGGAAGGCCAACAGAAATCACACCTCAATAATCCACAGTGAAAGATGTCAGTCTTTAGACAGACTCTGCTTGAACGATTGAAAGTCCGGGAAAGTCACAACCCCAAAAACTGCAGGGAAGGTCTAACCTGGCCTAACTGGGAAGGGTGAGTTATGAGACTGCTCCACGTGTGCTCTGAAACCCTGTGTCCACCAAGCTAGACCAGACAGCAGAGACACGATTCTGAAAAATCCTCCGACATCACAGTAGGCCAGAGAAACAACCTGGCCTCATCTACACATGGCCAGATTTGGGCTCAAGTAGCATATTCAAATCACATTCCACTCAACCGCAGGTTGCCAATGGAGCATGAAAGGGTCCAGCCAGTGGGCCAGCAGTGAAGTCCGCGTGTTCTGACACTGCAGCCCAGGGTCAGCCACGTGGAATCCTGGGGGTGAGCCTCCTCAACGCTCGTCCAGACATTCTGGGCCAGGCGTGTGAGCTGGTGTAGAGGCAGATGGGAAGCGACATGAGACAGCGCCACTCTTCCTCAGCAAAGACAGCGGCATGGCCAGCAGATTTGAGCACAGCCGTAAACTTCTGCCAAACAAAACCAATTAAAAGTTGTAAAGAATAGAAAAGCTGAACCTCAAAAAAAACCCATGCCAGTGAGAAGAAAATGATATCTGCGAATAACCTTGGACAAACAGGAGAAAGTGATGGAAACCAAAAACTAGCAAAGTTTTGGGGAAAGAAATTCCACAAGTCACAAGGACACGCAAGGCTATTCCGTGCCCTTCGAATGGAACAACGGACACACTTGAAACGTCCATACCGCATAAAGCAGAGAAATATAAATGGAAAGCAATAGGATATATTGGAGTATATGAGGAAGCCATTTGGTATAGACCTAATTCGGCCTGATTTTGTTTTTTCCAAAAGGGCCTGACTATGGCTATTTAGCACGCATTGCATATCTGCTTAGATATTTCCTATGGCCCTTGAGATAAAGGTGCAACTTCCCCCAACATTAACATTTTTTTAGGGATAAGCATTTCTCCCTAGGCTAGGAACTGATTGCTGCACTCACCTTTGACCACCCAGCTCACCTGTGACCAGTCAGCTGGAGACAACAGACTGCCACCCTACTGTGTTCACTGAGACAGAAGACCTACCTGCTATTTCCATCAATCGCTGTGCCAACAGAGCAGTCTCGTGACTATTGAAAATGGGACATTTCAATTCTATGTGAAACATCCTCTATGAGGAGAATACAACCAGTCTGTGCACCCCACTTCTCTGATGCTCTTCCTTCCTTTGGGTAGAAAGGCCCTGGGTTATAATCCTCAGATTGAAGCTCAGAATAAACTCCCCCAAGTTTTCATTTACAGATTGGTTACAGATTATTTTTGTCGACAAAGCAATGTCTGGATTCCATGCAGTCCCAGTCAAAGTTGCAGCAATCTTTCCCACAGAAATAGAAGAGAGAATCCTAAAGTTTCTATCCAGCAACAAAGGACCCTGAATAGCAAAAGGAATCCTGGGGAAAACGAACAAAGCAGCAATTATCACACTTTCTTACTGTCACATATAGGACGAAGAGCTAGGTACCAAAACAGCACAGCCTGGCCTGCAAAGGAGGCACACAGATGCATGGAACAGAATCGAGAGCCCAGAAATCAACTCTCACATCTATGGACAGCCCATTTTCGACCAGGGAGCCAAGAGGAGAAAGCAGAGAAAAGAGACTCTCGACGGGAAACGGTGCTGGAAAGACTGCACAGCCAGATGTAACACAATGAGAGTAGACCGTGATGTTACACCAGGCACACACGCCACCTCGAAATGGATTAAGGCCTTGAATGGAAGATTTGAAACCATGACACTTCGAGGAGAAAACGCAGGCAGCTTGCTCTTTGCCATCTGGCTTGGCCGCCTATTTGGAAGAAGCATGTGTGACTGGGCAAGGGCAGCAAAGGAAACAAGAAACAAGCAGGACTCCATCCAATGCAGAAGCTTCTGCCCAGCCAATG
This sequence comes from Equus asinus, assembly GCF_041296235.1. NCBI lineage: Eukaryota > Metazoa > Chordata > Mammalia > Perissodactyla > Equidae > Equus > Equus asinus. The sequence goes on along the minus strand of NC_091816.1, from coordinate 42,170,632 downwards.
ACACCATCGACTCAGTGCAAAGACGTCACAACAACTGCGACAGCAGGTTTGCAAACCACACATCGGAGAAGGGGTGAATAGCCAAAAGATCCAATGAAGTCATACGTCTCCACAGGAGAAAAAACAATGAGCCAAATAAATCCTGGGCAAAACAGGGAAACAGACATTTCTCCCAGGAAGATAGAAGGATGGCCAACAGGCTGTAGGAAAACATGGTCATCATCATTAAGTCTCTGCTCAATGCAAATACGAACGGCACTGAGATAGAAGCTCACAGTGGTCAGAATGGCTATAAGGATGATGACAGGAACCAACAAGTTTCAGAGAGGAGGTGGAGAGAAGGGAAGCCTCCTGCACTGCTGGTGGGAGTGTAAATCGGTGCAGCCATGACGCAAAGTGGTGTGGAATTGCCTCAGAATTTTCAGAATCCATCTACCACAGGATCCAGGTACTCCTCTGTGGCATATATATCCAAAGAACTTGGAAACGCTAATGCACAGAGATCCGTGCACCGCTGTGCTCACCAAAGCCTTACTCCTGATATCGAAGACAGGGAAGCCTCCCTGGTGCCCATCAAGGGACGAATGGACAAGAAAGATGGGCTATAGCCACACAATGGCATAGCACTCAGCTGCAGGAACAGATGCATTCCAGCCATTTGTGACCAACAGAATGGCTCCTGAGGGTTTTACGGGAAAGGAAACAAGCCCCAGGGGGAGGTCAAATACCACAGGGTCTCACTTACAAGGAGAAGAGGAAAAAAAGGACCAAGAAACAGGTAGCACGTGACATGGGATTTCTTGTTCCCAGAGCGAAAGGTGGCAGGGCCCAGACGGAGAAATAGTTGATTAGACACAAGTGTGTGGTGGGGGCCTGTAATTAGGCTTACGGTGGTGAAGATGATGTAACGTACACAGAAGTCTAAATCTATGAGGATGTAGATCTGAAAGGCATAGGATGTTATAATGCTGGGTTATGGCAAACAATTCACGTAAAATCAAAACTCCCAAAAGACGTTCAAGCAGACTCTTTGTAAACACTGACTTCATTCACTGTGGAGTATTCAGGTGTGATTTCTGTTTGCCTTCCATTTTCTGGGAGCTTGTTTTCTTTCCTTAGTCTAATCGTAGTGGTCTTTCTGATCTCTCTCCCTTCGATATGCTTATCAGTGGGTTCTCCTTCATTCTAGGTTAGGAATTCTGTATTTTTTTAATCACCATATGTTCTGTAGGCCGACGTGTGGGTGCTTTGGTGATTGTTGGATGTTGTCTTTGAATTTCCATCTGTCAGTTGAAGGAATCTTTGCTATCCTAGCTTACGTCCAGCTGAGAACTGAGGACACGTGTCCATCTTGGTTCATTTGACATTGTGAGATGAGAAACTCCAGGTTAGACGTTGTCCTGGCAACCACCTTCACGGACACAATGGTTCCGAGACAAATTCGATGAGTCTGATGAATTCCTCTCTCCAGGTGAGAAATCCTTCCGTCTCTTTCCCTGGATTTGGGAAGTTTCGACGTTCAGCCCTCAACCTTGAACGCTCCCCTAGATTACATCTAGATACTGGCTTACTTTATTTCTACAGAGTCTGTTACTGTTTGATTGACATCCTCAGCTCTGGCATGTGTATTTTTCTTTAAATACCATGGTAATGTTCTAGTTTTCAGTCAACCTCCTTCCATATGGTGTCAAAACACAGAATCAGTACTCCTTCTACGGCAAGAGATGGGGGAGTTAATTTCATTGGAGCCCAACTGACCACTGTAGCCTGGGAGGGCAGCCTTCACACAGCAATGAAGCCCTCTGGAAAAGGGTGCTTTTCAGCACACTTCTAGAGCCCTTCCAAACCAAGCTACATACCCCAAGCATGACAGGCGTCCATGCCTTCAAGGCTTCAAAGAGATCTCTTGGGAAAGCTTAGCATGTAGCCAGTGGGCCCCCGTGAGGCCAGAGCTATGCAAAGGTAGAGTTCTCTTCAAAGGATGTTAGGGGCCTACGAAAGGAGTCCTCGATTCTTCTCTTCAACGTCCTCAAGAGATCACTCTGTACTTTGGATTATGAGTAAGGCAGAAGGACAACGTAGGTCTGATAAGCCCCAAGTCTGGCCTCTTGTTTCAAATCAAGTTCCAAGATTGAATCTGCACGACCTCACCATCTACTTGAGTAGATGACAGTGTTCTCCTCTCTGTGCTTGTCCATCTATTATCGCTTGTTCCCAATGATTCCTTTCTTCTCCCTTGAATCAGAGTCTGTTTGATCCTTTCAAGTTTTTGTTTGGAAAAGCTGTTTCTGGGTATCTCTCACTTGAGTGTCCTAGACTAGGCCAATCCTCGGACTGGAAACATGCGGCCATCTTGGGTGACATGTTCACCGTGATGTCATAAACACCCTCAGATTCTAAGTTGTCCTGACAACCTCAATGCACACAGTGTTTCAGAGCCGTCTCATCCCAATCTGGCTAGTGCCCCTTTCCAGGTAGGATAGTTTTCCTTGTTCTGGATTTCTTGTCGGTTTCTAACTTCCTCCAAGGACTTGAAGGGTCTACTACATTCCCTGTAGACACCGGTTTCTTTCCTTTAAGCTTATCCCGGGTTTTATCTCTTATCTTTTGTGGATATGGCCAAATGGGTGGACTTTCCCCAGAGAACGTCCGGGAGGCCCTCTCATGTTGAAGTTGCCCAGGCATTCCCCTGATGCACACTGATCGTGTGATCTCCTAGCAGTCTGACAATTCCACCTTGGCAGGTCACATGTTTTCCTCCTTCATCACTTGGGGAAGTGTCCCTTATGTGTTCATAGATTGTAATATTCTCGTGGATCCTTTTCTGGTGCGTACTCATAGGTCTCCTCACCACTTCTACTTCTTTATGATCTCTGTGACCACCAGACCTTGAAATCTGTATTTCCTATGCTAGTAATCTGATCTGCATGCTTGATGCTAGCCGGTGAAGCCCGGGCCGCCCAAGCGGATGTGGGCACTTACCTGCTACACCACAGCCCGGTCCCAAATTGGGCTTTTGGACCAACCTTTGGCCTGAATTTGGGAAGATGTTGGCCTGCTTCGATCATTCGTGAAGGGAAGCGGTAGTAACATTAGTGTCGGTAACATTTGCCGTTGATTCATGATTTGGCTCGGACCATGTTCTCTTGGTAGTATTCCTCTTCATCTCTTTGCAAAGTTCTACCTTTCTGTATCATCATTAAGCATTTGGAGGCGATTGCTAATCCTTGGATGTTCATCTTCTCTGATCTCTTTCAGCCTCCAAAGCTTTAGGCCGTAAATCTGCACCCGTTTTCGGAGTTTTGATTTTATGTGAATTGATATCCGTAACCCTGCATTCTAACATCCTATAGCTTTCAAATCTACATCCTCATAGATTTAGACTTCTGTGTAGGCTACATCATCTTCACCAGTGTAAGCCAAATTACAGGCCCTCACCACACACTTGTGCCTAATCAACTCTTTGTCCCTCCATCCCCCGCACCCCTTTCCCTCTGGGAACTGCCAATCCTATGTCACGTGCTACCTGTTTGTTGGTCCATTTTTCCTCTTGTCCTTGTACGTGAGATCCTGTGGTATTTGACCTTACCCCAGGGCTTGTTTCAGTTCCCCTGATACCCTCAGGAGCCATTCAGGTGGTCACAAATGGCTGTACTGCATCTGTTCCTACAGCTGAGTGCTATGCCATTGTTTGGCTATAGCCCATCTTCCTTCTCCATTCGTCCCTTGATGGGCATCAGGGAGGCTTCCAAGTATTGCATATCGCGAGTAAGGCTGTGGCAAATACAGCGATGCACGGATCTCTGAGCATTAGTGTTTCCAAGATCTTTGGATATATACGCCACAGAGGAATACCTGGATCATACGGTAGATGGATTCTGAAAATTCTGAGGCAATTCCACACCACTTCGCGTACTGGCTGCACTGGTTTACACTCCCCCCAGCAGTGCAGGAGGCTTCCCTTCTCTCCACCTCCTCTTTGAAACTTGTTGGTTCCTGTCTTCATCCTTATAGCCATTCTGACCGCTGTGAGCTGCTATCTCAGTGCCGTTCGTATTTGCATTGAGCAGAGACTTAATGTTGATGAGCATGTTTTCATACAGCCTGTTGGCCATCTTTCTATCTTCCTGGGAGAGCTATCTGTTTCCATCTTTTGCCCTGGTTTCATTGGGCTTGCTGTTTTTTTTCCTGTGAAGACGTATGGGTTCATTGGATCTTATGGCTGTTCACCCCTTCTCCGTTATGCGGTTTGCAAACATCTGCTGTCAGTTGTTGCACAGTCTTTGCAGTCAGTTGACGGTGTCATTGGCTGGGCAGAAGCTTCTGCGTTGGATGGAGTCCTGCTTGTTTCTTGTTTCCTTTGTTTCCCTTGCCCGGTCACACATGCTTCTTCCAAACAGGTGGCTAAGCCAGATGGCAAAGAGCAAGCTGCCTGCGTTTTCTCCTAGAAGCTGCACGTTTTCAAGTCTTCCGTTCAAGGCTTTAATCCATTTCAAGGTGGTGTGTGTCCCTGGTGTAACATCACGGTCTACTCTCACTGTGTTTCATGTGGCTGTGCTGTCTTCCCAGCACCATTTCTTGTCGAGACTCTCCTTTCTCTGCTGTCTCCTCTTGGCTCCCTGGTCGAAAATGGGCTGTCCATATGTGTGTCAGTTGACCTCTGGGCTCTCGATTCTGTCCCATGGGTCTGTGTGCCTCTTTTGGGCGCCAGGCTGTGCTGTTTCCATACCTAGCACTTAGTCCTATATCTGGAAATCAATAAGTGTGATGCCTACTGCTTTGTCCATTTTCCTCAGTATTCCTTTGGCTATTCAGTGTCCTTTGTTGCTGGATAGAAACTCTAGGATTCTGTCTTCCATTTCTGTGGGAAATAATGCTGCGATTTTGACTGGGACTGCATGGAATCCAGAGATGGCTTTATGCGGTATGGACGCTTCAAGTGTGTTAGTTCTTCCATTCGAAGAACACGGAATAGCCTTCCGTTTCCTTGTGTCTTCCAGAGTTTCTTCCCCAGAAACTTTGCTGGATTTCGGTTTCCATAGCTTTCTCCTGTTTGGCCAAGGTTATTGCTAGATACCTTTTACTTCTTACTGGCATGCTTTCTTTTTTGAGGTTCAATTTTTCAATTCTTTGCAACTTTCGATTGGCTTTGTTTTGGCAGAAGTTTATGGCTGCGCTCACATCTGCGGGCCACTCTGCTGTATTTGCTGTGGAAGAGTGCAGCTGTCTAATGTCGCTTCCCATCTACCTCTACACTACCTCACACATCTGCCCCAGAATGTCTGGACGAGCCGTGAGGATGCTCACCTGCAGGATTCCATGTGGCCAAAGCTGGGCTCCCGAACCAGAATGCGCGGACTTCACCACTTCCCCACTGGCTGGCCCGTTTCGTGTTCCATTGGCAACCTGCAGTTGAGTGGGACGTGACTTGAATATGCTACTTGAGCCCACCTCTGGCCCTGTGTAGATGAGGCCAGCTTCTTTTTCTGGCCCTCTGTGATGTCGGAGGATTTGTCAGAATCGTGTGTCTGCTGTCCTGTCTAGCTTCCTGGATGCAGGCTTTCAGGGCCCGCGTGGAGCAGTCCCATAATTCACCCTTCCCAGTTAGTCCAGGTTTGACCTTCACTGCAGTTTTTGGTGTTGTGACTTTCTCGGACTTTCAAACGTCCAGTCCGAGTCTGTCTAATGACTGAAGTCTTTCACTGTGGATTATTCAGATGCGATTTCTACTGGCCTTCCATTTTCAGGGATTTTTTTCTCTTTTCCAAAGTCTAATCGTTACGGTCTTTCTGACCTATCTCTCTTCGATATGCTTATCAGTCCGTTCTCCTCCATTGCAAGCTATGACTTTTGTATTTCTGTAATCACCATATGTTCTGTATGCCGAGCTCTGAATCTTTTCGTGATTGTTGTGTGCTGTCTTGGAATTTCCATCGGTCACCTGTAGGAAACTGCTATCCTGGCCGAGGTGACACTGAGCCCTGAGAACACGTGGTCGTCTTGGTTGCTTTGACATTCTGAGATCAGAAACTCCAGATTCGAGGTTGTGCTGGCAACCGCCTTCACGGACATTATGTTTCCGAGACATATTATAGAAACCTCATGAACTCCACTCCAGGTAAGATACTTTTCTGTCTCATTTCTGGATTTGGGAAGTTTCGAACTTTACTCCTGGTCCTTGAGTGTTCCAGTAGATTACGTCTAGATACTGGCTTACTATATTTCTGTAGAGTGTTTTACTTGTTCGATTTACATCCTCAGGTCTGGCATGTTTATTTTTCTATAAACATAATTGTAATGTTCTAATTTTGAGCCAACCTCCTTACATATGCTGTCAATACACGATATTAATAATCATTCTACTTCAAGAGATACGGGGAGAGAATTTCATTGAAGCCAAACCAAGCATACTAGCCTGGTAGGGCAGACCTCGCAAAGCAATGAAGAGGTCTGGAATAGGGTGCTTCCTAGCACAATTCTGGAGCCCTGTCAAACAATGGGACATACACAAAGCATGACTGGGGTCCATTCCTTCAAGGGTTCAAAGAGATAACTTGTGACACATTAGCATGTACCCAATGGGCCTCTGTAATGCCAGAGCTATGGAAAGTGAGACTTCTCTTCAATGAATGCTAGGGGCATAGGAAAGGAAGCATCAATCATTGTCTACCATGTCCTCAGGAGATCATTCTTAATTTTGGATTATGATTAAGGCAGAAGGACAATGTAGGTCTGATAAGCCCCAAGTCCAGCCTCTGGTTTCAAATCAAGTTTCAAGCTTGCATCAGCATGGCCTCCCCATACACTTGAGTAGATTACAATGTTCTCCACTCAGCGCTTGTCCCCTATTATTGCTTCCTCACAATGACTTCTTTCTTACCCCTTTAATCAGCGTGTATTCTCACTCTTCAAGTTTCAGTGCCTGGTTTCTGTTTTTAAATTCTCTTCTGGGTATCTCTAACTTGAGTACCGTAGCCTAGGACAATCCTCAGACTATAACCATGAGGCCATCTTGGGTGACATGTTCACTGTGATGTCATAAACTCCCTCAAACTTCTAAGTTGTCCCAGCATCTTCTATGCACATGACTACTCTCCCTTTCCAGCTTGAATAGTTTTCCATTTCCTGGATTTCTTGTGGGTTTCTAACTTTATCCTTGAACTTTTAAATGTCTACTACATTCTCTCTAGACATGGTTTCTTTACTTTAAGTTTATCCTGGTTTTTATCTGTTACATTTTGTGAATATGGCCGAACATGTAGACTTTCCCCAGTTAAAGTCCTGGAGTCCATCCAAAGTTGATGTTGCCCACTCAAGCCTCTGATGTGCAATGATCGTGTCATCTCATGCAGTCCGCCAATTCTACCTATGCAGGTCACATCACTTCCTTCAGTCTGTATTTAGGGAAGTGTACCAGATGTGACATAGATTGCAATATTTTCATGTTTCTTTCCTATTGCCTATCTCTAACGTATGCTCACAATTTCGACTTCTTTGTGATCTCTGTACACACCATATCATGAAATCTATCTTTCCCAACGTTACTAATCTGATCAGCACTAGTGATGCGAATCCATGAATCCCAGGCCACCCAATAGGAATGTGGGCACTTACACTCCTGAACACATGTCTGGCCCTGAATTTTACTTGTGGACCAATATTTTTCCTGAACTTGGGAAGAAGATGGCCTGCTGTGATTATTCATGAATGTAATTACTCGTAACATCATAGACGGTAACATTTTCCCTTGGTTCATCTGTTTAGCACGGAACACATTCTCTTCATAGTATTCCCCATAATCTATTTGCAATGGTCTACTTTCTGTAGCATCATTAAGCATTTGGAGGAGATTCACAGTCCTTGGAAGTTCATCTTCTCTAATCTCTTTCAGCCTCAAATCCTTTATGCCCCAAATCAGCATGCCTTTTTGGATTTTTTCATTCCCTCTGGGAATCACCAATCCAAAGTGAAGGCTGACATCCAAAGCTAGAATGCTCACTTTGGCACCAGTGAAATTCTCTCCCATCTCTGGCCGTAGAAGATTATTGACTATGTGTTTTGACAGCATATGTGAGGAAGTTGGCTGAAAATTAGAACATTACACTCATATTCAATGAAAAATAAACATGCCAGAGCTTAGGGTGTAAATCAAACAACTTACAAACCCTACAGAAATAAAGTAAAGCAGTATCTAGATGTAATCTACTAGAAGGACCATGGATCTGGGGTCAAGTTCCAGCCTTCCCAAATTTAGAAAGGAGACATAAAAATATCTTACCTGGAGACAGGAATTCATCACATTTCCCTAATTTGTCTCAGAAACATTATGTCCATAAGGTGGTTGCCTGGACAACCTAGAATTTGGAGTTTCTGATCTCAGAATGTCAAACCAACCAAGATGACCTCGTGTTCTCAGTGCTCAGTTGGACCTAGGCTAGGATAGCAAAGATTCCCTCAAGTGAACGATGGAAATTCAAAGGCAATGCCCAACAATCATGAAAACACTCACACATCAGCTTAGAGAACACATGGTGATTAAAAAACACAAAATTCATAACTTGGAATGAAGGAGAATGGACTGATAAGCGTATCTATGGGAGATAGCTGAGAAAGACAATGACGATTGATGTGGATTAAGGCTGACCCAGCTCGAAGAGCCCAAGGTTACCTGGCCTACATGTCAAAGCATATGACCCGGTGAAGTATTTTTGGTATGAATTAGAGGTGCCCCAGTGAGAGAAGCCCAGGCGATGCTCACCTACATGCCTATCTATATGGCCAAATTCGTATCTAATGTTATACGACCACACAATAACCAGACTCCATCTGTACTGAAGTCATTTAATGGCTTTTTACATCATCTTTTCTTTTTCCAGTAAAAATGTCACGTACCCATGCCTTATAAAATTTGCCCTTACCCTCAACTCAGCGCTGCAGCAGGACATCTGACTGCCCATGGCTCCTTTCCCCATGCAGCAGCAGCAGCTATTCACTGCCCGTGCGTCCAGTTCCCATGCCTGCAGCTCTTCACTACCCATAGGTCCTGTCCCCATGAAGCAACTCTTTACTCCCCATGGGTCCTGTGCCTATCTTATCCTGTACCATTCTCTAAATAAAAGAGCACCTCTGCCAGGCCTTGAGAGACCAAGAAATCTTTCTTCCGACTCATCAGCTCGCTGACCCACCATCATATATTGTGGCCCCCCTACCGGGGACTTGCTTCATCGGTTTCTGAGCTCAACTTCTGGTAAGTGCCCTTTTCTTCCTTGTGCCTCTCTCTGTTTTGAGGATGAATCTAAATTCACTTCTCCATCAGGAACTGTCTTGGATAGCTGTATGAATCCACGTTTGCTACCCATGGCTACTCTATGGGGCAAATCATGGCATTCAGCTTGAAGAGAATCAGTACCTTAAGCCTAAGGGCGATGTAGAGTGAATTACCCCTTTCCTTCCTGACTCTATCTCTAATATACAAATTTTAGGTGGGCACGGGTCGGCCACTTAAGTCCTTAGGATGGCCGGCAATCTGCAAGACTCCCCTGTAAGGTTTCTTTTCCTAAGGTTGGATTGGGATACCTCCCATGGCACCTGACCATGCTCTGAACTGTGTGAATGTCCCAATTGGGACTCCAGTTCAAGGAAAGTACCAAAGTCTAACCTTTGGTTGCGTATGGGAAGCCCTTCTCAGAGAATGCCTCCAACACGAAATTGGGTAGAATGTCCCCCAGAGCGGCGGAAAATGCCTCACTAATTTTCTCCATCCTGTTCTCTCTTGAACTTCTCCCTTTGTCTTGGGGACCATTCACCAGGCACCTATTACTGCCAGGCAGAATAGGAAGGATGTTCACCAGGCACCTGTAACTTCCAGGCATACCAGGGAAGATATGCAATGGATGCAATGCTGGGGGACACCCCCATCACCCCTTGTTATAGGAACCCCACAGTAGGAATGACAGGTAGGATGCTGCCCCAGGTTCAGGGGGGATTTTCAAGGTAATGGACCTGTCTCTTTCATCTTTCTTAGAGTTGCAATGGCGTTTTGCGTCTCCTTTTGAGCTTTGCAACAGGGAAGCAAAGAAATCTGTCAACAGTCATGGCCTCCACCCCTGGGACCCCAAACTTGGCATTTCTGGGCCTGATCACCCCGGAAAGCCCAAGTAGGGTGCCCTCTCTTGGGGGTTGACTCATTGAGTGTTTTAGTCACCTACTGAGTTGGCTATGAGGGTAGCAGACCTGGGATTTATTCTGTGAACTGTCATGCTACTGTAGAGTGCCCCAGCACGGGAACTGTTGAGTGAGTCTTCTCTTGATAACCCTCTTTGAGCGGCCATGAGGGTGAGGTCTGATGTCTTCATTTCCTTTCTTTGTTTTTCTCATCATGTCCTCTGTTGTCACCAAGTCTGGGTTAAGTTCAGGCTGGACTTGACCAGAACCTGGAACTTCTGTAAAATTGGAAAACTTGAAAACCTTTTGCAAGGAACTTCATTCTCAACCCGGGTACTGGGAGCCCCGGCCTCCAGCCAGTTCAAGCCCTTTGTATGCACTCCTCCCTTCTCCACTTCACTGTCAGTCGGACACTGGCTTTACTGCCGTGGGGAATGAGATAAGCATCCCTTAAGACTCATCACTCAGGGTCATTCTAACTAATTAGAAACACTTTCAATTGTATGGGTTATGCCCCAGAAACTCCAGCTGGTAGAAAATGTGTGATGTTTCTCTCTGCCTTTCTGGTGCAGTTGGACAGGTAGATCAACCTAGAACGTCCTTCAAGTTACAGTTCAGTTTCGGAGAAATCAAGAGCAACTGTGCTTAGAAAATCCTTGCAAGACTGGAAATACAGTTCTAGAGGCAGTTCAGATTCCACCTTGTTCCTTTACCATGAAAAGGATTATCTTCCCCCCTCTCCAGGAACTATTATCTAGCATATCACTCATTCTTAAGACTGAAAAAAAAAAAAAAGGAGGGGCAAGGATAAATGGCCATAAGTGTGCCCTTGCAAAAAGTCTAGCATCTTGAGGGTCTTCTCCATAAGTCTTAGTAAAAAGGCTCAAAACAAAGGTTTGATTTGTAACTGGTGAGCTTTATATTATTGTACCTGATTCATGGCAGTAGTTTTTAAAACAATAGTTGTACAGTCTCTGTGTATATGGTTCTATGTGTACATTATATGTGTGATATTTTAACCCCTGGATGGTCTGGCCAAAATTAAGATCTCTGTTTAGTTCGCTTAAAGTAAGTGCTTTCTTAAATTCTAAATGTAGTCCAAATTAACAGAGTGACTTTCAAGGTTAACGTGATGTGAATTAAACTTTGGTAATTGAAAGCTTGTTTAAGTTTGTTGGTTTCATTGAAAATTGTCTTCTTGTCAGAGTTGTCAGTATTTGCATAGGATGCAGGCATTCAGACTCGGTTTACTAGTCATATAAGTTCACGTTGTCTGTTAAATTTGTCAGCAAAATAATAGCTTTAAATGATGACCAGTTTTGTCTAATGCCTCATGAGGCATCCGTAGTAATCTGAACATAATTGTTGGAAACAAATGGTTTAAATACATAAAACTCATAAAAGTGAGTACAATAACTTTTATGGTCTGTATACTTGGGGAAAAAAAACAGCTTCGAAATCCTTTTTGGTAACAATCTTGAGTTTTGCCAAGTTAAGTTAAATGATAAAAAGATGAATATGAGAGTCACTTTTGGATAGAACGGAACACTCACACATTATTGTTAAACATATCTAAGTTATCTACTTTTGGCTTCTTATGGAAGAGGCAAAAAGCGTTTGGGTGTATCAAAAAGCATGCCTTGTGTTTTAGTGCGAAGTGGCATGTTTCTTAAGTTGTGAAGTGTTTAGAATGCTGGTATAAAAGACATTTCATAATTGTTTAACTTTTTAGTTTTTACTAGGTCCGTTAAGCGTTAAAGGCTCTAACTAACCTATGGAATTAAAGCTACTGGAAATTACTAAGCAAAAGAGCTCTGTATTCAAGGAAGTTAAAATGTATGTTTTCAGTAAAAAAGGTATAAAGAATGGAAATATTTTTGTTTGATGGGTTAAGAAAGATAAATTGCTCCTGATGTACTAGAAAGGAAAAGAGAAAGACTTTGGGACAAGTACTGAAAATGAAAAAGAAAGATGTAGAAGGTTTGTGAAGGAGGAATTCTGAAATGAGTTTTATGCCTGCTCAAGTAGACTAAAGTAAGCTCAATTAAGTGAATGAGTTTGAATGTGAAACATAAGTAGGTGCAGAAATACAAATTTAGTTTTCTCTAAAAGGATACATATTCTTCAACCTTTTATCTGCTCTTGGTAAAGAGGATGTAAGTGCTGTTCCTTTGAGTACGTCTACCTAAGAGACAAACCTGTTTTGTGAAAAGAATGGCTGAGGTTACTCTTAATATTGTTGACTCTTTCTGTTATCACTTTGAATGGATACCTGAGCATTGTTTCACCGTGAGTGTTGTTTGCTATTTGAACAACATTTTAAAAACTTTTGATATGTTGTGACAAGCTTCTCCCTCAAAAATATTCAAATCCTGAATGAAGGCGTTCTTTAGACCTGGTAGACAGAAGAATGATTACTCTGAGGATTTGCAGAGGGTCCCTGAGACTTCTCAAAAAATTTGCTCTCTCTTCCTACAAGGAGGAAAATGCTAAAGTAATTTGGCTTATTTGGTCTATTAAAGTAAAGGGGAAACATTGTGAAATAAGTGACAATAGACTTTTTTAGCTGGTATTTGATGGGTAAATGTTATTAATGTAGACGTCTCAAAATTAGATAGCATTCCTAAAATTCTGATCTGCCCTGGTTGTCAGTGATAAGTTCACTTATTATCTGGCAGTGTTATATGTCACAGAAGTAGTCAAGTTTCTTTGCCAATTGCCCTTTTGAGTTCTTTGTCCATTTGCAGATAGTTGTTGTTTTACTCTGATGCTTTTTCCTTTTGCAAATATGTTTCAACTTCCGAGAAATTCCTGGAAAGGATTCTGACACAAAGAGTCTAAACGACAGGTTTCTGATAAACCTTCAGATTGTAAAACTGAATGGAGTAAGAAATGACAGAATTCTAACAGAAACTAAGCTCATCGATCTGCTAACAGAATATTCAGCTCAAGAATTGATTATACAGGACTGTGTGCACTGATTAGGACGATTATAAATTTTTAGGACTTCTGTTTGAAATATTGTTGAGTTTGGATGTGTTGTTTTGTTTTCTCATAATGAAGGAAATCTTTTTCTCTTTTCTCTTATGCTAACTATAACTTACAGCCATTTGGTGAAATTATACATTTATGAGCAAAACTGAAACATTTATCTTTTTCTCCCTACCTTATCCCTCTGGAATTGGGAAACCCTTTGTGACTGAGTATGGTCATTTCGTGGCAATATTTGCATAAGTTCCATAAGAATCTGTTCTCCTTATAACAGGAAACATTGGTTATATGACCAAGGCTTTGACTGGAATGTCATATTTGAAACACACAGTCTCAGATATGACAAGACAGCATTTCAGGAACAAAGATTGGACTTTCTGGAATGCAGCCACTAGGAAACACAGGCCTGGTGCCTTGTTTACTGAGATTTTGGCTATCTTACCCTGTAAGTAAGGAAGCTTGCTTATCTGGCTGGTGCAAGGAACCTCCGAATATTTGGGGAGACGTCAAAGAGAACACCACTCAAATCTGTAGGTACTTCAGGCCAAATCTGATGGCAAGTCCTTGGCTTGGCTTTTCTGGCCTCGAGAGGCCTTCACAGTTCAATCTGAGATTCCGCAGGAAAAGATCCAGTGAAGCACATTTAAAAAAGCCTGTATGAACAATTACTATTCTTGCTGCTCTTATGTAAATAATTGGAGCAAGTTGTATTGAAACTACACTTGATTTGCAAGCCTGTTAATCCAGATTTGGCTATGTTTTGTAAAAATGAGAGTGATTTAAGAGAGAAAAAATTATGTTTCTGTAGAAGCTATAGTAGGCATTCATGGATATTAGATTCTCGTTCTTTTCTTCCGCAATATTCATGTATTATTAATAGTAATGTCTCCTTGTGGCCATCTACCTCTGACACCTGGAAGTTCCCTGGCCACAATCAAACATTTTCCTTCAATACTACTGTCCAAATACTAACTAGATTTGCCGTGTCACACTTGGATCATACAGAACAAGTTCCAAAGGTAATGTCCCCAACTTATTAATACACACAGGATGGACAATACAAAATTTGGGATGAATATATTTGGTTCACTCCTACTAGTGGGCAACTCAGTAAAAGGCCACTTTCTTTTGGGGAAAAAAAATCACCCCTGTGATACATGGCCTTATAGCACTCGACCTATGGGAAAAAATCCCTGTTAGATGTGTTCTCATATCATAGCCTTAAAAAAAATACTGATTGGTTTCAGACTGACTGGGATACATGGCTCAACACGCGTTGGTTAGCCCCTAACGTTGCTCAGTGGATATGTGGCTCCAATTTATGACCTTGGCTACCACCTGCATGGATTGGACAATGCACTCTAGGCTTTGTCTGGATGCAAGGTGGAACTACATTTACTATATCTCCTCCTGCTAACCTACCCAACTTGCAACAGCACTTGACCAACCCTGTCTTTCACTGGTATGACCATCTTTCCGCAATTTTCTTTCACCAATTAGGAATCGACTTTTGTAGCACATTCAAGTCTTGCACATGGAAGTCCTAGACAAATTTACTATGAAGACATTAAGTGATACACAACGTAGCATTTCACTGCTCAATTTAGAAGTATCCCAAGTGAGTGAGGCAGTCCTCCAATTCAAATGGCTCTGGATGTCTTGACAGCAGCACAAGGGGGCACCTGTGCCATTATAAAAACTGAATGTTGTGTCTATATTCCTGACTACCATCAAAATATTTCTGGCTTGGTATCCCAGCCACCAAATTAAATCCATGTCTGACCAACCCTAAATCTAAATGATTGGTTGAACTCCTAGTCAGGACAAGGTTTCTGCACTACTTCAAAACCTTACTCATTGGGTTAAACATACTGCTTGTATTTCTTATGATATTTTGTTGTCTGTTTCATTGTTTGTCTTATCCATGTCAAAAATATTTCACTTCCTGGACCACCTCTTGTCAATGAGGCTCATCTCCAGAGGATCTGTATAACTTGTCATGCTTGAACTCAATGGGGCAAGCCTTCTGGTCCACTAAACTGCCTAAGTGTACCTATGGCCCCATTTAGGGACAGCTCTACGACCCTGTACAGCCAAAGTAGTCACAGAAGACTGACCATCATCCATATCCCCAAAGATTTCCAGTCCAAATAGGTTCAGGGAGGTTTTATGATGTGGATCAGGGCTGCCCCAGCTAGGGAAGCTGAAGGTGACCTGGAGTACATGCCAAACTATATGACCCAGTGGATTTTTTTATGGTATGAATTAGGGCTGCCCCAGGGCGAGAAGCCAACGGCATTCTCACCTACATGCTGATCTATATGGCCAGATTCGTATCTAAAAATATGACAACACAATGTCCAGACTCCATCTGTACTGAAATCATTTAAAGACATTTTACATCATTATTTCTTTTTCGAGTAAAAATAAGTCATATACCCATGCCTTATGAAATTAGCCCTAACCCTCTAGTCAGGGCAGCAGCAACAGCTCTGACCAGCCATGTGTCCTGTCGCCAGGCAGCAGCAGCAGTAGCTCTTCACTGCTAATGTGTCCTGTCCCCATGCTATCCTGTACTGTTCTCTCAATAAAAGAACACCAATGCAGGATCTTGAGAGTCCAAGCAATCTTTCATTCGAGTCTTCAGCTCGCTGAGCCCATATCAACGATTCTACCACGGAAAATAAAAAACGGTCCCAGAAAATGGAAGGCACACAGAAATCACACATGAATAATACATAAAGAAAGATGTCAGTTTTAGACATACTCTGAACATTCGAAAGTCGGAGTATGTCACAATCCCAAAAACCCAAGCGAAGGTCAAACCTAGGCTAACTGGGAAGGGTGAGTTATGAGACTGCTAAAATCAGGCTCTGAAAGCCTGTGTCTATGAAGTTTGCAGGGACAGCAGAGACAGAATTACGACAAATCCTCTGACATCACAGTGGAGAAGAAAAACAAACTGGACTCATCTACACAGTGCCCGAGTTGGGCTCAAGTGACATATTCAAGTCCCATTCCACTCAACTGCAGGTTGCCAATGGAACATGAAAGGAGCCGGCCCGTGGTGCAGTGGTGAAGTCTGCACGTTCTGGGTCGGCATCCCGGGGCTAGCCATGCGGAATCCTGGGGTGAACCGCATCACCGCTGGTCCAGCCATTCTCGGGGAGGCATGGAAGGTAGTGTACAGGCAGCTGGGAAGCAACGTCAGACAGCGTCAGTATTCCTCAGCAAATACAGCAACATCGACAGCAGATCTGAGCACAGCCATAAACATCAGCCGAAACAAAACTAATGAAAACTTGAAAAGAACAGAAAAACCGAACCTCAGCAAAAAAAGAATAAGATCTCTAGAAATAAGCTTAGCCAAACAGGCGCAAGCTATGGAAATCGAAAACTAGCAAAACTTTGGGGAAAGAAATTCCAGAAGACACAAGCAAATGGAAGGGTATTCTGTGCTATAGGAATGTAGGAACTAAAATACTTGAAACCTCCATAACGGATAAAGCAATTTCTGGATTCCATGCAATCCCAGTCAAAGTTGCAGAATCTTTGCCACAGAAATATAAGAGAGAATCCTTAAGTCTCTATCCAGCAACAAGGGACCCTGAATACCCAAAGGAATCCTGAGGAAAACGAACAAAGCAGGACATATCACATGTACTGATTTCAACATGTAGGACGAAGTGCTACGTACACAAACGGCACAGTCTGGTCTCAAAAACAGACACAGATATCAACGGAAAAGAATCGAGAGCCCAGAGGTCAACTCACACATATATGGACAGCCCATTTGCAACGAGGAAGGCAAGAGGATCAGTGGAGAAAGGAGAGTCTCAAGAAGAAAAGGTGCTGGAAAACTGCACAGCCATATGTGATGCAATGAGAGTAGACCATGATGTTACATCAGGCACACACACCACCTCGAAATGGATTAAAGCCTTGAACGGAAGACTTGAAACCGTGAAACTTCTAGTAGAAAACCAGGCACCTTGCTCATGGCCATGTGGCATAGCCGCCTATTTGGAAGAAGCATGTGTGACTGGGCAAGGGCAACACACGAAACAAGAAACAAATGGGATTGCATCCAACGCAGAAGCTTCTGCCCAGCCGAGGAAACCATCCACTCAATGCAAAGACAGCACAACAACTGCGAGTGGATGTTTCAAACCACACATCGGAGAAGGACTGAATAGCCAAAAGAGCCAACGACCGCACATGCCAACACAAGACAAAAAAGAACAAGCCCATTAAAACCTGGGCAAAAGATGGAAACAGAGTTTTACCAAATAAGATAGAAAGATGGCCAACAGCTGTATGAACACATGTTCATAATCATTACGTCTAAGGCCAATGCAAATCCAAATGGCAATGAGATAACAGCACATTGTGGTCAGAATGCCCATAAGGAACAAAACAGGAAACAAGTGTCGGAGAGGAGGTGGAGAGAAGGGAAGCCTCCTGCACCGTTGGTGGGAGTGTAAGCTGGTGCGGGAACTACACAAAGCGGTGTGGAATTTCTGCAGAAATTTCAGAATCCATCTACCATATGACCCAGCTATTCCTCTGCAGCGTATTTATCTGAAGAACTTGGAAACACCAACGCATAGGAATCCCTGCACCGCTGTGTTCACCACAGCCTTAATCCTGATGTCCAGGACTTGGATATCGCCCTGGGGCCCATCAAGGCACAAATGGAGAAGGAAGATTGGCTATAGCCACACAATGGGATAGCACTCAGCTGCAAGAAAGGGTGCAGTCCAGCCATTTGTGACACCAGAATGGCTCCTGAGGGTATGAGGGGAACTGAAAGAAGCCCCAGGGAGAAAGTCACATACCGTAGGATCTCCCTTACAAGGAGAAGAGTAAAATAAGGAGAAACAAACAGGTAGCACATGACAAGGGATTGGTGGTTCCCAGAGGGAATCGGTGGCAGAAGACAGTGGAAGAAAGAGTTGATTAGGCACCAGTGTGTGGTATGGGGATGTCATTAGGCTTACGGTCGTGAAGATGATGTACCATACAAAGAAGTCTAAATCTAGGAGGTTGTAAATCTGAAAACAATAGGGTGTTATAATGCAGGGTTATGGCAATCAATTCATGTAAAATCAAAACTACAAAAAGGCAAGCAGGTTTATGGCCTAAAGCTTTGGAGGCTGAAAGAGATTAGAGATGATGAACTTCCAAGCATTGATAATCACCTCCAAGTGCTTAATAATGCTACAGAAAGGTAGACAGTGGCAAAGAGATGAAGAACAACTCTACCAAGAGAACATGTTCCGTGCTAAACTCAGGATCCAAAGGAAAAGGTTACCGTCCATGATGTTACTACTAATTACCTTTACAAATAATCAAAGCAGGCCAACATCTTCCCCAGTTCAGGCAAAATGTTGGTCCAAGAATCCAATTCAGTGCCGGCCCTGTGGTGTACTGGGTAAGTTCCCACATTCCACTTGGGTGGTACAGGCTTCATCGGCGAGCATCACGGGTGCAGATGAGATTAGTAGCATTAGCAAATATAGATTTCACGGTATGGTGCAGACAGACATCCTAAAGAAGTCGAAATTGTGAAGAGACGTTATGAATACACATCAGAGTAAGAACCATGGGAATATTGCAATCTACGAACGCATCAGGAACACTTCCCCAAATGATGAAGGAAGGAAAACATGTGACCTGCCAAGGTGGCAATGGAGATGACACGATCATTACGCATCAGAAGATTTACCAGGAAAATCAATCTCGGGAGGGACTCCATGGCTTTCTCTGGGGAAAGTCCACCCATTTGGACTCATCCACAAAAGATAAGAGATAAAACCCAGGATAATCTGAAAGGAAAGAAACTGGTGTCCAGCGGGATTGTAGTAGACCTTTCAAAGTTCGAGGATAAAGTTATAAACAGACACGGAATCCAGAACAAGGAAAACTATCCTACCTGGAAAGGGGAAGTAGTGAGACTGGTATGAGATGGTCGTGAAGAACTGTGTGCATGGAGGTTTTCAGGACAGTTTAGAATTCTGAGGGTGTTTATGACATCACGGTAAACATGTCACCCAAGCTGGCTGCAGGTCTCCAGCCCGAGGATTGGCCTAGGCTTGGATACTCAAGTGACAGATACCCAGATACAGCTTTTGCAAACAGAATCTGGGCACAGAAACGTGAAGAGATGCAAGAGACGCTAATTTAATGGATAAGAAAGGAATCATTGGGAAGAAGTGATAACAGAGGGACAAGCACTGTGAGGAGAACATTGCCATCTCCTCAAGTCGATGGGGAGGCCATGCTGATTCAAGCTTGAAACTTGACTTGAAACAAGAGGCCGGACCTTGGGCTTATCAGACCTATGTTGGCCTTCTGCCTTACTCATAATCCAAAGTCAAGAATGATCTCTTGAAGACATTGAATAGAAGAATAGAGGCCTCGGTCCTAGGTCCCTAGTATTCTGTGAAGAGAAGTCTCACTTTCCATAGCTCTGGCGTCATAGACACCCACTGGGTACATGGTAATGTGTCACTAGGCATCTCTTTGAAGCCTGGAAGGAATGGACCCCTGTCATGCTTGGGGTATGTCTCTTGGTTTGGAAGGACTCAGGAAGAGTGTGCAAAAGCACCCTTTTGCCAAAAGCTTCATTAGTATGTGAAGGCTGTCCTCCCAAGCTACAGTGCTCAGTTGAGATCAATGAGATTCTCTCCAGCATCTCTTGCCATAGAAGGAGTATTGATTAGGTGTTGACACTGCACATAACGATGTTTGCTGAAACTTAGAACATTACCATTCTATTTAAAGGAATGTAAACATGCCACAGCTGAGGAGGTAAATTAAACAAATAACAAAACCTGTGGAAATAAAGTAAGCCACTATCTAGACGTAATCTAGTGGAGCGTTCAAGGATCAGGTGTGAAGTTCTGAACTTTCCAAATCTAGAAAAGAGACAGAAGGATCTCTCAGCTGGAGAGAGGAATCCATCAGATTCATCTAATTTGTCTCGGAACCATTGTGTCTGGGAAGGCGGTTTCCAGGACAACCTCAAACATGGCGTTTCTGATCTCACAATATCGAACCAACCAAGATGACCACGTTTACTCAGTGCTCAGGTGGATCTAGGCTAGGATGGCAAAGATTCCGTCAAATGACCGATGGAAATTCAAAGACAACATCCAACAATCACCAAAGCACTCACACATCAGCATACAGAACCTATGATGATTAAAGAAATACCAAACTCCTAACTTGAAATGAAGGAGAACACACTGATAAGCATATCGAAGGGAGATAGCTCAGAACCATGATGATTAGACTATGGAAAAGAAAGCAAGCTCCCAGAAAATGGAAGGCAAACAGAAATCACACCTCAATAATCCACAGTGATTGACTTCAGTGTTTAGTTAAGGTCTGCTTGAATGTTTAAAAGTCGGAGAAAGTCACAACCCCAAAACTTGCATTGAAGGTCAAACCTGTGCTAACTGGGAAGGGTGAGTTCTGAGACTGCTCCACGCGGGCTCAGAAACCCTGTGTCCCCGAAGCCTGATTGGAAAAGAGACACGATTCTGACAAATACCCTGACATCACAGTGGTGCAGAAAATGAAGCTGGCCTCATCTACACAGGGCCAGAGTTGGGCTCAAGTAACATGTTAAAGTACATTCCACTCAACTGCAGGTTGCCAATGGAACATGAAAGGGGCCAGCCAGTGGGGCAGCCGTGAAGTCCCTGCATTCTGAGTCAGCATCCCAGGGTCAGCCAGGTGGAATCCTGGGGGTGAGCCTCCTCACCGCTCATCCAGCCGTTCTGGGCCAGGCGTGCGAACCAGTGTAGAGGCATATGGGAAGCAACGTTATACCGCGCTACTCTTGCTCAGCAAATACAGCAGCATGACCAGCAGATGTGAGCACAGCCATAAACTTCTGCCAAAACACACCAATTAAATTTTGCTAAGAATAGAAAAAAGGAACAGCAAAAAAGAAAGCATGCCAGTAAAAAGAAAAAAACATCTAGGAATAACATTGGCCAAACAGGAGAAAGCTATGTCTACCGAAATCTAGCAAAGCTTTGGGCAAAGAAATTCCACAAGACACAAGGAAACGGAAGTCTATTCCATGTTCTTTGAATGGAAGAACGAACACACTTTAAGCCTCCATACCGGAAAAAGCAATGTCTGCATTCCATGTCGTCCCAGTCAAAGTTGCAGCAATCTTTCCCACAGAAATAGAAGAGAGAATACTAAAGTTTCTATGTGGCAACAAAGGACCCTGAATAGGAAGAGGAATCCTGAGGAAAACGAACAAAGCAGCATGTATCACACTTTCTCATTGCCAAATATAGGACAAAGCGCAAGGTACTGGTACAGCACAGACTTTCCCCCAAAATAGGCACACAGACCCATGGAACAGAATTGAGCCCAGCAGTCAACTGCCACATATATGGGCAGCCCATTTTCGACACGGGAGCCAAGAGGAGACAGCACAGAAAGGAGAGTCTCGAAAAGAAACAGTGCTGGGAAGACTTCAGAGCCACAAGTGGCACAATGAGACTAGACCATGATGTTACACCAGGCACACATACCACATTGAAATGGATTAAAGCTTTGAATGGAAGACTTGAAACCGTGAAACTTATGTGGGAAAATGCAGGCACCTTGCTCTTTGCCATCTGGCATAGCCGCCTACTTGGAAGAAGCATGTGTGACTGGGTAAGGGCAACAAAAGAAACAAGAAACAAGCGTGACTCCATCCAATGCAGAAGCTTCTACCCGGCCAACGACTCCATCGACTCAATGCAAAGACAGCACAACTGCGACAGGATGTTTGCAGAACAGACATCGGAGAAGGGGTGAACAGCCATAAGATCCAGTGAACTCATACATCACCACAGGAAAAAAAACAATGAGCCCAACAAAACCTGGGCAAAAGATGGAAACACACATTTCTCTCAGGAAGATAGAAAGATGGCCAACAGGCTGTATGAAAACATGTTCCTCATCATTAAGTCTGAGGCCAATGCAAATCCGAAGTGCAATGAGATAGCAGCTCACAGTGGTCAGAATGGCTATAAGGGTGAAGACACGAAACAACAAGTTTCAGAGAGGAGGTGGAGAGAAGGGAAGCCTCCTGCACTGCAGGTGGGAGTTTGAGCCAATGCAGCCACTACACAAAGGAGTGAAAATTCTGAATGTTTCAGAATCCACCTAGCATATGATCCAGCTATTCCTCCGTGATGTATATATCCAAAGATCATGGAAACAGTAATGCACAGAGATCCGTGCACTGCTGTATTCACCACAGCCTTACTCCCGATATCCAAGACTTGGAAGCCTCCCTGATGCCCATCAAGGGACGAATGGAGAAGGAAGATGGGCTATAGCCACACAATGGATGCAGTCCAGATGCAGTCCAGCCATTTGTGACCACAAGAATGGCTCCTGAGGGTACTAGAGGAACTGAAACAAGCGCCAGGTGTAAGGTCAAATACCACAGGATCTCACGTACAGGAGAAGAGGAAAAACGGACCAGCAAACAGGTAGCATGTGACATGGGATTGGTAGTTCCCAGCGGAAAAGTAGGCGAGGGCCAGAGGGAGAAAGAGTTGATTAGGCACAAGTATCGTCAGAGCCTGTAATTAGCCTTACGGTGGTGAAGATGATGTAACCTACTCAGAAGTCTAAATCTATGAGGATGTAGAACTGAAAGCTATAGCATGTTAGAATGCAGGGTTACGGCAATCAATTCACATAAAATCAAAACTCCAAAAAGGGGTGCAGACTTATGGCCTAAAGCTTTATAGGCTGAAAGAGATCAGAGAGGATGAACTTCCAAGGATTGGTAATCACCTCAAAGTGCTTAATGATGCTACAGAATGGTAGACCTTTGCAAAGTGATGAAGCGGAATACTAGCAAGAGAACATGTTCCGTGCTAAACTCATGAACCAATGGAAAATAATACCTTCCATGATGTTCCTACTGATTCACTTCACGAATGATTGAAGCAGGCCAACATCTTCCCAAGTTCAGGCCAAAGGTTGGTGCAGAAGTCTAATTCATTGCCGGCCCTGTGGTGCAGCAGGTAAGTGCCCAACTTCATCTTGCGTGGCCCAGGCTTCAGGGGCTAGCATCATGGGTACAGATCAGATTTCTAGCATTAGGAAATCCAGATTTCAAGGTATGGTTGGCACAGAGATCATAAAGAAGTAGTAATTGTGACGAGACCTTATCAATACTCACCAGAAAAAGAACCATGAGAATATTAGAGTCTATGAACGCATCTTGTACGCTTTCCCAAATCATGAAGGAAGGAAAATATGTGACCCACCAAGGTGGAATTGTCAGACTGCCATGAGATCACACGATCATTGTGCATCACAGGATTTCCTGGGCAACGTCAACTTGGGAGGGAGTCCAGGACTTTCTCTGGGGAAAGTCCACCCATTTGGCCATATCCACAAAAGATATGAGATAAAACCCAGGATAATCTTAAAGGAAAGAAACCGGTGTCTAGAGGGAATGTAGTAGACCTTTCCAAGTTAGAGGACAAAGTTGAAACCCGACAACACATCCAGAACAAGGAAAACTATCCTTCCTGGAAAGGGGGAGTAGTCAGGCTGGGAGGAGACGGCTCTGAAACACTGTGTGCATGGAGGTTGTCAGGACAACTTTGAATTCTGAGAGTGTTTATGACATTAGAATGAACGTGTCACCCAAGATGGCTGCATGGTTACAGTACCAGGATTGGCTTAGGCTGAGATACTCAAGTGAGAGATACCCAGAAACAGCTTTTCCAAACAGAAACCAGGCACAGAAACTTGAAGAGATCAAAGAGATGCTGATTCCAGGGATAAGAAAGGTATCATTGTGATGATACTTCATTCTTCCTTCGTTTTCTTCCATTCCATGCGCACTGATGCCCTTTCGTTTCCTTGTATCTTGTGGAATTTCTTTCCCCAAAGCTTTGCTACTTCTCGGTTTACATAGCTTTCACCTGTTTGGCACAGCTTATTCCTAGATACCTTGTTCTTCCTAGTAGCATGCTTTTTTTTTCTTTTTTGAGGTTCAGTTTTTCTATCCTTTGCAACTTTTGATTGGTTTTATTTAGGCAGATGTTTACTGCTGTGCTCACATCTGCTGGCAATGCTGCTGTATTTGCTGAGGAAGACTGGCCCAGTCTAACGTCACTTCCCATCTGCCTGTTTCCTTTGTTGCCCATTCCTGTCACACACGCTTCTTCCAAATAGGCTGCTAAGACAGATGGCAATGAGCATGCTGCCTAGGTTTTCTCCTAGAAGTCTCACGGTTTCAAGTCTTCCATTCAAGTCTTTAATCCGTTTCGAGGTGGTGTGTGTGACTAGTGTAACATTATGCTCTACTCTCATTGTGTTACATTTGGCTGTGCAGTCTTCCCAGCACCGTTTCTTGTCGAGACTCTCCTTTCTCCACTGTGTACTCTTGGTTCCCTGGTTGAAAATGTGTTGTGCATGTATGCATGTGCATATATGCGTGAGTTGACCTCTGGGCTCTCGATTCTGTTCCATGTATTTGTGTGCCTGTTTTTGGGCCCAGACTGTGCCGTTTCGGTTCCTAGCACTTCGTCCTATATGTGGAAATCAGAAAGTGTGATACGTCCTGCTTTGTTCATTTTCTTCAGGATTCCTTTGGGTATTCAGGGTCCTTTCCTTCTGGATAGAGACTTTATTATTCTCTCTTCTATTTCTGTGGGAAAGATCACTGCAATTTTGACTGGGATTGCCTGGAATCCACAGATTACTCTATCAGCTATGGACGTTTCAAGTGTGTTAGTTCTTCCATTCCAACAGCAAGGAATAGTCTTCCATTTGCTTGTGTCTTCTGGAATTTCTTTAGCCAAAGCTTTGCTAGTATCGGTTTATAATGCTTCCACCTGTTTAGTGAAGGTTAGTCCTAGATACCTTATTATTCTTAGTGACATGCTTCTTTTTTTGAGGCTCAGCTTTTCTATTCTTTGCAACTTTTAATTGGTTCTGTTTTGGCAGAAGTTTATGGCAGTGCTCACATCTGCTGGTCGTGCTGCTGTATTTGCTGAGCAAGAGTGGCAGTGTCTAACGTCACTTCCCATCTGCCTCTACACTACCTCCCAGGACTCTCCCAGGATGGCTGTACCAGCGGTGAGGAGGCTCAACCCCAAGAGCACAAATGGACGACCACGGGCTGTGGACCCAGAAGGCACGGACTTCACAGCTTCAGCAGTGGCCAGCCCCTTTCATGTTCCATTGGCAACCTGCTGTTTTGGAATGTGACTTCAATATGCTATTGGAGCCCAGCTCTGGCCCTGTGTAGATGAAGCCATGTTGTTTTCCTGGTCCACTGTGATGTCATAGGATTTCTGAGAATTGTGTCTGTGCTGTGCCAGCAAGCTTCATGGACACAAGGTTTCAGAGCCCGCTTGGAGTAGTCTCAGAACTCACCCATTCCATTTATCCCAGGTTTGACCTTCACTGCAGGTTTTGGGGTTGTGACTTTTCTGACTTTCAAACGTTTAAGCAGAATCTGTCTAAACACGGCCGTCTTTCACTGTGGATTATTGAGTTGTGATTTCTGTTTGCCTTACATTTTCTGGGACCTTTTTTCTTTTCCATAGGCTAATCATCATGGTATTGCTAAGCTATCTCCCTTCAATATGCTTATCAGTTTGTTCAATTTTCATTCCAAGTTATAAATTTTGCATTTCTTTGATCACGATATGTTCTGTTGGCAGTTGTGAGAGTGCTTTCGTGATTGTTGGGTGTTGTCTTTGAATTTCCATCGGTCACTTGAAGGAATCTCTGCTATCCTGGCCGAGGTGACACTGAGCACTGAGAACATGTGGTCATCTTCCTTGGTTAGAGATTCTGAGATCAGAAACTCCAGATTTGAGGTTGTCCTGGCAACCATCTTCACGGACACAATGGTTCCGCAACAAATTAGACGAATCTGATGAATTTCTCTTTCCAGGTGAGCGATCCTTCTGTCGATTTCTGGATTTGGAAAGTTCGAACTTCACCCCTGATCCTTGAACACTCTCCTAGATTATGTCTAGATACTGGCTTAGTTTGTTTCCACAGGGTTTGTTATTTGTTTGATTTATATCCTCACCTGTGGCATGTTTATTTTTCTTTAAATATAATGATAATGTTCTAATTTTCAGGCAACATCGTTACATGTGGTGTTGAAACACATAATCAATACTCCTTCTACGGCAAGAGAAGGGGGAGACAATCTCATTGATCCCAACTTAGGACTCTAGCCTTGGAGTGCAACATTCACCAAGGAATGAACCCATCTGCAAAAGGGTGCTTTTGAGCAAGTTCTAGAGTCCTTCCAAACCAAGAGACATACCCCAAGCATGACAGGGGTCCATTCCTTCCAGGCTTCAAAGAGGTGTCTTGTGACACATTAGCATGTAGCCAGTGGGCACCCGTGATGCCAGAGCTATGGAAAGTGAGACTTCTCTTTAAAAAATGCTAGTGGCCTAGGACGGCGGCCTTGATTCTTCTCTACAATGACCTCAAGAGATCATTCTTGACTTTGGATTATGAGTGAGGCAGAGGGACAACATAGGTCTCATAGTTCCAACCTCTTGTTTCAAATCAAGTTTCAAGCTTGAATCAGAACAGCCTCCTCTTTGACATGAGGAGATGGCAATGTTCTCCTCTCAGTGCTTGTCCCTCTATTATGGCTTCTTCCCAATGATTCCTGTCTTATCCCTTGAATTAGCATATCTTTGATCTCTTCAACTTTCTGTGCCCTGTTTCTGTGGGCAAAAGCTGTTTCTGAGTATCCCTCACTTGAATATTCTAGCCTATGCCAATCCTCGGGCTGGAAACCTGTGGCCATCTTGGGTGACATGTTCACCGTGATGTCATAAACACCCTCAGAATTCGAAGTTGTCCTGATGACCTCCATGCACACAGTTCTTCAGAACCATCTCATCCCAGTCTGATTACTCCCCCTTTCCAGGTAGGATAGTTTTCGTCCTTATGTATTTCTTGTCTGTTTCTAACTTTCTCCTCGAACTTGAAAAGGTCGGCTACCTTCCCTCTAGACACTGGTTTCTTTCCTTTTGGATTAATCTGGGTTTTCTCTCTTATCTTTTGTGGATGAGGCCAAATGGGTGGACTTTCCCAAGAGAAAGTCAGGGAGGCCCTCCCAAGATGACTTTTCCCAGGCAATCCTCTGATGCGCAATGATCATGTCATCTCCTAGCAGTCTGACAATTCCACTTTGGGAGGTCACATGTTTTCCTTCCTTCATTATTTGGAGAAGTGTTCCTGATGCGTTCATAGATTGTAATATTCCCATGGTTCTTTTTCTGGTGTGTACTCATAACGTCTCTTCAAAATTTCGATTTCTTTAGGATGTCTGTCCGCACCATACCGTGAAATCTATATTTGCTAATGCTACTACTAATCTTATCCACACCCATGGTGCTAACCAATGAAGCCCTGGCCGCCCAGACAGAACGTGGGCACATACCCAGTACACCGCAGGGCCGGCACTGAAATGGCCTTTTGGATCAAACTTTTGCCTGAACTAGGGATGATGTTGGCCTGCTTTGGTTATTCGTAATGGTAATTAGTAGAAATTCTCTCCCATTATCTCTTGCCGTAGAAAGAGTACTGACTGTGTGTTTTGACACCATATGGAAGGGGGTTGGCTGAAAATTAGAACACTACCATTATATTTAAAGAAAACTACACATGCCAGAGCTGAAGATGTAAGTCAAACCAATAGAAAACCCTGTGGAAATAAAGTAAACCAGTATCTAGACCTAATCTGGTGTAGCGCCCAAGGATCAGGGGTTAAGTCCGAAATTTCCCAAATCCAGAAAAGAGACAGAAAAATCTGTTACCTGGAGAGAGGAGTTCATCAGATTTTGCTAACTTGTCTCAGAAACATAATGTCCATGAAGGCGGTTGCCAGGACCCCCACGAATCTGGAGTTTCTGATCTCAGAATGTCAACTCAGCCAAGACGACCATGAGTTCTCAGGGCGCAGTGTCAACTCGACCAGGATAGCAAAGATTCCTACAAGTGACCTATAAAAATTCCAAGACAACACCCAACAATCACGAAAGGACTCACACTTCTGCCTACAGAACCTAAGGTGATTGAAGAAATGCAAAATTCATAACTTGGAATGAAGGAGAACGCACTGATAAGCATACCAAAGGGAGATACCTCAGAAAGACCATGACGATTGGACTATGGAAAAGAAAATAAGGTCCTGTCGAATGGAAGGCCAACAGAAATCACAAGTGAATTGTCCACAGTGATAGACGTCAGTCTTTAGACAGATTCTGCTTGAACACTATGCAGTAGTGTTTCCGAGTTCTTTGGATCAACACGCCGCAGAGGAATAGCTGGATCATATGGGACATGGATTCTTAAAGTTCTGAGGCAGTTCCACACCGCTTGGAGTAGTGGCTGCACCGGTCTGAACTCCCACCAACGGTACAGGAGGCTTCCCTTCTCTCCACCTCCTCTCTGACACTTGTGGCTTCCTGTCTGCTTCCTTATAGCCATTCTGACCACAGTGAGCTGCTGTGCTCTTGCAGTTTGCATTTGCATTGGCCTGAGACTTAATGATGGTGAACAAGTTTTCATGCACCCGTTGGCCCTCTTTCGATCTTCTTGGCAGAAATCTCTGTTTCCATCTTTTGCCCAGGTTTTCATTGGCTTCTTGTTTTTCTTGTGGAGATGTGCGAGTTGATTGCATCTTTGGGCTTTTCACCCCTTGTCCGATGTGTGGTTTGCAAACATCCTCTCCCACTTGTTGTGCTATCTTTGCATTCAGTCGATGGATTCCTTCACTGGGCAGAAGCGTCCCCATTTGACGTGGTCCCGTTGGTTTCTTGTTGACTTGGTTGCCCTGGCGCAGTCGGACTTGCTTCTTCCAAACAGGCGGCTCAGACAGATGGCAAAGACCACTCTGCTAGGTCTTCTGCTACAAGGTTCACGGTTTCAAGTCTGCCATTCAAGGCTTTACTCCATTTCAGGTGGTGTGTGTGCCAGGTGTAACATCATGGTGTACTCTCGTTGTGTTCCATGTGGCTGTGCAGGCTTCCCAGCACGATTAATGGTAGAGACTCTCCTTTCTCCACTGTCTCCTCTTGGCTCCCTGGTCGAAAATGGGCTGTCCATGTAGGTTTGAGTTGGGCTCTGGGTTCTCGATTCTGTTGCATGGGTCTGTGTGCCTGTTTTGGGGCCCAGACTGTGCCGTCTCGGTACCTAGTGCTTCGTCCTATATGTTGAAATCGGAAAGTGTGCCACGTCCTGCTTTTTTCGTTTTCCTGAGGATTCCTTTGCCTAGTCAGGGTCTCTTGTTGCTGGCTAGAAACTTTAGGATTCCCTCTTCTGTCTCTGTGGGAAACATTGCTGCAACTCTGACAGGGATTGCATGGAATTTAGAGATTCCTTTCTCTGGTATGGACGTTTCCAGTGTGTTGATGCTTCCATTCCTAGATCCTGGAATCTACTTCTTTCTCCTTGTGTCTTCTTGAATTTCTTTCCCCCAACGTTTGTTAGTTTTCCATTGACATGGCCTTCACCTGTTTTGCTAAGTTTCTTCCTAGAGATCTTATCCTTCTCACTGGCATGCAGTTTTTCATTTTGTCTTTTCAGCTTGTTTTTCTATTCTTTGCAACTTTGAATCAGTTTTGTTTTGGCAGAAGTGCATCGCTGAGTTCACGTCTGCTGGCAATGCTCCTGTATTTGCTGTGGAAGTCTGGCCCTGTCTAACGTCACTTCCCATCTGCCTCTGCACTACCTCGGATGCCTGCCCCAGAGTGACTGAAGCAGTTTTGAGCAGGCTCACCCGACGGTCTACCCGGCCCACCACGGGCCACCGACCCAGAAGGTGCGGACCTCACCGCTGCACCACCGGCCGGCCCCTTTCATGTTCCATTGGCAACCTGCAGTTGAGGGCAATGGGACTTGAATATGCTACTTGAGCCCAACTCGGGCACTGTATAGATGAGGCCAGGTTGTTGTTCGTGTCCACTGTGATGTCAGAGGATTTGTCATAATCGTGTCTCTGCTGTCCCGGCAAGCTTCATGGACACACGGTTTCATGGCCCGCTTGGAGCAGCCTCATAACTCACCCTTCCCACTTAGCCCAGGCTTGACCTTCGCTGCCGTCTTTTGGCTTGTGAATTTCTCTGACTTTCAAACGTTCAAGCAGAGTCTGTGTAAAGACTGACATCTCTCATTGTGGATTATTCAGGTGTGATTTTTGTTCACCTTCCATTTTCTGGGACTTTTTTCTTTTCCATATTATACTCATCACGGTCTTTCTCAACTATCTCCCTCAGATATGCTTATCAGTCTGTTCTCCTCAGTTTGTAATGATTAATTTTGTATTTCTTTAATCACTGTATGTTCTGCATTCCAAGGTGTGATTGCTTTCGTGATTCTTGGTTGTTGTCTTTGAATTTGCACCGGTCACTTGTAGGACTGCTTGCTATCCTAGCTGGGTCAAACTAAGCACTGAGAACATGTGGTTATCTGGGTTGATTTGACATCCTGAGATCAGAAACTCCAAAATCGCGTGGTCCTGGCAACCCCTTTCACGGACATACTGCCTTCACAAAGAAATGAAGCCCTGTATAAAAGGGTGTATTTCAGCACACTTGTAAAGCCCTTCCAAACAAAGAGACACATTAACATGTACCCAGTGGGAACCCATGACGCCAGAGCTTTGGAAAGTGAGACTGATCTTCAGAGAATGCTAGAGGCGTAGGAAAAGTGGCATCGATTTTTCTCTTCAATGTCCTCATGAGAACATTCTTGATTTTGGGTTATACTAAAGATAGAAGGACACTGTGTCCATGAAGGGGGTTTCAAGGTCCAGCTCGAATTTGGAGCTTCTGATCTCAGGATGTCAGACCTACCCAGATGATGAACAGGTGGCATGGAACATTTGATTGGGGATTCCCAGAGGCAAAGCAGGTCGGTGGGGGGGGGGAAAGAGATGGTGAGGCACAAGAGTGTGGTGAGGGCCTGTGATTAGGCTTATGCTGGTGACTATGATGTAAGCTATCTGAAAGATATAGGATGTTTTAATGCAGCTTTATGGAAATAAATTCAGCAAAAATCAAAGATCCAAAAAGGGGTCCAGAATGATGGCATAAAGCTTTGGGGGCTGAAAAAGAATCGCTAAGGTGACCTTCCAAGGATGGAAAATCACCTTAAAATTCTTACTGATGCTACAGAAAGGTAAACCATTCCAAACAGGTGAAGAGGAATACTGCCC
Source organism: Equus asinus (assembly GCF_041296235.1). NCBI lineage: Eukaryota > Metazoa > Chordata > Mammalia > Perissodactyla > Equidae > Equus > Equus asinus. The sequence continues at coordinate 42,139,224 of NC_091816.1, read as the reverse complement.
AAAAAACATGATCCGTGCTAAACCCATGAACAACAGGAAAAGGTTACTGTCCATGATGTTACTACTAATCACCTTCACAAATAATCAAAACAGGCGCACGTTTTCCCAAGCTCAGGCTAAAGCTTGGTCCAAAAGTACAATTCGGGGCCGGCCCTGTGGTAGACGGCGTAATTGCCCACGGTCTGCTTTGGCGGTCCGGGCCTCACTGATTCACATCAGGGGTGCAGATCTCATTAGCAGTGTTAGTAAATATAGATTTCATGGTACGATGCGGACAGAGATCATAAATAAGTAGCCCTTGTGAGGATAGCTTATCAATACGCAAGAGAAAAAGAACCACGAGACTATTACAATCTATATACGCATTTGGTACACTTCCCCAAAGGAAGAAGGAAGGAAAACATGTGACCTGCCAAGGTGGAGTTGGCAGAGTGTTAGGAGATGACACGATCATTGTGCATCAGAGGATTGCCTGGGCAACTTCAACTTGGGAGGGAGTCCAGGACTTTCTCTGGGGAATGTCCACCCACTTGGCCGCCTACACAAGATATAAGAGATACAACCCAGGATAATCTTATAGGAAAGAAACCAGTGTCTAGGGAGATTGTGCTAGGCCTTTCAAAGTTCGAGGAGAAAGTTAGAAACCGACAAGAAATCCAGAAAAAGGAAAACTCTCCTTTCTGGAAAGGGTTAGGAGTCAGACTGGTCTGAGATAGCTCTGAAATTCTGTGTGCATGGAGGTTGTCAGGACAACTTAGAATTTTGACGTTCTTTATGACATCATCGTGAACATGTCCCCCAAGAGGGCCGCATGGTTACAGTCTGAGGATTGGCCTAGGCTAGGCTATTAAAGGGAGAGATAACAAGAAACAGCTTTGACAAACAGAAAGCGGGCACAGAAAGTAGAAGAGATAAAAGCGACTCTGACTGAAGGGATAAGGAAAGAATCCTTGGCAAGAAGTGAGAATAGAAGGACAAGCACTGAGAGAACATTGTCATCTGTTCAAGTCTATGGGGGCGGCATGCTGATTGAAGCTTGAAACTTGATTGGAAACAAGATGCCTCACTTGGGCCCTATCAGAACTACGTTGTCCTTCTTCCTTAAGCATAAGCCAAAGTCAAGAATGATGTCTTGAGGACATTGAAGAGAAGAATCGAGGCCTCCTTTCCTAGACCCGTAGCATTCTTTGAAGATCAGTCTCACTTTCCATAGCTCTGGCGTCACGGGGGCCCACAGCGTACATGCTAATGTGTCCCAAGAGATGTCTTGGAAGCCTTGAAGGAATGGACCCCTGTCACGCTTGGGGTATGTCTCTTTGTTTGGAAGTGCTCTACAAGTGTGCTGAAAAGCACCCTTTTCCAGAGGGCTTCGTTCCTTTGTGAAGGGTGCCCTCCCAGGCTAGTGTGCTCAGTTTGCCACGAATGAAATTCTCTCCCCCGACCTCTTGCTGTACAAGGATTATTGATTATTTGTTTTGACACCATATGTAAGGAAATTGGTTAAAAATTAGATATTAGAATTCTGTTTCAAGAAAAATAAACAGGCCAGGGCTGAGGATGTAAGGCAAACAAATGGCACAGCCTATAGAAATAAGTTAAGCCCGTATCTTGAGGGAATCTAGGGGAACGTTCCAGGATCAGGGGTCAAGTTTGAAACTTCCCAATCCAAAAAAGAGACAGAAAAATATCTTTCCTGGAGAGAGGAATTCATCAGATTTGTCTAATTTGTCTCGGAAACATTGTGTCCATGAAGGGGGTTGCCAGGACCACCTCGAATTTGGAGTTTCTGATCTCAGGACGTCAAATCAACCCAGATGACCACGTGTTCTCAGTGCGAGTTTGACCTAGGCTAGGATAGCAAAGACTCCTTCAAGTGACCAGTGCAAATACCAAGACAACAACCAAGAGTCACGAAAGCACTCACACCTCGGCCTAGAGAACATACAGTGATTCAAGAAATGCAAAATTAATCACCGGGAATGAAGGAGAACGGAGTGATAAGCATGTCTAAGGGAGATAGCTGAGAAATACCATGACGATTATACTATGGAAAAGAAACAAAGCTCCCAGAAAATGGAAGGTGAACAGAAATCACACCTTGATAATCTACAATGAAAGATGATGTCAGTCTTTAGACGGACTCTGCTTGAACGTTTGAAAGGCAGAGAAATTCACAAGCCAAAAAAGGGCAGCGAAGGTCAAGCCTGGGCTAAATGGGAAGGGTGAGTTATGAGACTGCTCCAAGCGGGCTCTGAAATGGAGTGTCCATGAATCATGCAGGGACAGCAGAGACACGATTATGACAAATCCTCTGACATCACAGTGGACCCGAACAACAACCTGGCCTCATCTACACAGTGCCCGAGTTGGGCTCAAGTAGCATATTCAAGTCCCATTGCCCTCAACTGCAGGTTGCCAATGGAACATTAAAGGGGCCAGCCGGTGGTGCAGTGGTGACGTCCGAAACTTCTGGGTGGGTGGCCTGACGTGGGGCACGTGGACCAACACGGTGTGCCTGCTCACCACTGCTTCAGTCATTCTGGGGCCGGCATCCGAGGTAGTCTAGAGGCAGATGGAAAGTGACATTAGACAGGGCCAGACTTCCACAGCAAATACAGGAGCATTGCCAGCAGATGTGAGCTCTGCGAGGCAGTTCTGCCAAAATAAGACCAATTAAACGTTGTGAAGTACAAAAAAACTGAAGCTAAAAAAAATAAAAACCAGCTTGCCAGTGAGAAGACTAAGATCTCTATGAAGAACCTTAGCAAAACAGGTGAAAGCTATGTCAATCAACAACTAGGAAACGTTTGGGAAAGAAATTCAAGAAGAAACAAGGGGAAAGAAGGATATTCCTGGATCTAGGAATGGAAGCATTAACACACTTGAAACGTCCATACCAGAGAAAGGAATCTCTGGATTCCATGCAATCCCATTCAATGTTGCAGCAATATTTGGCACAGAGATACAACACAGAACCCGAAAGTTTCTAGCCAGCAACAAGTGACCCTGAATAGGCAAAGGAATCCTAAGGAAAACGAACTAAGCAGGACGTGTCACACTTTATGCTTTCAACATAAAGGACGAAGTGCTAGGTTCCAAAACGGCACAGTCTGGGCCCTAAAACAGGCACACAGACCCATGCAACTGAATTGAGAGCCCCGAGCCCAACTCAAACTTACATGGACATCCAATTTTCGACCAGGGATCCACTAGGAGACAGTGGAGAAAGGAGAGTCTCTACAATCAATGGTGCTGGCAAGCCTGCACAGCCACATGGAGCACAACGAGAGTACACCATGATGTTACACCTGTCTCACATACATTCTGGAAATCGATTAAAGCCTTGAATGGCAGACTTGAAACCATGAACCTTGTAGGAGAAGACCTAGGCAGAGTGCTCTTTGCAATCTGTCTGAGCCACCTATTTGGAAGAAGCAAGTCCGACTGGGCAAGGGCAACAAAGGAAACAAGAAACAAATGGGACCACATCAAATGCACAAGCTTCTGCCCAATCAAGGAAACCAACGACTCAATGCAAAGACAGCACAACAACTGGGAGACGATGTTTGCAAACCACACATCGGACAAGGGGTGAAAAGCCCAAACATACAATCAACTCGCACCTCTCCACAAGAAACAAAACAAAAAGCCAATTAAAACCTGGGCAAAAGATGGAAACACAGATTTCTCCCAAGAAGATCGAAAGAGGGCCAACAGGTGCATGAATATTTGTTCACCATCATTAAGTCTCAGGCCAATGCAAATGCAAACTGCAAGGGCACAGCAGCTCACTGTGGTCAGAATGGCTATAAGGAAGCAGACAGGAAACAAGTGGCAGCGAGGAGGTGGAGAGAAGGGAAGACTACTGCACTGCTGGTGAGAGTGGAAACCGGTGCAGCCACTACGCCAAGCAGTGTGGAACTGCCTCAGAAATTTAAGAATCCTTGTCCCATATGATCCAGATATTCCTCTGCGGTGAGTTGATCTAAAGATCCTGGAAACACTATTGCATAAAGACATGTACACTGCCGAGTTCAGCACAGCCTTACTCCCACTAGCCAAGACTTGGAAGCCGCCCTGGTGCTTAGCAAGGGACGAATGCAGAAGGATGGGCTATAGCCACACAATGGTACACCACTCAGCCGGGCAAAGGATGCAATACAGCCATTTTGATCACCAGAATGACTGTGAGGGTTTTAGGGGAAGGGAAACAAGCCCCAGGTTGAGAGTCAAAAACCTTAGGATCTCACTTACAAGGAGAAGAATAAACAAGCACTAACCAACAGGTGGCACGGGACATTTGATTGGGGGTTCCCAGAGGCAAAGCGAGGCAGTGAGGGAGGGAGAAAGAGATGATGAGGCACAAGTGTGTGGTGAGGGCCTGTGATTAGGCTTCTGCTGGTGAAGATGATGTAATGTACACAGAAGTCTAAATAGATGAGGATGCAAATCTGAAAGATATAGGATGTTCTAATGCAGGGTTATGGCAATAAATTAACCAAAAATCAAAAATCCAAAAAGTGGTACAGAATGACGGCATAAAGCTTTGGGGGCTGAAAGAGATTAGAGAAGGTGAACTGCCAAGGATGGAAAATCACCTCAAAATGCTTACGCATGCTACAGTAATGTAGACCATTGGATTAGATGAAGAGGAATACTACCAAGAGAACATGATCAGTCCCAAAACCATGAACCAACGGTAAATCTTACAGTCCATGATGTTGCTACTAACCACCTTCACAAGTAATCCAAACAGGCCAACGTCTTCCCAAGTTCAGGCAAAAGTTTGGTCCAAAAGTACAATTCAGGGCCTGCCCTGTGGTGGAGCGGGTAAGTGTCCATGTTTCGCTTGGGCGGCCCAGGCCTCTCTGTTTCACATCACGGGTGCAGATCACATTAGCAGTGTTAGGAAATATAGATTTCATGGTACAGTGCGGACAGGGATCATAAATAAGTGTCAATTGTGAGGATACCTTATCAAGAATCCCCAGAAAAAGAACTATGAGACTATTACAATATATGAGCGCATCTGGTACACTTCGCCAAGGAAGAAGGAAGGAAAACATGTGACCTGCCAAGGTGGAATTGGCAGAGTGCTAGGAGAAGAAGCAATCATTGAACATCAGAAGATTGCCTGGAAACTTCAACTTGGGAGGCAGTCCATGACTTTCTCTGGGGAAGGTCCACCCACTTTGCCATCTACACAAGATATAAGAGATAAAACCCAGGATAATCTTACAGGAAACAAACCAGTGTCTAGAGAGAATGTAGCAGGCCTTTCAAAGTTCGAGGAGAAAGTTAGAAAACGACAAGAAATCCAGAAAAAGAAAAAGTATCCTGCCTGGTAAAGGTGAGGAGTCACACTGGTCTGAGATGGCTCTGAAACTCTATGTGAATGGAGGTTGTCAGGACAACTTAGAATTTTGAGGTCATTTATGACATCACGGTGAACATGTCCCCCAAGATGGCCGCATGGTTACAGTCTGAGGATTGGCCTAGGATAGGCTATTAAAGGGAGAGATACCCAGAAATAGCTTTGACAAACGGAAAGAGGCCATAGAAAGTAGAAGAGAGCAAACTGACTCTGATTCAAGGGATAAGAAAGGAATCCTTGGCAAGAAGCAAGAATGGAGGGACAAGCACTGAGAGCAGAACATTGACATCTATTCAAGTGTAAGGGAGGCCGTGCTGATTCAAGCTTGCAACTTGATTGGAAACAAGAGCCTGCACTTGGGCCTTTTCAGACCTAGGTTGTACTTCTGCCTTAAGCATAATACAAAGTCAAGAATGATGTCTTGAGGACATTGAAGACAAGAATCGATGTCTACTTTCTTAGGCCCCTAGCATTCTCTGAAGATGAGTCTCACTTACCATATCTCTGGCGCCATGGGCCCCACTGGGTACATGCTAATGTGTCCCAAGAAATGTCTTGGAAGCCTTGAGGGAATGGACCCCTGTCATGCTTGGGGTATGGCTCTTTTTTTGGAAGTGCTCTACAAGTGTGCTGAAAAGCACCCTTTTCCAGAGGCCTTCGTTCCTTTGTGAAGGGTGCCCTCCCAGGCTAGAGTGCTCAGTTTCCCTCCAATGAAATTCTCTCCCCCTACCTCTTGCTGTAGCAGGATTATTGACTATGTGTTTTGACACCATCTGCAAGGAAGTTGGCTGAACGTTAGAACTTTACAATTCTGTTTCAGAAAAATAAACAGGCCAGGGCTGAGGATGTAAGGCAAACAAATGGCTCAGCCTATAGAAATTAAGTAATCCCGTATCTAGGCAGAATCTAGGGGAACGTTCAAGGATCAGTGGTCAGGTTCCAAACTTCGCAAATCCGGAAAGGAGACAGAAAAATATCTTTCCTGGAGAGAGGAATTCATCAGATTTGTCTAATTTGTCTCGGAAACATTTTGTCCGTGAAGGGGGTTGCAGGTCCACCTCGAATTTGGAGATTCTGATCTCAGGATGTCAAACCAACCCAGATGATCATGTGTTCTCAGTGCTAAGTTTGATCTAGGCTAGGATAGCAAAGATTCCTACAGTGACCCGTGCAATTCAAAGACAACAACCTAAAGTCACAAAAGCACTCACAACCTTGGCCCAGAGAACATACCATGATTAAAGAAATACAAAATTAATCACTTGGAATGAAGGAGAACAGACTGCGAAGCACATCTAAGGGAGATAGCTGAGGAAGACCATGACGAGCATACTATGTAAAAGAAAAAAAGAACCCAGCAAATGGAAGGCGAACAGAAATCACACCTGAATAATCCATAATCAATGATGATGTCCATCTTTAGACAGACTCTGCTTGAACGTTTGAAATTCAGAGAAATTCACAAGCCAAAAAAGGGCAACGAAGGTCAAACCTGGGCTAACTGGGAAGGGTGAGTTATGAGACTGCACCAAGTGGGCTCTGAAACCCTGTGTCCATGAAGCATGACGGGACAGCAGAGACACAATTATGACAAATCCTCTGAAATCACATTGGACCCGAAAGACAACTTGACCTCATCTACACAGTGCCAGAGTTGGGCTCAAGTAACATATTCAAGTCCCATTGCACTCAACAGCAGGTGGCCCAGGGAACATGAACGGGGCCAGCCCGTGTTGCTGCAGTGAGGTCCGCACCTTCTGGATCAGTGGCCCGGTGTGGGCCGGTGGAAGTCTGGGGGTGAGACTCCTCACCACTGCTTCAGGCATTCTGGGGCAGGCGTCCGAGGTAGTGTAGAGGCAAATGGGAAGGGACATTAGACAGAGCCAGACTTCCACAGCAAGTACAGGAGAATTGCCAGCAGATGTGAGCACAGCATTGCACTTCTGCCAAAACAAAACCAATTAAATGTTGCAAAGAATAGAAAAACTGAAGCTAAAAACAAACAAACAAACAAGAGCTTGCCAGTATGAAGAAGAAGATCTCTCTGAAGAACTATAGCATAACTGGTGAAAGCTATGGCCATTGAAAACCCAAAAACATTTGGGGAAAGAAATTCAAGAAGACACAAGGAAAAAGAAGGATATTCCAGCATGTAGGAATGGAAGAATTAACACACTTGAAAGGTCCATACCGGAGAAAGGAATCTGTGGATTCCATGCAATGACAGTCAACGTTGCAGCAATATTTCCCACAGAGATAGAAGAGAGAATCCGTAAGTTTCTAGCCAGCAACAAGAGACCCTGCATAGGCCAGGGAATCCTCAGGAAAATGAACAAAGCATGACATATCAAACTTTCTGATTTCAACATATAGGATGAAGCGCTAGGTACCGAAACAGCACAGTCTGGGTCCTGAAACAGGCAGACAGACCCCTGCAACAGAATCGAGAGCCCAGAGCCCAACTCAAACGTACATGGATAGCCCATATTCAACCAGGGAGCCAAGAGGAGACAGTGGAGAAAGGAGAGTCTCTACAATAAACGGTGCTGGGAAGCCTGCACAGCCACATGGAACACAACGAGAGTACACCATGATGTTACACCTGGCACTCACACCACCTCAAAATGGATTAAAGCCTTGAATGGCACACTTGGAAGCCGAGAAACTGGTAGGAGAAGACCTAGGCAGAGTGCTCTTTGACATCTATGTGAGCCGCTTATTGCGAAGAAGCATGTTTGACAGGGCAAGGGGAACAAAGGAAACAAGAAACTAATGGGATGACATCAAATGCACACGCTCCTGCCCAGTCAAGGAAACCGACTCAATGCAAAGACAGCACAACAACTGAAGGAGGATGTTTGCAAAGCAATCATCAGACAAGGGGTGAAAAGCCCAAAGATACAATTAACTTACACGTCTCCACAAGAAACAAAACAACAAGCCAATGAAAACCTGGGCTAGAGATGGAAACAGAGATCTCTCTCAAGAAGATCGAAAGACAGACAACAGGTGCATGAAAACTTGTTCACCATCATTAAGTCTCAGGAAAATGAAAATCTAAACTGCAAGGACACAGCAGGTCAAAGGGGTCAGAATGGCTATAAGGAAGCAGACAGGAAACAACAAGTGTCAGAGAGGAGGTGGAGAGAAGGGAAGCCTCCTGCACTGCCGGTGGGAGTGTAGACCGGTGCAGCCACTACGCCAAGCGGTGTGGAAGTGCCTCAGAAATTTAAGAATCCATGTCTCATGTGATCCAGCTATTCCTCTGCAGAGTGTTGATCCAAAGAACCTGGAATCACTATTGCATAAAGACATGTGCACTGCTCAGTTCACCAAAGCCTTACTCCCGCTATCCAAGACTTGGAAGCCGCCCTGGTGTCCAGCAAGGGACGAATGCAGAAGGAAGATGGGCTATAGCCACACAATGGCATACCAGTCAGCCGGAACAAAGGATGTAATCCAGCCATTTTTGACCACCAGAATGGCTGTGAGGGCTTTAGAGGAAGTGAAACAAGCCCCAGGGAGAAAGTCAAATACCGTAGGATCTCACTGACCTGGTGAAGAAAAAGCAAGCAGTAAAAAACAGGTGGCACTGGACATTTGATTGCGGGTTCCTAGAGTCAAAGCAGGGCGGTGGGTGAGGGTGAAAGAGATGATTAGCCAAAAGTGTTTGGTGAGGGCGTGTGATTAGGTTTATGCTGGTGAAGATGATGTGACATACACAGAAGTCTAAATCGATGAGGATGCAAATCTGAAACATATAGGATGCACTAATGCAGGGTTATTACAATAAATTCACCAAAAATCAAAAATCCAAAAAGGGGTCCAGAATGACGGCCTAAAGCTTTGGGGGCTGAAAGAGATTAGAGAAGGTGCACTTCCAAGCATGGAAAATCACCTCAAAATGCTTACTCATGCTACAGAAAGGTAGACCATTCCAAATAGATGAGGAATACTACCCAGAGATCATGATCCATGCTAAACCCATGAACCACGGGAAAAGGTTACTGTCCATGACGTTACTCCCTATCACCTTCACAGAAAATCAAAACAGGCCCACCTCTTCACAAGTCCAGGCAGAAGCTTGGTCCAAAAGTACAATTCAGGGCCGTCCCTGTGGTGGAGCAGGTAGGTGGCCACTTACTCTTCCGTGGCCCATGCCTCACTGTTTCACATCACGGGTGCACATCACATTAGCTGTGTCAGGAAATATAGATTACATGGTACGGTGTGGACAGAGATCATAAATAAGTAGCAATTGTGAGGATACGTTATCAATACGCACCACAAAAAGAACCATGAGACTATTACAATCTATGAACGCATCTTTTACACTTCCCCAAAGGAAGAAGCAAGGAAAACATGTGACCTGCCAAGGTGGAATTGGCAGAGTGCTAGGAGATGACATGATCATTGGGCATCAGAGGATTGCCTGGGCAACTTCAACTTGGGAGGGAGTCCAGGACTTTCTCTGGGGAACGTCCACCTACTTGGGCATCTACATGAAATATAGAGATACAACCCAGGATAATCTTACAGGAAAGAAACCAGTGTCTAGAGAGAATGTAGCAGGCCTTTCAAAGTTCGAGGAGAAAGTTAGAAACTGAGAAAAAATCCAGAAAAAGGACAACTATCCAACCTGGAAAGGGTGAGGAGTCAGACTGGTCTGAGATGTCTCTGAAACTCTGTGTGCATGGAGGTTGTCAGGACAACTTCGAATTTTGAGGTTGTTTGTGACATCACAGTGAACCTGTCCCCCAAGATGGCCGCATGGTTACAGTGTGAGGATTGGCCTATGCTAGGCTATAAAAGGAGAGAGAGCCAGAAACAGCTTTGACAAACGGAAGTGGGCACGGAAACTGGAAGAGATAAAACGGACTCTGATTCAAGGGATAAGAAAGGAATCCTTGGCAAGAAGCGAGAAGAGAGGGACAAGCAATGAGAGGAGAACATTGTCATGTATTCAAGTCCATGGGGAGGCCACGCTGATTCAAGCTTGAAACTTGATTGGAAACAAGAGGCTGGACTTGGGGCTCATCAGACCTACAGTGTCCTTGTGCCTTAAGCATAATGCAAAGTCAAGAATGATGTCCTGAGGACATTGAAGAGAAGAATCCAGGCCTCCTTTCCTAGACCCCTAAAATTCTTTGATGATCAGTCTCAGTTTCCATAGCTGTGGCATCACGTGGGCCCACTGGGTACACGCGAATGTGTCCCAAGAGATGTCTTGGAAGCCTTGAAGGAATGGAACCCTGTCACGCTTGGGGTATGTCTCTTTGAGTGGAAGGGCTCTACAAGGGTGCTGAAAAGCACCCTTTTCCAGAGGGCTTCGTTCCTTTGTGAAGGGTGCCCTCCCAGGCTAGAGTGCTCAGTTTCCCTCCAATGACATTCTCTCCCCATACCTCTTGCTGGAGAAGGATTATTGATTATGTGTTTTGACACCATATGTAAGGATGTGGGCTGAAAATTAGAACATTACAATTCTGTTTCGAGAAAAATAAACAGGCCAGGGCTGAGGATGTAAGGCAAACAAATGGCACAGCTTATAGAAATAAAGTAAGCCCGTATCTAGACGGAATCTAGAGGAAAGTTCAAGGATCAGGGGTCAAGTTGGAAATTTCTCAAATCCAGAAAAGAGACAGAAAAATATCTTTCCTGGAGAGAGGAATTCATCCAATTTGTCTAATTTGTCTCGGAAACATTGTGTCCTTGAAGGGGGTTGCCAGGACCACCTCGAATTTGGAGTTTCTGATCTCAGGATGTCAAATCAACCCAGATGACCACGTGTTCTCAGTGCTTAGTTTGACGTAGGCTAGGGTACTAAAGATTCCTACAACTGACCTGTGAAAATTCAAAGACAACAACCAAGAGTCACCAAAGCACTCACACCTCGGCCTAGAGAACATACGGTGATTATAGAAATGCAAGATTAATCACTTGGAATGAAGGAGAACGGACTGATAAGCATGTTTAAGGGAGATAGCTTAGAAAGACCATGACGATTATACTATGGAAAAGAAAAACAGGTCCCAGAAAATGGAAGGCGAACAGAAATCACACCTGAAGAATCCACAATGAAAGATGATGTCAGTCTTTAGACAGACTCTGCTTGAACGTTTGAAAGTCAGAGAAATTCACAAGCCAAAAAACGGTGGTGTAGGTCAAGCCTGGGCTAAGTGGGAATGGTGAGTTATGAGACTGCTCCAAGCGGGCTCTGAAACCGTGTGTCCATGAAGCTTGCCTGGACAGCAGAGACACAATTATGACAAAATCACTGACATCACAGTGGACCCGAAAAACAACCTGGCCACATCTACACAGTGCCAGTGTTGGGCTCAAGTAGCATATTCAAGTCCCATTGCACTCAATTGCAGCTTGCCAATGGAACATGAAAGGGGCCGTCCGATGTTGCAGGGGTGAGGTCCGCAGCTTAAGGGTTCGTTGCCCGGGGTGGGCCTCGTGGATTCCTAGGGTTGAGCCTCCTCACCACTGCTCAGTCCTTCTGGGGCAGGCTTCCTGGGTAGTGTAGACGCAGATGGGAAGGGACGTTACACAGGACCAGACTTCCCCGTCAAATACAGGAGTCCCAGAGTGTGCCATTTCAGTACCTAGTGATTCATCCTATATGTTGAAATCAGAAAGTACTCTCGTTGTGTTCCATGTGGATGTGCAGGCTTCCTAGCTCCCAATCAAATGTCCCGTGTCACCAGTTGGCTAGTGCTTGTTTTTTCTTCTCCTAGTCAGTGACATCCTATGGTATTTGACTTTCTCCCTGGGGCATGTTTCCCTTCCCCTAAAACCCTCACAGACATTCTGGTGGTCACAAATGGCTCGAGGTGTCAGTGCTATCGTGACTCTTGGTTGTTGTCTTTAAATTTGCACCAGTCACTTGTAGGAATCTTTGCTATCCTAGCCTAGGTCAAACTAAGCACTGAGAACACGTGGTCATCTGGGTTGCTGTGACATCCTGAGATCAGAAACTCCAAATTCTAGTTGGTCCTGGCCACCCCTTCACGGACACAATGTTTCCGAGACAAATTAGACAAATCTGATGAATTCCTCTCTCCAGGAAAGATTTTTTTCTGTCTCTTTTCTGTATTTGTGAAGATTGGACTTTGTCCCCCGATTCTTGAACGTTTCCTTGATTCCGTCTAGATACGGACTTACCTTATTTCTGTAGGCTGTGATATTTGTTTGCCTTACAACCTCAGCCCTGTATCTGGGTATCTCTCACTTTTTTATTTCTTGTCAGTTTCTAACTTTCTCCTCGAACATTGAAATGCCAGCTACATTGTGTCTAGACACTGGTTTCTTTCCTGTAAGATTATCCTGGGTTGTATCTCTTATATTTTGATTAGATGGCCAAGTGGGTGGCCTTTCAACAGAGAAAGTCCTGGACTCCCTCACAAGTTGATGTTGCCCAGGAAATCCTCTGATGCACAATGATCGTGTCATCTCCTAGCACTCTGCCAACTCCACCTTAGCAGGTCACATGATTTCCTTCCTTCTTCCTTTGGGGAAGTGTACCTGATGCGTTTGCAGATTGTAATATTCTCATGGTTCTTTTTCTGGTGTGTATAGATAAAGTATCCTCACAGTTGCTACTTATTTATGATCTCTGTCCACACCGTACCATGAAATCTATATTTCCTAACACAGCTAATGTGATCTGCACCCGTGATGTGAAGCAGTGAGGCCCGGCCGCCCAAGCGGATCGTGGGCACTTACCTGATACACCACAGGGCAGGCCCTGAATTGTACTTTTGGACCAACCTTTTGCCTGAACTTGGGAAGACGTGGGCCTGTTTGGATTATTCGTGAAGGTGATTAGTAGTAACATCATGGACTGTAACCTTTTCCATTGGTGCATGGGTTTAGCAGGCAGCATGTTCTGTGGGTAGTATTCCTCTTCATCTATTTGGAACGGTCTACCTTTCTGTAGCATCAGTACCCATTTGAGGTGATTTTCCAGCCTTGGAAGTTCACCTTCTCTAATCTCTTTCTGCCCTCAAAGCTTTATGCAGTCATTCTGGACCCCTTTTTGGATTTTTGATATTTGGTGAATTTATTGCCATAACTCTGCATTACAACATCCTATATCTTTCTGATTTGCATCCTCATCGATTCCAACTTCTGTGTAGCTTACATCATCTTCACCAGCGTAAGCCTAATCAAAACCCTCACCACACGCTTGTGCCTCATCATCTCTTTCTCCCTGCCCCACCTCACCGCTTTGCCTCTTGGAACCCCACATCAAATGTCCCGTGCCACCTGTTGGTTCGTGCTTGTTTTTTCTTCTACTCTTAAGTGAGATCCTACGGTATTTGACTTTCTCCCTGGGGCTTGTTTCACTTCCCTAAAACCCTCACAGCCTTCTGGTGGTCACAAATGGCTGGATTGCGTCCTTTGCTCCGGCTGAGCGGTCTGCCATTGTGTGGCTATAGCCCACCTTCCTTCTGCATTCGTCCCTTGCTGGGCACCAGGGTGGAATCCAAGTCTTGGATAGCGGGAGTAAGGCTGTGGTGAACTGAGTGGTGCACATGTCTTTATGCAATAGTGTTTCCGAGTTCTTTGGATCAACACGCCGCAGAGGAATAGCTGGATCATATGGGACATGGATTCTTAAGTTTCTGAGGCAGTTCCACACCGCTTGCCGTAGTGGCTGTACCGGTTTCCAATCCCACCAGCAGTGCAGGAAGCTTGCCTTCTCTCCACCTCCTCTCTGACACTTGTTGTTTCCTGTCTGCTTCCTTCTAGCCATTCTGACCACAGTGAGCTGCTGTGTCCTTGCATTTGGATTTGCATTGGCCTGAGACTTAATGATGGGAACAAGTTTTCAGGCACCTTTTGGCCCTCTTTCAATCTTCTTGGGAGAAATCTGTGTTTCCATCTTTTGCCCAGGTTTTCATTGGCTTCTTGTTGTTTTTCTCGTGGAGCTGTGCGAGTTGATTGTATCTTTGGGTTTTTCACACCTTGTCCGATGTGTGGTTTGCAAACATCATCTCCCAGTTGTTGTGCTGTCTTGGCATTGAGTCGATGGTTTCCTTCACTGTGCAGAAGCTTGTGCATTTGATGTGGTCCTGTTTGTTTCTTGTTTCCTTTGTTGCCCTTGCCCAGTCAGACATGCTTCTCAAAATAGACAGCTCAGACAGACGGCAAAGAGAACTCTGCGTAGGTCTTCTCCTACAAGGTTCACGGTTTCAAGTATGCCATTCAAGGCTTTAATCCATTTCGAGGTGGTGTGTGTGCCAGGTGTAACATCATGGTGTACTCTCGTTGTGTTCCATGTGTATGTGCAGGCTTCCCAGCACCATTTATTGTAGAGACTCTCCTTTCTCCACTGTCTCCTATTGCCTCCCTCATTGGAAAGGGGCTGTCCATGTACGTTTGAGTTGTTCTTTGGGCTCTCGATTCTGTTGCATGGGTCTGTGTGCCTGTTTTTGGGTGCAAACTCTGCCCTTTTGGTACCTAGCGCTTCGTCCTCTATGTTGAAATCAGAAAGTGTAACACATCCTGCTTTGCTCATTTTCCTGAGGATTCCGTTTCCTATTCAGGGTCTCTTGTTGCTGCCTAGAAACTTTAGGATTCTCTCTTCTATCTCTTTGGAAATATTGCTGCAACTTTGACTGAGATTGCATGGAATCCAGAGATTCTTTTCTGCAGTATGGACCTTTCAAGTGTGTTAATTCTTCCATTCCTAGATCCCGGAATATCCTTCTGTTTCCTTGTGTCCTCTTGAATTTCTTTCCCAAAACTTTTGCTAGTTTTCGATTGACATGGCTCTCACCTGTTTTGCTAAGGTTCTTTATAGAGATCTTCTTCTTCTCACTGGCAAGATGTCTCGACCTGTCTAACGTCCCTTCCCTTCTGCCTCTGCACTACCTTGGATGCCGGCCCCACAATGACTGAATGTCTTGAGGACATTGAAGAGAAGTATCGATGCCTCCTTTCCCAGCCCCGTAGCATTCTTTGAAGATCTGTCTCACTTTCCATAGCTCTGGCGTCACGGCAGACCACTGGGTACATGCTAATGTGTCCCAAGAGATGTCTTGGAAGCCTTGAAGGAATGGAGCCTTGTCATGCTTGGGGTATGACTCTTTGTTTGGAAGGGCTCTACAAGTGTGCTGAGAAGCACCCTTTTCCAGAGGGCTTCGTTCCTTTGTGAAGGCTGCCCTCCCAGTCTAGTGTGCTCAGTTTGGCTCCAATCAAATTCTCTCCCCCTACTTCTTGCTGTAGAAGGATTATTGATTATGTGTTTGGACACCATATGTAAGGAAGTTGGCTGAAAATTTGAACCTTACAATTCTGTTTCAAGAAAAATAAAGAAGCCAGGGCTGAGGATGTAAGGCAAACAAATGGCAGAGCCTATAGACATAACGTAAGCCCATATCTAGAGGAAATATAGGGGAACATTCAAGGATCAGGTGTCAAGTTCAAAACT